>NC_138776.1:208162944-208327944 GCF_965119305.1 Pelophylax lessonae | reverse complement strand
ATTTTAAGGATCCGGTGAATCGCAAGATAGAAACTATGTCTCGCACCATGTTTTCCTTGATTGGATCAGCTTTCAGACCAATAATTGCTATTTGGCTGGTTTCGCAGACTGTAACTGAATGGACCAAATGGTTACGCCGGGACTTAGAAGAGGTCCCTCAGGCGGTATCAGATTTGTTGGAACAGATGATACAGGGGTTACAGTTTGTGTGTGATGCGGCGTTAGACGCCACTCCATTATTGGCGCGAGCATCAGTTTCAGCAGTGGTTCTCAGGCGTACACTGTGGCTAAAAGGTTGATTAGCCGACCAAGGTTCCAAAAAAGCATTGGCTAATCTCCCCTTTTTAGGAGAGCGTTTATTTGGGGCCAACTTAGATGAGATCATTAAGGATCTCACGGGAGGAAAGAGCACCTTTTTACCGCAAAGTGCTAAGGGTAAAGGACCTCGTCAAAGATGGGGGCCTTCTTTCTCCGCTCATAAAAAATTTTTTCGTCCCGCGGGTGAAAAAATTAAGTCCTCCAAAGCTCCTTCAGGAGGCTTCAGGGGACGTTGGTCGGGCAAGCAAAAGCCCGCCCCTTCCAGACCTGAAGATAAGTCTACTAAAGCCTGAAGGTGCGCCCCCACCCATAACTGGGGTGGGGGGATGTCTTCGCCAGTTCCCGGATCCATGGCTCTCCAGAATCCCGGACAAGTGGGTTTGCGAAGTCATAAGGTCAGGGTACAAGATCGAGTTTCGATCTCTCCCACCGGCGCGATTCTTCCCTTCCAATATCCGACTATCCCCGGATCGTTTAGAAGATCTGCGGAGAGCAGTCACGGATTTACTACAACAAGGAGTGGTAGTCCACGTTCCTTGGACAGAACGCTTTCAGGGGTTTTATTCAAACCTATTTACAATACCCAGGAAAGAGGGCAAAGTGCGTCCAATTCTGGACTTGAGGGCACTCAATTCCTTTGTCAACATAAGAAAATTCAAAATGGAATCCATTCGCACAGTAGCGGCCTCCCTACATTCAGGGGATGTCCTAGCGTGCATAGACATCAAGGACGCCTATCTTCACATTCCCATTTACGCAGGACATCAGCGGTTTCTACGTTTTTCTGTAGAAGAGAACCACTATCAGTTTGCGGCGTTACCTTTCGGTCTCGCCACGGCTCCTCGGGTCTTCACGAAGGTGTTGGCCCCAATGTTGGCACTACTGCGCCAAAGAGGCATATCGATTCTAGGTTACCTAGACGATCTCCTGCTTCATGCAGAGTCTCCACAGACCCTGCTACAAAACCTAGAGATGACTATGATTTCTTTACAGGAATTCGGGTGGCTGGTGAACCAGCAAAAGTCATTTCTGGTTCCCACCCAGAGGCTCGAATATCTGGGTCTAATTCTAGACACATTCAGGACAAGAGTTTTCCTTCCGGTAGGGAAACTCCGGAAGATTCAATCAGCAGTCCAGTTGTTACTATCCAACAGCTGGTCTTCTCTTCGGACTTGCATGATGGTTCTGGGGTTGATGGTGGCTTCCTTCGAAGCAGTCCCATTTGCCCAGTACCATACCCGAATTCTTCAGGAAGAGATTCTTCTCAAATGGAATCGGAATCCGGAATCCCTGGACAATCGGATCCGATTGAGCAAACAGACCAGAGAGTCTCTGGTCTGGTGGCTTCGGTCTCCGATGCTCAGCCAGGGAAAGTCATTTCTGCCAATATATTGGACGATAGTGACCACGGACGCCAGTCTATCCGGATGGGGAGGAATTCTCGGTCAGTTATCCGTCCAGGGACTTTGGTCCCCGGAAGAATCCAGGTTACCGATAAATGTATTGGAACTGAGAGCGATCAGACTTTGTCTGATTCACTGGACCGAGCAGCTCCAGGGCAGCCCGGTTCGGATCCAGTCGGAAAACGCCACGGCTGTGGCTTATGTCAATCACCAAGGGGGCACCAAGAGTGTCCGGGCGGCCAAGGAAGTGGCTTGCATTCTTCGCTGGGCGGAACGGTTTGTTCCAGCTATCTCTGCGGTGTTCATTCCGGGGGTGGAGAATTGGCAGGCAGATTATCTCAGCCGTCAGACTCTGGATCAGGGGGAATGGTCCCTCCATCCAGAAGTTTTCCACCAGTTGTGCCTATGTTGGGGCACCCCGGATGTGGATCTGTTGGCATCATGATTCAACAGAAAAGTACAGAGATTTGTGGCTCGCTCCCGCGATCCTCTAGCAGAGACCGCAGACGCACTGGTCGCCCCGTGGGGGCAATACCAGCTAATGTATGCCTTCCCTCCTCTCGGGTTACTGCCAAGACTTCTTCGCAGGATAGAGGGGGAAGGAATTCCAGTAATCCTGGTAGCTCCGGACTGGCCTCGCCGAGCTTGGTACGCCGACTTGGTCAGACTGGTGGCGGACGTCCCGTGGCGACTTCCTCTCAGGGAGGACCTACTGTCTCAGGGACCGATCTTCCATCCTGCTTTACGATCGATGGCTTTAACGGCCTGGCTATTGAGACCCAGGTGCTGAAGGACAAGGGATTGTCAGCTTCAGTTATTCCTACTCTAGTTAAAGCAAGGAAAGCGACTTCCAGAAAGATTTATCATCGCACATGGAAGTCCTACATTGCATGGTGTGAACCTCTGGGGTTCCACCCACGTTCTTATTCGGTTAGTCGAATATTAGCTTTTCTGCAACAAGGGGTTGAGCAGAAACTGGCCTTGAGCACTATCAAGGGTCAGGTCTCAGCATTAGCCATCTTCTTTCAGAAGCCTTTGGCTACTCAGTCCTTGGTGCGGAATTTCATCCAGGGGGTGCGACATCTGGCTCCGCCAGTGCGCGCGCCGTTACCACCCTGGGATCTTAATTTAGTATTGTCGGTTCTTCAGAAACCTCCCTTTGAAGATATTAGGGAGATTCCTTTACCTACGTTGTCCCAGAAGGTGGCCTTCTTGGTGGCTATCACTTCTGCACGCAGGGTGTCAGAACTGGCTGCATTATCTTGTCGTTCCCCATATCTGGTGGTTCATAGAGATAAGGTGGTTCTTCGTCCGAATCCATCCTTCCTACCAAAAGTGGTTTCAGAATTTCATCTGAATGAAGAAATTGTATTACCTTCCCTGTGTCCTAAGCCCAGCCATCATCGGGAGTTTGCTTTACACTCCTTGGATGTGGTCCGGGCGATCAGGGTATACTTGAAAACAACAGACTCGTTTCGCAAGACGGATTCACTTTTTGTGGTCCCGGATGGACCCAAAAAGGGGTTGCCTGCATCTGCCGCGACTATTTCCAAATGGATCAGACAGACGGTGGTACAGGCTTATTCTATTAAGGGTCGGGAGCCCCCGTTCCCTGTTAAGGCGCATTCCACTCGGGCACTGAGTGCGTCATGGGCCTTTCGCCATCAGGCGTCAGTGGTCCAGGTGTGCAAGGCGGCTACCTGGTCGTCGGTGCATACCTTTACAAAATATTATAAAGTTGATGTAATGGCATCGTCTGATGCCTCGTTTGGCCGCAAGGTTTTGCAGGCCGCAATTTGAGGAGACCAGTGGTCTACCTCGAGGGTTTTTTTTCCGTTGGAATTTTTATTTGAGTCTCATTCTTTGTTTATAATGAGCCTTTAAAACTTCTAGTTGGCACCGGTTGGGCCTTCTAGATTGGATTTTGATTTCTGTCAATCCCACCCCTCATTTGTGGCACTGCTTCTGGATGTCCCAATTGATGTGAATCAAAGAGGACTACGTCTGTCAATGAGCGACAGAGAAAATTGGATTTTTGTAAGATCTTACCGTAAAATCCTTTTCTCTTAGCTCATTGACAGACGTAGTACCCGCCCCTCTATCATTGAGTTGGGTTGGGTTAAATTCTCTGTTACTGCTTTATAACAGAACTGATTCCCTGTAGCAGAGAGAGGGAGGATATACCCTCTGGGACTGCCCCTAGGGTGGAGCCAGAACGTTTTTTCTTTCTGCCTAGTCCTACTCCTGCGGAGGCAACATAACCCAATTGATGTGAATCAAAGAGGACTACGTCTGTCAATGAGCTAAGAGAAAAGGATTTTACGGTAAGATCTTACAAAAATCCAATTATTCCGGGATGGGATCGTATTGTTTCTGCTAATGGATCCATCAGCATGGCAAAAATTAGTGGGGACAAAGGGCAGCCCAGTCGTGTCCCATTGGAAATATGGAATTTTTCAGAGAATATGCCCTCCGTATAGACATAGGCAGATGGATTAGTGTAAAGTGCTAAGACGGTGTCAAGGACCATCCCTCGGAAGCCCAGCTTTTCCAGAACCTGACTGAGATACCCCCCTTGGAGATGGTTGGGAAGTATGGAGATCCTCCGCAAGATTGTAAAGTGAACTGTAGTAGTTACTAAAAGCATCTGCAATGTCCTTGGGGTTGGACATTGCATTGCCTGTTATGGATTAAGTGAGATATGCGTTGTTTAGAGGATTTGACTTTCAGTTTGCTGGCCAACAATTTTCCGGCTTTATTACCATGGAGTACTGTATAGCCATTAGTCTGCGAATAATTTTGGCGTGATGGTCGATTAACAGAACTCGGAGTTCGTTTTGGGCCTGGGAGAGCTTTGCAGACAAAGCTGGAGATAGGGCGATTTTATTAGCAGATTCTATTGATTTAATAGATAGTAAAAGTTGATCTAGTTGCTCCCTCCTCCACTTTCTCACTTCTGCCCCCCCCTGGTCATTAACACGTCTCTCATGAATGCCTTATGGGCGTTCCATAGCACAAATGGGCACATGTCATCAGAGGCATGTAGCCTAAAAAACTCCTCCAGAGATTTTGACAGCTCGGAAGAAGTTCCCCTGTCGGCAAGTAACACCGAAACTAGTCTCCACCTGTTTGCCCTAGTGGTAAAGGCCTCGTCCCTGATAGTTATAGAAACCGGGACGTGGTCTGACCACGTTATGGAACCAATGTCAGTGTTGGAGACTCTCTGCAGCAGGTATTGGTCCGTCAAAAACATATCAATTCTTGAATAGGAGGAATGAATCTTGGAGAAAAATGTGTAGTCTTTTTCGGAAGCATGATAACCTCTCAATACATCATGTAGTCTAGTGGACTTTAGGAAGTGAGATAGGTCCTTCCAGTGTCTGTGTCTAGGGGAACCCCTAGAAACATATAATTGGTTGTTGGGTACAATATTAAAATCTCCACACATGAGGAGCTGACCCTTGATGAGGGAGAGATATTCTTCCAGAGTTCGTTGATATACGTATTTTGTTAAGCATTGGGGCATATATATTGACAATAGTGTATGTGGCTTTCCGAATAGTGCATACCAGAATGGGAAACCTTCCCTCTGGATCAGTAGTAAGAGAGAGTAATTTAAAGTCCAGCGAATCTTTTACAAGAAGGGCCACACCACGTTTCTTTTTGGGCCCGTTGGAGAGGAACACATGAGGGAATTGTTTATGAAGAAGCTGTGGGTGGTTAGAGCAGGGGCGGACGTGCAGGGGTCGCCATGGCGACTGGGCCCCATGCTGCAGGGGGCCTGAGAGGGCCCCCTGTATGTATAGAGAGGAGGAGCGGCAAGCGGAGCTGAGACCGGAGCTCCACCGATCCTCCCGAGAGAGCTGATCGTGACTGATCAGATTAGAAAAAATGGAAAGTGAAAGCAGAGTGTGTGCTGTGCTCTCTGCCTCCCCCTACAGTGCAATACCCGGCAGGAAGGTACAGGAAGAAAGGTACAGTCCTCTATCTGCTGTTTTTAAAAAAGGCTTTTCTGTGTGTATGTATGTGTGTGTATGTATGTATGTAATGTATGCATGTGTATGTATGTGTGTGTTTGTGTGTGCATATGTGCATCTATATATGTATGTGTGTGCATGTATTTATATATGTGTATGGATATACTGTATGTACGTGTGTGCTTATTTAAGGGTACATGCCAGTTGTGTGGGGGACACTTATCAACTAGGAAGCAATGTGTGGTGTGCTTGTCATCTGGGAGGCGTTGTGTGTGCGGGCACCAATCCTGGGGGGGGGGGGTGCTTTGAGTGGGGAGCTTGTCAACTGTGGAGTGCTGTGTGTGGGGTGCTCATTATCTATGTGTGGGTTGTTTGTTCTAATAGGGGTCCTATGTGTGGGGAACACTTATCATCTGGGAGATCTTGTCAGCTGTGTGTAGGACACTTATCATCTGGGAAGTGATGTGTGTGGGGCTCTTGTCATCTGGGGGTGTTGTGTGTGCGTGGCGCATATCATGGGGGGTGCTGTGAATGGGGAGCTTGTCAGCTGTCAGGTGCTCTGTGTCTGTGTGTATATGTGCTTATATATGATTATGTATATGTGTGTGTATGTGTGTACATGTGCGTTTATGTGTGTGTGTGCACATTACTTTTAATCCTGACCCCATATATGTGTACAATCAGAAGTAATTATTTTTTTCAGGTTGTTCATAGTACCAGCAAGAAAATGCTATTCCTCTGAAAAGTGATCCATACTCATATCGCTTTTCAGAGGCATTTGACAGGCAGTGAAAAGGCAATATGTTGCTTCCTCACCGCCTGTTTTAACCCCCTAATGCGGCCCGCACAATCATTGCGAACGCCCCCCCTGTGCCGCTGAGCCTGTGTATGCCAGCGGAGCTGTCAGAAGGAGCCGATGGCTCCGTCCTGACAGTGTGAGTCACAGAAAAGCTTCAGAAAAGGGAAGACCCGGGACGCAGAGCAGTGCACCACGAGCCCACCCATTTGTGTGACAATAGCGAATGAAAATTCACTATTGTCACACGGATTCTCCTCCTAGCCAATCAGGAAGCAGGTCCAAGACCCGCTTCCTGATTGGCTGAAAGGCGAAAACATGCCATTGGTTGAGGAGGAGGCGGGAGGACTCAAGGAGAAGCCGCCGCTGCAGGTAAGTGCACTGGCTTTCTGCATTGAAAGGGGGCACGCTGTGATCAGTCTGCATTGAAAGGGGGCACGCTGTGATCAGTCTGCATTGAAAGGGGGCACACTGTGGTCACTCTGCATTGAAAGGGGGCACGCTGTGGTCACTCTGCATTGAAAGGGGGCACAAACATTGCACTTGCGACCGGCCCTGGCGTTCCGCCACCTGGCTGGGAGGGAAGGGCCACGTCCGGGGGGCCCTTTATCGTTTCTTGCATCGGGGCCCTGAAGGTTCTAGTTACGCCACTGGGTTAGAGGAAATAAAGTGTGTTTGACGAAGTCTGGATGACAGCTATATCACATCCCACAGATTTCAATTCCTTCCACAGCATATGCCTTTTGAATGGGCTATTGAGACCATTGACGTTCAGTGATGTGATTTTTATGGGCATTTTCAAAGTCTCTTGTGGAAACTTATCAACAATGAAATGAGGGTGGATACATGATAAACAGGGCTACCTGGGGTGTTGTAGTCGGAGTTCGCCAAGAGCAAGCAATTTGAGAATCCGCAACTCACCAGTGATGAAGGAATCTCGTGGAATAGAGAGTGGTGTGACAGGCAAAGATTGCACAGGTAGTTGATGAAGTGGCTATCCGAAGCTGAGCTGGAGAAAAAAAAGTTTAGCCAAAAAGAAAAAAAACAAGACAAACACAGTCGAACAAGGTGAGAAATGGAAGTACTGCTGTGGCAAATGGAGCACTTAGCGAATAAAAAGAATGATAACCGGTAGGTGATGTGTGCGGCAAACAGTACCTGCTAAACTGGGGTAGAAGGAACAATTTGTGACAGCCGAGCAGAGGCAACGGAGCACTATGCAGCTGAAAGTGAGAACAAGAGGGTCACATTAATCAACTGATGGAGAGGTGGTGATGTATGAGCTTCAGAGGAATTGCTTGGTTGTTCTGTATCTTGTTCAAATATGCCCTATTGCTCCAATAGCTTGATTCCCTCATCTACATTTGTGACTCGTAAATCTTTTTCACCCCTTGTAATAACCAGGGTCGCTGGATAGTTCCACCTGTATTGGATTTGATGATTCCTAAGGGGCTTAGTTATTGTTAGCAAGTTGCGTCTGCGATTCATGGTGTGTGCAGACAGATCAGCAAAAAATGTGAGTTCACGCATAGCAAGAGGAACATTTGGGGCTTTCCTGGCGACTGCCATGAATCTCTCTTTTACTGTGTAAAAATGAATACAGGCAATAGTGTCTCTCAGATACTTTGCTGGTATGTGCTTTGGCTTGGGAAGCCTATGAATCCTGTCAAGGGCTAAAGGCCCGTACACACGTACCGATCGTCGGCAGACAAGCGTCGGCCGACGAACGATCTGCCGATTGTACGCTTGTTAGTATGATGCCTCCGACAGCCGTCAGCGCACATTCTGCCGACAAGAATCTGTCATGCAAGCATTAAAATTTTTGTATGCCGACACCAGAGCGGCCGATTGTTCGCCAGTCAGTACAGAATTCGGCCGACAGACTGCAGATTTGCAAGACTGAGCATGCTCAGAAAAGAAAAAACACAGGGAAAGTTAACCATTACATGACATCACTTCTGCAGTCGGCTGTAGTCAGCGGACAAAATTCTTGTGCTGTCTTTGCACTTTTCAACAGACACCGACAGCCCGGGGACAAAAGACGGCCGATCGTTCGCCGACGATCGGTACGTGTGTACGGACCTAAAGTCACATAGTGGGACATCAGGAAGCGCTAATTGCATTATAGAGGTAAAGTATTCCGCCATATCGGATGTTTTAACTGACTTGGGGATCCTCCTTATTTTTAGGTTATTCCTTCTGGAGCGATCTTAGAGATCTGCTACCTTTGCTTTGAGCCATGAGATTTTATCATCATGGTCATTGTGGGCATCAACCATAGTGTTGAAGGTGTCTGCAAACTCGCCCATTTTCTGTTCTACATGTGCTTGTACAGCAGAATTACATTGAGACATCAGTTGCAGTATGTCTGTGTGGATCGTGCTCGGTAGTGAAATTAACGTCTCTTTTAGGACTGAATCCATCACTGGCTGATTGTTAGTTGGGAAGGCCGAAATGGTGTCCTGAAACTCCAGTGTATCATCCATAGAGTATCCCTGTGAGTGTGAGGCCTGAGTGTGATTAGGTTTCAACTTAGATTTTGCAGGGCTGTTGGTACTGGAGTTAGGAGAGAATGAATCGGAGGGACATTCTGGGGCATTTTGAGAATTTTTGCTAACGCTGCATCCATTTTTAGGGGGTTGAGGCCGCCTTGCAGTTGGGGAAGGAAGCATGACCTCTGTGTAGGAGCCGGCGCCAGCTTGGATGCATGGCTTGCTGGCTGGGGTGAAGAAATCAAGCATCTTACCCGGTTTGGCACAGTCTTTTCTCTTCCCTGGCATGGTGCAACTGTGCCCTGACGTCTCTGTAGTAGTGGTGGCTGTGAATCTTGACCCTCGGCGTAAAGAACAGCTCTGATGCCTCTGCTGCATAGGGAGCTGTATTAACAAGCAGCCATCTCCCTCGCTTGCCGGCTCCGCCCCAGAAGCTGAGCATTCTAAACACCCCTTTAAGTAGTAAATAGTTTGTCTCAAGTAAGCAACTGAGACATCTGCAGAGCATCTTGTTTTTTTAAAAAAAACAAATGACTTAGGCTTCTTTCACACGGTCCGCCTCCGCAGGCGGATCCGTGTTGCTCAGCGGGGATCGATCTACGATCCCTGCTGAGCCGGGCGGATGACAGCTCCGTCTCCGCTTGCAGAGTGGAGAGGGAGGTGTCTCAGCACCCGCTGCCCTCTATGGGGGATCGGAGGAGAGCGGACCGCTTGTCCGCTCTCATCAGATCCGCTCCGCTCCGATTACTGGACGGATGGAAAAATAGGGTTTCCATCCGTCCAGATTTCAGCACAGGATCGGATGCGGATGGCAGCGGGTGTCAGCGGAGGTGACCTCCGCTGACACCCGCTGCCCCATAGAGCTGCATGGAGGATCCGATCAGATCCGCCTAAAAAACTAAACTGATAGGCGGATCTGATCGGACCGCCCGTGTGAAAGAGCCCTTACTGGCTGGCTCACAAGGTGAAAATAAAAGCAAGAAAGCCAAAAAGAAAACTAATGTAGCCACCACGTCGAAGAACTGGTAAGCTACAACATAATAAATGTTTGCTTTTGGGTTTCATATCACTTTAAAACTTTAGTTATTAATGGTAAACAGGACAAATAGAGAGGATGAATCTCTGTAACGGGGGCACATACGGCACTAAAACATGACAAGAATTCTAACCCCCTTCCACCCTATCCAAAATTAAGAAAAAGTTTTTTTACCTTTAATCTTAACCAGGGCAATCTAAAGATTTTAATTGGGATATCCATTGAATTTAATAATCATCACATCCTGGACCTGGCCTGGCAAGTGAGGGGGAGTATTTTATTCCTGCATGGCACACCTCTCACTTACCTGGAGAATATGTGATGGATAAGGAATTAGGTGGAATATTCCATATAGTATGCTACATTTAAAACCCAATGTATTTTGTTAACTTTTCAAACATATACAACAAATTTCCAAGTTTCCCACTAAAACCCTTGCATTATAGTCCTTGCCTAAATCTATACAGCCATGTTATTTTGAAACAAAGATTTTTTTTTTTTTTTTTTTATAAATTTCAATTTGGGATCCTCCATTAAACAAGATGAGAATTGAGAAATAAGCAGTTTATAAATCAAAAATTTCAGTGTGATATTCTCTTTCTTGAGAGAGTTTTTTGAATACCAGTTCTGTTTTTAGTATACAAATCAAATTATAATAAAGTTTTTTTATATTTTCTTTTATTGTCATATTTGACGGAAAGCTGGTTCTCCAGCTAGAGAGAAGAACACATACTAATCTCACATCTTGGTCTTGCATGATATGGAACTTTAGTAGATAGGGGGTCATCACTAATGGGGGCATATATTGCTGATGGTGCTAGTTCTTATTTTAGGTGATATGCTAAACGACCAATATTAATGAAAGAGTGGTCTCACTTTAGTTTAATTAATCTGTACTAGACACAAGAAGGTGAATGGCATTCAAATGTAGGTTTTTGATCTAGTCATTAGATTCATCAAAGTGATAAAGCCCATACTTCTCTTTTAAGCAAAGTCCTACTTTTTGTTGAGTTAATAGCTTCACCATGTCTCTTTGCAGACATGGGTTTACTTCACTTTAGAGGTATTTAACTCTTTGGCAGTAATCTACCAAAACTAAAATTCCTAATGCAGTAGGTGAGTTAAATTTGATTTATATCTTAGTTTAGATTATGAAAAAATCAGCAAGCCATTCACACAAGCAGTAAAAGTAATTTCAGGGTCATTCTGTACACGGTATACAGAATGTCTACAGGTAGCCATATTGCATTGAATTTTACAAAAAAACGACGGCAGCTGCAGATTGAAAAGGAAAAGTAACTTTTAATGAAAATAAATTACATGTCATGTGTAGCAATTTTTACTTGTTCAAAATTTTTATTGAGTTATTAAATGAACATTAAGAACAGTTACAAGGTAGTTCTATGCAGATATGGCAGCAATACAATAAATGTATGAGTGAAGGTCAATTCCATTGACACAATAGTATACAAATCACATAAGAACTAGTTTAGAAAAGGGTAAAGTACAATTTAAAGGTGCGAACTATAGGGGTCCAAAAGACTAAACTATACATTATTGGTGATCAGATTATTTGACCAGTAGTATATTTAGAATATATCCAAGGTTGGGGCAGGAGCCCTTATAAGAGAGGCAAGGCGAGTATGTTGAGAAATCGAGAGAAGGCTAGGAGATGGAGTTGCGCTTTGGACTACCTTGGGAGTGTGGGGACTTGGCTGTAGAGAAATTACCCATCGGTGACGGGGGATCCACCAACATGGGGTGGAATAGATAATAGCCGAGCCAGAGGCTTGGGGGTGTGCAGCAATTTTTATGTTAAACAATTTTTTTATTTGCTATAATGATTTTTCTCCAAAAGTGGAGTTACACTTTAAGATAACAAAATAATACTTTATTGTGGCTTTATTAGTCCTTCTTGGCAATATTATTCTGCATATATTGTTTGTGTTGTTTGTTAGCCTTTTTTTATATATATTCTTTAAGTAAAGAATTCAGGTTTGACAATAAAAAACATATATGACTGTAATGTGTACAGTATTAGTAAATGGAATGCATATCTAAATAATGAACAATATAGTGCAAATATCACAAATAATAAATAAAAAATAAATTAAACAAATTAACTTATTACTAATTGTGAAAATTATTTTTGAGGAAATAGAAAGGAAAAACCAAATTTACCACCTTCCTATTTATTCTTTAAATGTGTAAATTAGGAAAACAAAAGGGAATAGGGGGATGTAGGTTAGGGAATAAGAGGGTAAGGGACAAGAGATTAGTGAGCTACCAGAATGTCATAAATCAACTGCTACGAACGGTAATGTTTTTCCATCATCTGAATATTTAAAAGCATTCTTTAGGAGTCATGTTTTATTGTAATATTCATGCAGGTTGTGTGAGGAGAGGACTAGGTTTTCCGTTGCAATAATATTTTCAACTTTGGAAAACCATAGTGATAGTGTGGGTGGATGTGGGTCTCTCCACTTCAAGACCTAGCAGCATTGATCAAATGTCGTAGGATCAAATTTTCATAAGTTGTAATTGGTATTTCTGAATTATGTAGTAGAAAAATTGAGGGGTCCTCAGGGAGGATATAATCCGTAAAGTTTTGGGAAATCGTCCATACTTCTTTCTAGAATTGAATAAAGTTTTTATTGTGCAGCATTACAACCTCGGGCACTGTGTGTGCCAGCTGCCATTATCATAACAGTCAATGATGACATACAGTAGGTTGATGAGAAGGATGTCGGGCACCTAACAACGTCCTTGTGTGCCTCTCCCCTGCCTCTCTCCATCAGCACTGGGGGTCATGTTAGCTGAATAAAGGAGAGAAGCCAAGACAGAAGAGAAACACTAGAATACTAGTCAGTACCAGTATACAAATGTATATTGTTTTGTAGAAATAAATTGCCTCTAATGCTTTGCATGCTCCATGTGTATATGCAGCTGCAATATATAAATATATTGGTTTTGTTTTTTTACATTTTAAAATTGGGTACCTCAAGAATGTGCAAAATTTAAAAATATGCCTTGACTGAAAAAAAGTTTAGAAACACTGTTCTATCTATTTTTTGTACAAAAAAACATTTTTTTTTATTTTTTATAGTTTTACTGTAAATAAAACAGTTTTGTTCTAAAATGTATCCAATTTAATATTACACTAAAATTATGTTATGGTGAAAAGTATGGCAAACATTTTTATTTGACAATAAAAAAAAAACAATCAAAATTAATTTATATAAAATATAAAATGACATACTAATACTAAAAATAGAAATTAAAAAAGCATACAAATATTTGCTAAGGGGGGAAGAGGAGGAACAAGTTAATTATGAATAACTAAAGGATAATAAATGGTAAATATATAAGTATTTATCTCTCTCTGATGCCTCCTGTATAAAGTTGTATTGTACCTGTACTGTCAGCCCTCTGTTGTAAAGTACTGCGCAAACTGTTGGCACTATATAAATCCTGTGTGTGTGTGTGTGTATATATATATATATATATATATATATATATATATATATATATATAGTTAGGTTGAAAAAAGACAAAAGTCCATCTGGCTCCACCAATAAAAATAAAAAAAAAAAACAGTAAAGAAAACCGAACCATATAATCCCATATACACAATCCTATACCCGCAGTTGATCCAGAGGAAGGCGAAAAAACCCCAGCAAAGCATGATCCAATTTGCTACAGCAGGAGAAAAAACATCCTTCCTGATCCCCCAAAAGGTAATCGGATATTCCCTGGATCAACTTTACCTATAAATATTAGTACCCATTTATATTATGTACACCCAAGAAAGAATCCAGGCCTTTTTTAAAGCAATCTAGTGAGGTGGCCATAACCACCTCTGTAGGGAGTCTATTCCACATTTTCACAGCTCTTACAGTGAAGAAACCTTTCTGTATATGGAGACAAAACCTGTTTTCTCTATCGCTCATTGACAGACGTAGTCCTCGGTGATACAGCACCTTCGGGTTATGTTGCCTCCACAGGAGTAGGACTAGACAGGAAATAAAATGCTCTGGCCACACCCTAGGGGCAGTCCCAGAGGGTATATCCTCTCTCTCTCTGCCTCAGCAAATCAGTTTTTTTCTGTCTAGTCAGGAGTAAGGACCTAGATACCTTGCTGGGATCTTCGGTCCTGGTAGGATTTTTTTCTTAGAAAAGAATTTTTTAAGACAGCTTTTTTTCTCCAGTGTTCCTGTGAGATCTTCAAGCAAGAAAGCTGAACTGGGCGACGGGCTGGATGTTGAGATCCAGTGGTCACCCCAGTTCAGCCTACGAGCGCGTGTAGGCCATAGCTCCGCGCTGGGTCGGCCACGACATAGTCCCACTGGACGGGGACTGACCCTGCGAGTTAAACGTCTCGCTGAAACGCCAAAGACCATGAGTCACGGCGCCCGTATTGGTCGACAGCCCTCCTACCTCGGTGGAGAGGGGCACTGTCAGGAGTTGGCGCCCGCCTGGTTCCGGTATGGTGAGTAGTATGTTCCCCCTTTCCCCCTGACGGGTCTTGTGGTGAACGCGGGCCCCTCTCTGTAATGGTAAGGATGGGTTCCCCTCTATCCTACAACATGTCACAGATCCCCCTAATTGAGTGTGATTTTTGTGTACAAGAAGCCAGGAGGCTTGGTTTGGGAGCTGACAATCTAATTGTAAAGATGTGTAAATGATTGTAGTCAGTGGCAGTACTAGAACTTTACTGTGATAGTATAAGGTATCCTACCTGTCAGTAGCCACAGGGCGATGTCTATACATGTATACTGCATTCCAGATCATTCCTCCAGCTAAGCAGCGGACCGCATACGGCCTGCTAGGGTCCGGTACCTCCAATTACGCTGACCGCCATGAGGGTGAAGGGTTGTGAGGCCGAGATCCTTCTGCAGACATGCCGCTATTCTGTGCAGGCCGCCGCCATTGTCTGGTAGATCGCACGAGGCCGCCATTTTGGTGTAGCCTCGTGTCTCCAGCATGGGGGCGGCCATGTTTGAGGTGACTCAAACACCTCATGGAGCCAGGGGGAGGAGCCGGCAGGCGTGTTAAGGGGCGGAGCCGCCTCTTTTACCCAGGAAATAGGTCCAAAGACTTCCTGTCTGTAACAAGACAAGCACTGAGCAAGCTGATGAAAACTTGTGTGCATCAGGGATGAGCCTTGGGGTCTGTCTCTCTCTCTGTGGGGTCCAAAAAGGCAGGTAACACTGAGGGGCGCTGTTGCGACTGGGGGACACAAAAAAAAAAAAAAAGTTTTTTTTTTACTTTGTCATTTTTTGTCGCTGGCAAGTGTCTTGTATAATCATTGACCCTTCCGCATAGGTATCCCCACCTGATCCCCTCAAAGTGGCCGCAGGACCCTCCAGTACCCCACTTGTTTTTAATGCATTATCTGCAATTTTGGAGTCTTTGGTATCCCGGGTGGAAGTGGCCTGTCAGGGACGGGGGTCAAGTAGCGACCCCCGCCTACCCCTATTGTTTATCAGATACTTCAGGGGCTGTTGTCTCAGGTAATATCTCCTCAGCAGTGAGGAGCACGTTTCTGCCTCCACCACTCTTGTGCTATGGCGGATGCACTAGTTGTGTCCGTCCGGGAAACCTTTAGTCTTGAGGTTACACCGGCAGAGGTAGCTGAGACTGAGATTCCTTTTTGGTACTTGTTAGCCTACCAAAAGGGCGAAGGATTTTCCTTTACCCAAATGGGGTCGTTTTGAAACGAACCCCTGTTATTTCCAAACGCATGGCTAGGTGCTATCCATTTGAGGAATTCCTCTTTATAGGATAGACGGTACCACCTGCTGTCTTGCCACAGACTGTTAGGATAAAAAGACCTCGTAACTAACGAGGACCTTCCTTTTCTGCTCATATAGAGTTGTTCGTTACGCGAGGGCGGGCGATAAGGCGAAACCCTCCAAAGCCCCTTTAGAGGGGTTTCAAAGGGCGCTGGTCGGGTAAACAAAGAGTCCGGCTCAGCCAAGCCTGAAGAATATAGCCTGATGCGCCCCTACCCATCTCTGGGGTGGGGGGGGATGTCTTCACCGGTTTCTGGAGGACACAGGATCGAGTTTCGATCACTTCCACCGGTGCGATTCTGCCCTTCTAACATTGAACGGTTTCAGGGGTTCTATTCGAACCTATTCACAATGCCCAGGAAAGAGGGCAAGGTGCGTCCAAATCTGGATTTGGGAAGATATAGAGTCCATCCGTACAGTGGTGGCCTCCCTGCATAAAAGAGATTTCCTGGCGTCCATAGACATATAGGATGCCTATCTTTATATCCCCATCATCGCAGGACATCAGCGTTTTTTCGCTTTCCCAAAGATCATCCCTGGTTCCCACCAGGAGACTGAACTATCTGGGCCTAAGGTTGGATACATCCTGGGCAAGAGAGTTTCTCCTTGCTGGGAAACTCCAGAAGGTTCAGTCAACGATTCGGATGTTGCTGTCCGTCAATTGGCTGAGACTGATGGTGGCCTTCTTAGAGGCAGTACCGTATACCCAGTCTCATACCCGAATTCTCCTGAAGGAGATTCTTTTTTAATGGAATCAGAATTCCGATTCCCTGGACAATCGGATCCGGTTGAGCGAGCGGACCAGGAAGTCTCTGATGCTCAACCAGGGGAAGTCATTTCTTCCGATAGTATCCAGATTACCAATAAGGGTATCGGAACTGAGAGCGATCAGATTTTGTCTGATTTACTGGATCGAGCAGCTCTAGAGCAGCCCAATTCGGATCCAATCGCATATGGCCTCTTCATCCAGAGGTTTTTTCCCTAGCTGTCCCTTCATTGGGACATCCCGGATGTGGATCTGTTGGCACCTTGGCCTAACAGGAAGGTGCGGAGGTTTGTAGCTCGCGCCACGATCCTCTAGCGGACGCAGCAGAAACGCTGATCGCCCCGTGGGGGCAGTATCAGCTACGGCATGCCTTCCATCCTCTCAAGTTGCTGCGGGAACTTCTTCGCAGGATAGAGGTGGAGGGAATTCCAGTTATTCTGGAAATTCTGGATTGACCTCGTCAAGCCTGGTACGCCGACTTGGCGAGGCTAGTCGCGGACGCTCCTTGGAGACTTCCTCTCAGGGAGGATTTGCGGTCTCAGGGACCGATCTTCCATCTTGCTTTACAGTCGCTGGCTTAATGGCCTGGCCATTGAGACCCAGGTACTGAAGGACAAGGGAGTGTCAGCTTCAGTTATTCCTACCTCCAGTTAAAGCAAGGAAAGCGACTTCCAGCACATGGAAGTCTTATATTGCATGGTGTGAATCTATTGGATTTCCCCCACAGACCTATTCGGTGACCCGAATTTTGGTCTGTCTGCAACAAGGGGTTGAGCAGAAACTATCCTTGAGCACGATCAAGGGTCAGGTTTTCGGCGTTAGCAATCTTCTTTCAAGAAACCTTTGGCTAATCATTCCTTGGTGCGGAATTTCATCCAGGGGGTGCGACATCTGGCTCCGCCAGTGCGCGCACCCTTACCGCCTGGTATCTTAATTTAGTGTGGTCGGTTCTTCAGAAACTTCTCTTTGAAGATATTAGGGAGATTCCCTTGCTTACATTCCCAGAAGGTGGCCTTCTTGGTGGCCATTACTTCTCTACGCAGGGTGTCAGAACTGGCAGCATTATCCTGTCGTTCCCCAGATCTGGTGGTTCATAGGGATAAGGTGGTTCTTCTTCCGAATCCATCCTTCCTTCCTAAAGTGGTTTTCGTAAGACGGACTCACTCTTTGTGATCACGGATAGCCCTTGAAGGGGGTTGCCTGTGTCTGCCGCGACCATATCTACATGGATCAGTCAGACGGTGGTACAGGCTTATTCTATTAAGTGTCGGAATCCTCCGTTCCCTGTTAGGGCGCACTTCACTCGAGCGCTCAGTACTTCCTGGGCCTTTCGCCATCAGGCGTCAGTGGTCCAGGTATGTAAAGCGGCCACCTGGTCGTCGGTACATACCTTTACAAAATTTTATAAAATTGAGGTGATGGCATCGGCGGATGCCTCATTTGGCCGCAAGGTTTTGCAGGCCGCAATTTGAGGAGACCGGTGGTCTACCTCGAGGGTTTTTTTCTGTTTGAAAATTTTTTTGTTGAGTCTCATCATTAAGGATGAGCATTGTAAACTTCTAGTTGGCACCGGTTGGGCCTTCTAGATTTGGATTTGATTTCCATTTTCCCACCCCTCATTTGTGATACTGCTCTGGGACTTCCCAAAGGTGCTGTATCACCGAGGACTACGTCTGTCAATGAGCGATAGAGAAAAATGGATTTTTGTAAAATCTTACCGTAAAATCCTTTTCTCTTAGCTCATTGACAGACGTAGTACCCGCCCCTCTGTTTTTTTGAGTTGGGTTGGGTTAAATTCTCTAAAGACTGCTTTTATGACATAACTGATTTGCTGAGGCAGAGAGAGAGAGGATATACCCTCTGGGACTGCCCCTAGGGTGTGGCCAGAGCATTTTATTTCCTGTCTAGTCCTACTCCTGTGGAGGCAACATAACCCGAAGGTGCTGTATCACCGAGGACTACGTCTGTCAATGAGCTAAGAGAAAAGGATTTTACGGTAAGATTTTACAAAAATCCATTTTTTCCACATTTTGTTAGGTTACAGCTTTATTCCAAAATGGATTACATTCATTATTTTTCTCAAAATTCTACACACAATACTCCATAATGACAACGTGAAAGAAGTTTGTTTAAAAACTTTGAAAACTTATAAAAAATGAAAAAATCCCATGTACATAAGTATTCACAGCCTTTCCTGTAACACTCAAAATTGAGCTCAAGTGCATCCTGTTTCCACATATCATCCTTGAGCTGTTTCTACAACTTGATTGGAGTTCACCTGTGGTATATTCAGTTGATTGGACATGATTTGGAAAGGCAAACACCTGTCTATATAAGGTCCTACAGTTAACAGTGCACGTCAGAGCACAAACTAAGCCATGAAGTCCAAGGGATTTTCTGTAGACCTCTGAGACAGGATTGTATGGAGGCCCAAATCTGGGAAAGGATACAGAAAAATGTCTTCAGCAATGGTGCCAATGAGCACAGTGGCCTCCATCATCCATAAATTAAAGAAGTTTGGAACCACCAGGACTCTTCCGAGAGCGAGACACCAGGTCAAACTGAGTGATCGGGGGGAGAAGAACCCAATGGTCACTCTGACAGAGCTCCAGCATTTCTCTGTGGAGAGAGGAGAACCTTCCAGAAGAACAACCATCTCTGTAGCACTCCACCAATCAGGCCTATATAGTACAGTGGCCCGACAGAAGCCACTCCTCAGTAAAAAGCACATGACAGCCCACCTGGAGTTCACCAAAAGGCACCTAAAGGACTCTCAGACCATGAGAAACAAAATTCTCTGGTCTGATGAAACAAAGATTGAACTCTTTGGTCTGAATGGCAAGCATCTTGTCTGGAGAAAACCAAGCACTGCTCATCGCCTTGCCAAAAAACATCCCTACAGTGAAGCATTGTGGTGGCAGCATCATGCTGTGGGGATGTTTTTCAGCGGCAGGAACTGGGAGACTAGTCAGGATTGAGGTAAAGATGAATACAGCAATGTACAGAGACATCCTTGATGAAAATCTGCTCCAGAGTGCTCTGGACCTCAGACTGGGATGAAGGTTCATCTTCCAAAAAGTACAACAACCATAAGCACACACCCAAGATAACAAAGGAGTGGTTACAGGACAACTCTGTGAATGTCCTTGAGTGGCCCAGCCAGAGCCCAGACTTGAACCTGATTGAACATCTCTGGAGAGATCTAAAAATAGCTGTGCATAGATGGTTCCCATCCAAAATAATGGAGCTTGAGAGGTTCTGCAAAGAGGAATGGGAGAAACTGTCCACAAATAGGTGTGCCGAGCCATACTCAAAAATACTTGAGTCAAAGATGCCTCAACAAAGTATTGAGCAAATGCTGTGAATACTTTATGTACATGTGTTATATATATATATATATATACACACATTTGCAAAGATTTCAACAAATTTCTTTATCATTGTCATTATGGGGTATTGTTTGTATAATTTTGAAAAAATAATGACTTCAATCCATTGTGGAATAAGGCTATTCTAACACAGAAAAATGTTGAACAAGGTGAAGCGCTGTGAATACTTTCCAGAAGCTCTATCTATCTATCTATCTATCTATCTATCTATCTATCTATCTATCTATCTATCTATCTATCTATCTATCTATCTATCTTATATATATATATATATATATATATATATATATATATATATATATATATATATATATATATATATATATATATATATATATATATAATTTTTTTTTTTTATTCTTTTACTTGTAAGGCTGCTTTAACGGATGTCCTAGGCAGATCAAAGGTCACACCTTTAAATGCATAGCAAATACAATGTAACAGTATACATTACTGTACATAACCATCGTTAAAAAAAAATATATCTATATATATATCATTTTGATCATTATCTTCTTCCTTTATTTCACTTTGAGTAGAGATAATATAACCAGGGGATTTTGCGTCTCCCTTCAATTTGCATGGTAAATGTACTATGACTATCCAATCGGCTAGTTTGTGATCCACAGCAGTCCCTGCAACACACAATCCCAGATGGATTGGATGGAAACTGCAACCAGTCCAAAACTGACTTATACATCTACGCCTTCTGGCTACAGCTTTATGCAGCATCCTCAGGGAAAAGCTGTCAGAGGCTGCTGCAAATAAATAGTTGTATCAGCGGATCAGAGGATGAATCCATGGATTTGTTCATCTCTAAATATCGGCATCTTGATGTATTTATTGCATTTTTAGTATAAAGGAAGTCTTTATCTGTGCCAAACCCAACCAGCACTGAGATTGGCTTTTTCATTTTTCTCTATTATCTCTAAAGAGGAGGATAATAATAACCAAGATTTACTCTTACCCATCCTGTGTTTTGCTGCTTGATTTATTAAATCATACACTGTTTGATCCAGTGCAAGTACAATATGTAAGTACTTGATTCACAAAATCTTTTTTTTATTTATTTATTTTTTTTTTTACAATTTCTAGTTCAAAGCATTCCCTTTCAGGTAAAAAGTACTTTACATTTCAGGTGGGGATAAGCCTGTGCATTTTTTAAAAAGCATAAAACTGCTCTTGTATGTCATTTTGAAAATTATTTTAGTGACCATATTCTGGAGTATTGAACCACTTCACGCCTGGCCTATAGGCAATTGACAGCCAGGAGGTGGTTTTGTTATCCTGAGTGAGCATCATATGATGTCCTCTCAGGAAGCATAGATCCTGGGACCACGCCGTGGCACGATCTGTCACCGGCCGTGTCCATGGGACACAGCCAATAACTGATCAGAGTACCTGCTCGCTGTCCGTACCATGTGACCATTGTGATGAATCACAGCAGGTCACATGACAGTCCTACATAATGGATGACTTTCTTTCATGCCATCCAATGTGTACAACAGTGTTGCTAGCTGTGATTGGTCAATTTGATCACATGGTACATACAGGGTTGTTCTGTCTCTAGGACAGGGAGCTAAACCTTCCTGCTCCATAAACTTCAGATACCATATTTCTTTGATCTCAAATTTATTAGAACAAGCCAGGTGAAACTAAAAATGATAAAATAATCATCAATCAGTACAAATTTGCATATGAGAAAGAAACAATGCTGTATAATACAGGATGGGATAACAAGAACTCACTTTTTAAGCTCTGTCAGGGGTGATGGCGAGAGATTAAGGAAACATGCCTTGCTGTAGCTTCCCAAAATGGTGGCTAATTCACTTCCTCTAGAATTCTCCCAGAATGCACTGGTTTCTAACAACATTATTAACGCATTCTATAATTTTACAATATGTAATTACTACAGAATAGCTGAAGCTATACCAGAAAAGAACAGTAGGTGGCGCCTGCACTGTGCATATAACTGGCTTGTGTGAATCAAGAAAACCCAACATGTTATTTTATTCAACATAAACTAAAGTAAACTGAAAAGAAGTCCGGTGGGCAGAACAAGGGCCAATCACAGCCCATTTGTATAATGTAATTATCTGTGTCCAATTACAGCTAATAACAAAACAGACTGAATGAATCAGTTTTATTAAGTAAAATGCTCGTTTATAGCAATTTAACGCACTGCTATAAGCAAACCTAATGTGTAAAAAAAAAAAAAAAAAAAAAAATCCTGATCACTTTCCCAGAGCAGTACAAAATTACTATAGTAATATATTGCATTGATCACAGAGTGCTAAAAAATATTTAAAAAAAAAGAATAAATATAAAAAATATATACATATTTTTAACAATTGTAACTTTTTGTTTTACTGTCACCAGTCAGTTTTCCTAATCACTGCCAGACCAGTTATATGATGACAAAACCAGAGAAATTCCCAGCACAACTCCCCAACCAGTCTGCTTACCAACCGAATATTAAAAATAGGCATTTAGTTAGCTTACATTTGCAAACACATGCATAAACTGCAGGGCCACTTCACAGCACCCTGTATTACCTGCCATCCTAACTCCTGTAAATCTATGAGAGTCTCCACAGTGGGAGCATATGTATTCTAATAGATAGATAGGGGGCAGGTGGGCCTGGAGGTAGCCCAATCCTCCTTAAAGGTACATGGGGCACACTGGACACCCAGCAAATAGCACAATGTTAGCAAAGGTATCCAGCATGTTCCCTCATCAATATTACATCATATCATATATGATTGCACTGCACTGGTGAAAGTATGTAAAAAAAAAGTTATGAACATTTTTTTTTATTTCTTAATTTTTCAAAACAATTATGAAAATAATGACATTATTTGCAAAATTTAATAAGAAATGAGTAAAAAAAATTTTTTTTTTAATATGTTTTTAGTTTCAGTCTTTTTCGTTTATTTAGCAAAAAAATAAAAAACCCAGTGGTGTATACATACCACCAAAAGAAAGCTCTATTTGTGTGAACAAATATATAAAAATGTATTTTAGGTACAGTGTTGCATGACCGTGCAATTGTCATTCAAAGCTGAAAGCTTAAAATGTAGGATCCTCTGAAAAAGCTTTAAGCGAAACGTGTAGTGACCCATTGGCACATGGCACGTAAGATTCCTGTTTGGCACAAATATCTGAGATAATTGCAGATTCTGTGTTTCCTTGAACTAGTTCTCTGCATATAACGGCCATGTAACAGGTTCTTTTGCACCACCATACTTACCCCTTTATGGGGAGATGGACATTTTTCACTACACTAATTCCTATGATATGGTTTTTATCATGTTTTCATAATACATTTTCAATTTTTTATTACATCAAGTACTCTTTCTTCCTTTATGGGACTATTGGTGGCAACCTTTAAAGTCCTATTTTCTTTCTTTCCTTTTTTTGCATAAATAATTTTTTGGATGTGGTGCCACACATGACAAAGTCATGTCTCTATATTCACTATGAAAGTACTTAATCGTGAAACTTTGTTTTAATAAAATTGGGCAAAAGAGCCCTTAAAAAGAAGAAAGTGAATGGTTGTGTCCTTAAATGCACCATCATTTAACCACTTGCCCACTGGGCACTTAAGCCCTCTTCCTGCCCAGGCCAATTTTCAGCTTTCAGCGCTCTCACACTTTGACATGCAACACTGTACCCATATGAAAGTGTTGTCCTTTTTTCACGCAAATAGTTTTTTTTTTTTGTGGTATTTATTCACCACTGTTTTTTCCTTTTTTTTCTTGTGCTATAAACAATAAGACAATGGAAACGCCCACAAAATGACCCAATTTAGGAAACCAAACACCCCAGTGTATATTATGAGGCTTAATGAGTCTTTTGAACATGTTTTTTTTTTTTTTTTTTTTACACAAAGTTGTCAATTTATAAAATATTTCTAACACATAAAATGTACATACTCCAAAATATATTCTGCTGCCCCTTCCCTAATTATGGTTATAACACATGTGTGAGACTTTATTGCAGCCTGTCCACATACAGAGGCCCAACATCCAAGTAACACCTCAAGGTGTTTTAGGAGCATAAATTGCATATATAAAATCCTGACACCCTATCACACTTTTGAAGGCCCTGGAGTACCAGGACAGTGGAAACACCCACAAAATGACCCCATTTTGGAAAGCAAACACCCCAACGTATATCCTATGAGGCATAATGAGTCTTTTGAACATGTCCTATTTTCCACAAGTTTTTGGAAAATGATAAATGAAAACTCATTTTTTTAAATGCATTTTTTTTACACATTTTACGGCACTGATGGGCTCTGATTAGCATTGTAGTGGCACTGATGAGCACCATAGTAGCCCTGTAGTGGCACTGTATGATCACTGATTGCAATTTTGCATTGTTGATGGCACTGTGGGAGCACTGAAGGCACTGTAGGAGCACTGATGACACTGTGGGAGCAATGATGGCACTGTAGGGGCACTAATGGAACTGTGATGGCACTGTAGGAGAGCTGATGGAACTGTGGGAGCACTGATGGCACTGTAGGAGCACTGCAGTGGCACTGTGGAATATTAAATTGATAATGGGACGTTTCTCTTTAACCACTTGCCGACCAGCCACTGTAGTTATATACATAAATGTACGTCGTTTCGTGTAGCATTTAGTGAGGGCACATGCACGCGTACAATGTACAGTATGTAGCCTGCTGCAGCAATACTGACATTTCTAAAGGAAAAAAATTAATTTAAACTTGCTAGCAGCTGTAATGTATTGTCGGCTCCCGGCAAAACAGATAAAAAAACATGTGCTCCCCCCCCCCTGTCCATACGAGGCCCTTCGGGTCTAGTACAGACTTTAGGAAAATCCATACCAGACTCTTATCCGAGCAAGCAGCCTGGGGGGGCTGGGGGACGAGCAAGCCCGAACCATACCAGGCCGCTTGCCCTCAACATGGAGAGGGTGCTCTGGGGTGCCCCCTAAAGCACCTTGTCCCCATGTTTATAGGGGCAAGAGCCTCTTCCTGGACAACCCTGGGCTGTGATTGTTGGGGTCTGTGGGTGGGGGCTTATCGGAATCTGGAAGCCCTCTTTAACAAGGGGGCCCCCAGATCCCACCCCCCTTCCCATGTGAATGGATATCGTGTCCCTACTCATTCACCAAAAAAGTGTACAAAAAAATAGACAAAAGCCAGTTTTTGACAAGTCCTTTATTAGGAAATAATAAAAAATAGTGTCCCCCCTGATGTAAATCCATCGTCAATCACGTCGCCCGCCGCCGCACCCGAAAAATATAAAAGAAAAAGAAAAAGACGCTCCTTTCTCTTCACACGCCTTCTGCGCAATGAGCTGTTTGAGCCATGGCAGTTCTTTTATATGGATCTGACGTCATGAGTGCCCCATAATGCACTGCCCTGGTGCAGTAAATAAATTACTGACTTCACGTCAGAAGGGGCGGTGCCACCGGGTGGTGTCCTCACCCCCTTGCTATAAAAAAGCTGTTGCAGCTCCAGCAGCTCATTACACGGAAGGCGTGTTAAAAGGCAAACCAGTTATTTTTTTTTCACTGCACTAGCAGTGCATTATGGGGAGCTCATCGGTGGGCGAACTTCCAGTAAAGCGCCCCATTTGTTTGTGTGTTCAGCGAACACACGAACGCCCGATGTTCGAGTCGAACTTAGGTTCAACACAAACTCACAGCTCATCCTTAATTAAGATAAACGGAATTGCACTTGTATTATAGTAAAAATCATTCAGCTTAGAAAAAAATCAGGAAGCCTGGAGCGGAATGCGCTCCACGGACCTGAAAGCCGGAAGTGATATAGTGATGCTTTGGCTCTGCCCTATGCGTTTTGTCACTCTGTCATCATGGGTAGGGTTGGTCCTGGCTATCCATATACAGCCAGGTGGAGCTGTGAATGCTGGTTACCCCACTGAGGGGAAAGATTTCTGGTGAGTGAGGCAACAAGAAGGGGGCATGTGTGGAGCCACCGGGCAAAGTGCATGCTATACGGAGCTCCCTTTTGCTGCAACATCACCAAATATTGCCTATACTATAAGGATTTGTAGTGTTGAAATGTGATGGCTGGAATGTTGGCTTAACGGAAGGACTATCGCTTACCATATAAAGACTTTTAACTTGGAGCATTGATCGCTTAACCTGGCCACTTGAACTATGAACTTTTTTTGATTATATTGACTTATTGATGTTCAAAGTGCAATAGGATTATTGTACACTGGTCACTTTCACTGAGCACACACACTTTAATAATATTTTACTATTTGGTGTATCTTTTTTATTTTTTGCACTATACCTGATTATAAAACACAGTATATGAATTTTATTATGCTTGTTTTAACACCATATAGACATGCACAGAGCAGCGCAAAACCCATTATCAATTTAATATTCCATACCAGACACTACTTCAGTGATTAGAGTTCTTACCTGGCCACATCCTCTCCAACATTTATTAGTGGAGTTAGCAGTAAATTTATCAGATATGGTGTAAAGGGAGTCTTATGATTAGTTCCTTGCTTGTGTCCTGAGATGTAGGCACATGCAGGCCAGTTCCTATGAGCTGTGTTGTGCTCCACAGGGCTGCCGTGTATTATGCTATATCTATGTTTCCCGTTTTGCCGCGGCTGGGAGAAGAAATATATCTTTCTCCCTGACTTGCTCCTTCCTCTTTTCTTTAGCGCTGACATCCTCAGATGTGCCCAATGCTCTGGAGATCTGTTGGGGCAAGAAATGAGGCTGTTTTCTTTTTAATACTTTACACCTTTTTACACCTTTTTACACATTTTTTTGTGAATAAGTACGGGAGGGGCGGAATTTGGGGCCCCCCTTGTTAAAGGAGGCTTGCAGATTCTGATAAGTCCTCTACCTGCAGACCCTTATAACCACCACCCAGAGTTGTGGAAAAAAAGCCATTTTCCCTGTCAACATGTGGACAAGGTGCTTTGGTTGGGGGAGCAGAACCACCCCTGCCCCAAAGCACTCCCCCATGTTCAGGGCATGTGGCCTTGTATGGTTCGGGGGGGGGGGGGGACGCTCGCTTGTCCCCTTCCTTTCCTGGCCTGCTGGGCTGCATGCTCAGATTGGGGTCTGGTATTGATTTTGAGGAGGGGGTCCCAAGCCTTTTTTTTTTTTATATTATTATGGCATAGGGTTCCCCTTAGCATTCATACTAGACCTGAAAGGCCTGGTATGCATTTCGGGGGGGAACCCCACACTTTTTTTTTTTTTTACTAAATTTTCTATTGCCGGGTATTTTTTTTTTTTACGTTCCAGCTGTCCGTGGGGAAGCCTGCTGACAGCCAATGAGTCATCGGTTGTTAAGGATGCAGCTATGGGCTTTCCAGGCCTGCTCATAAACATCCAGCTATTCTTCACACAGAATTCAAATTGGTTGATCATTTTTTTGACCGATTTGTATTTGAATCGTTCCGAAAATGTGGAATTAGTTTGAAAATGAATAAAGAAAACTAAATTAAACTAATTTCAATTAAATTCATTACTATTTCTTTTAGAGATTCATATACATCCAAATCTCCAAATAACCAAAAATTTGTCTGAATTTATCAAAATGAAACTAATTGCACATGTCTAGTAACAGCAATTCTGCTGACAAGAGAGCCAGTTTACTTGCAACTTTCTATTGGCTGCTTTGCTTTGGGAAGCTGAAACCCTGTGTTGGCAACTTTAAGACTTTACTTTTTGTTTAAATAAAAGTGGGCTGCTATTTTGTTTGAAGTACAGTTTCAATATGGCAGCCCACTTTTATTCAGTCTGACATGACTTACTAAAAACACATCTACCGCATTAGCATCTACCACAATGTGTGCTGACCCCCATCCTCTACCCTTTTCTACAATCTGGTTTCACTGTTTTCTCACTCACCATTGTCCTCACAATCCTTGTTTTTGTTTTTTTTTTTCTCTTTTCCAAGAATGAGTTTCACAGTTCCTTCTCTTCACCCCCGCATTCACCTTTCCTTTACTCAGAGTGAGCTTTGAGTTCCAGTTGGACAACAATTCAAAGTGAACCAAACTCCTCTGCAGTTCAAGTTCCCAATGAGCTAATGTGGCAATTTTCGAACCCATAGTACATTGTAGGGATTCTAAACTTCATTGGTGTTTTAAGCTTTAGTCAACTGGCTTAGAAGGGCCCATAACGGGGGCTTTGTTATGTGCCACCCCACTCACTAAATATGAGGGTGGGGGATGTAAATATTTGTGATAAATGCACTGACTTGACAGTGTTCAGTAGGGAGAAAAGGTGGAAAAAGTATACATTTGTTTCAGGGCATTAGTTCTCAGTGTGGGGTAATCAGCAACGTTGATGCTTTGGAAGGATGGGGAAACAGTTGTGCTAAGCAGGTGGTGAGGGACAGAATAATGACCAATGGGAGGTGGGACAATAATGCCCAGTGGGGAGTAGGGAGGAACAATAGCAGCCGTGAGTGGTGGGTGAGAACAATATTGCCAAGCAGTCAGTGGAGGGAACAGGATATGTTTTGATACAAAATACAGTAACCCATACACATATCAGAAAATGTTGGGGTAACACACACTTTAAAATTGTCCTGTTGCTAGCCACGATCAGTCTTCTGTATCCTCTGCAGTATCTTAATTCCGATAATCCCCAAAATTACTATTAAAAACTGTCCTGCTACTGGCCACTCTTACACTACTGTATCCTCAGTTGTACTCTCAATTCTTGTAGTAAAACCCGCACCCATGCTCTTTTTCTGTAGTAAATTTGGAACTTACAATGAAAATTGCTACTAAAAACTGTCCTAAGGCTGGACAAGTTTATGCTGCTGTATCCTCTGCAGTATTTTAATGTTTGTGGTAAAACCCCAGCCTATGTTATTTCTAATAAATTTGTGCTAGTACAGAACTTGTGTACTTATTGTAAAATCAGTTTACTGGAGTTCATTAAGAGGCACAGGATTCAATTAGTCTGAGACAATTGGGTTATTGCTATCTTCAGGAGTATTTGTATACTAGCAAACAAAAAAAAAGAAAATAGCCAGCAGGTATACCACAACCATTCTCTGTAATTCTTCAGTTTTGTATAAAACAATATTGGGAATAAATAACCCACACAGATGAGTAGGACCTGTGTCTCTTGATGAAATCCAAGGAATGGATTTAATGGTCTCAAAACATTTGGTTCCTCAAACCAGGTACAAGTTGGGACTTTAAGGCAATTTTATGACAATGCAATTAATGTGATTTTGTGCAATTTTTATAAAATCATATTTATTGATCGTAACATTGTACAAGTATATAGTGCTTCGTTGGGCTAAGGGCCCATCGGTGAGTGGGTGAAAGAAAGTAAAGGTGTGTTTATGTGATTATGGTGACTTTAGAAACTTGTTCCCTGTCATCCATGCGTTTCTGGATGTACAGAGGGCGTCTAAAATTCAACACGTTTCGGCTTGTGCCTATTCGGCTTGTGCCTTTGTCACAGATGAGTAGGATCTGTGTATCTTGATGAAATCCAAGGAATGGATTTAATGGTAATTACCAAAATTCTATTTTTTTTCTCATTCTTTAAGGGACACTCAGTTATTCTAGACTTTCACAAGCAGTCTAACTGAAGGGTAGGCAAAACAAAATATTAACAGGCCCAGATAACAATAATAATAAAACAAGGCTGCCTACAGCTAAAATAGGTTGTTCCACCCAAATCTGGAATCAGACCTAGTTAAACTTAGAGAATGTGTGACCTGAAAACCAGGTCTTGTTAATCTGGGAAACATTTGCCTTATGCTAAAATGCTCAGGAAGCACTCACAAATCTTGTATAGGAACAAGTAGAACCTTGTACTTAAAACAAAAAGCTTGAACAACCTTTTGTCTAAGTCACAGAGAGAAATGGTGGAGGGAGAAGCTAGTTCTCTTTAAGGGGATCCATCAAGAATGTTTTTTATAAGTTATATCCCACTACAACTTTAACCTAACCTGAAGCAGCTGGCATTTTAAGTGAAAAAAATCACCCAGCAAAATGTGTACATTGTGTTTAGAAAATATGCTGGGCTAAATGCAACTAGATAGAATTGATTTATTTGCTTTTCGCACTGTATATTTTATAAATACACATTTTGTTGGGCTATCGAGAATGACAAAAAAGAGTCTGTCTTTATAATATAAGCAGTGGCTGAAAGGCTAACTCACACAACAAGAACTGGATCCAGGCAGTGAAGGAAAACAAAAAGAAAAGAGAGGCCAAAAAAGGAAAGCTGCTAGCACAATACGTAAAAAGTATCACAATATACTGTAGAAACAAAAAAGTGCAGCTATTAATGTATACCATTGTGGTCTTAGCCAGTCATTAAGTATAACACATAACACTGCTGATGTGTACCAAAACTCAGTATATCATGACATGTATAACAATGATTCAATTTTAGTGTAACTGTCCAAATCAGGGTAAATAAACTGAAAAAAAGTGAAGAAAAATATACTTTTGATGTTCTGAAGCCAGAGAGATAGAAGAACAATGTCCTGGTTGAGGTGAAAAGCCGAGACCAATTAAGGAAGCTCTAGATCTCAGCACTAATTTGTCCTTAAGTATGTCAAAATAGGGTTCAATAGAGGACAAGGTTTCAGCACAACAAGTAATGGCAACAAGGAAAGCAACCTTGTGAGTGAGAGTGAAAATTGTTAAATCACTAAAAGGTTCAGTAGGTGGTCTTTGAAGAGCCAATATAACCAAGTTTAAATTAGGGATGATTGAACTTTTGAAAAGTTTGGTTCGACCAAAACACCCGAATTTCCCGAAAGTTCGGTTCGGATTCCCGGACCCCATTGATATCAATGGGACCTGAACTTGGGGAATCAAAAAACACCATTTTGAAGCCCTAAAACCTAATAAATGCCCCTAAAAAATTGCCTAGCATTCTGGATCATGCCCCAGGGACTATGAATCAGGCAAAAAAAATTTCCTAAAAATTATCGTTTTTGATAGAGAGCAGATTATTGAAAAAATTATTGAAAAGAAAAATTAGATTTCTTTGGATTTAGTGTCTGGGGCGTCTAAAAAGCGTACCCGTGAAGTTTCAGCTCTGTAGCATGTTCAGAACCAGAATTATAGCATGCCAAACCTTCAAAAATGACTTTTTTGCCTAGCCGCGCCTTTCTTTTGCTCCTAATCAACTGCACAGCCAATGTGTATGATAAAGCCTCAGTGACAAGTTAACGCCTGTTCTTGTTGTCAGTGTTAAGTCCACTGCAAAAGGCTTTGCTACTCTGGGTCACACACATCTGCTTTATTTAGCGACAACTTTGGGTCGCATAGCAGTGTGCGTTTTGCAGGTGATTTTCACATCGCACAATTGATAAAGCCTTATTGACAACTATACGTAAATTAAATTTCATCACAAAAAAAACAGATTATTTTTCTTAGAATTTCAGTAGCGCAGGGATGGTGTTACCCTCCTTTCATAAAGTGCAAATCAAATCACAATACAACAATGGCTGGGTAAGGCCAGTATACATGTCTATTCTGCAGAAGGTACAGACAAGTCCTGTGAGATCCATGCCTGGTTAATTTTAATGAACGTGAGCTTGTCCACGTTGGCTCTGGACAGGCGGCTGCGCTTGTCTGTGATAACGCCCCCGGCCGTGCTAAATACATGTTCAGATAATACACTGGCTGCAGGGCAGGCCAGGCCAGCACCTCCAAGGCGTAAAGGGCAAGCTCAGGCCATGTGCCCAATTTGGAGACCAAGAAGTTGAAGGGGGCAGACCCGTCATTCAGTAACCACCAAGGACACTGCACTTCCTACACACATTTTTCACACCTGCCTCTAGGGCCGGGCCTTTTGGTCAGGAGTCAGGACCAGAGGAATTTTTTATTCCTGGCCGAAGGGCCTGCCATAGTATTGCAACGTGGCACTAACCTTGCATTTCTCCACTTTCCCTTTCCCCACATTTATGTGTTGTGTGTCTCACGTTTTGTGTTTTTTTTTGCGGTACACTTTATTTTGCACAGCGTGATTAGTAGGGTGTAGGTCCTTGGGACTGTCCCTGAAAGTCTTGGGAGGGGGTGGATATGGCCTTCTGGCTTGGTTCGCCCTCTCTCATGGGGTCTCTCTTTGGAAGAGCCCCACCTAGTACTTGGGGTGGTCTGTTTCAGCAGACCTCCTAAAGAACGGGGCTGCCTGGTTTTGGCCAGGTTAGCCAGTGTAAGTACCACAGTCCCTGTCAGGAGCCTTGCGCCCCGTGGGATCAGGATCAAGGACCATGTGTACACCCTGTGCACTTTGTGTTTCACTTTTTTGGTGTGCACTTTTTTATGCACCCACCGGGTGATAGTCTGAGTGTGTTCACACACCAGGGGCTTAAAAAATAAAAAAAAACAGCTGGTGGTCCTGGTTGCTGGTTGTGTGGCGTGCCGACAAAGCTTTTCCACATTTCATACATGCTAACCCTGCCTTCTGAGGTGCTGGCGGTGCCCTGGCTGCGTTGGCAACCTCCTTCTCCTCTGCCTTTGCCTTGTGCTTCCACTGTGCCCCACCTGTCAGGTGGGAATGCCACCAGCATCACTTCTCGATTTTCGACCTTTTGCCTAAGATCAAGTGTAGTATCTGTTATCAGTTATCTGGATGTCACCCTGCTGTGAACATGGTTCCTCCTCCTCCATCTCCTCCTCCTCATCCTCCACCTCGTCATCCTCCAGAACTGTGACCTTGCTTGACAATTGTGTACCTGGCGTTTGTGGGTGCAGGAACCCACCCTCAGAGATCAAGTGTAGTATCTGTTATCAGTTATCTGGGTGCCACCCTGCAGTGAACATGGTTTCTCCTCCTCCATCTCCTCCTCCTCATCCTCGACCTCGTCATCCTCCAGAACTGTGCCCTTGCTTGACAATTGTGTACCTGGCGTTTGTGGGTGCAGGAACCCACCCTCAGAGCCACTTGTGAATGACTGCCCTGAAAGCCTTGGAAATGATCACTGCTCCAGATGCGGAGGCGGTAGAGGATGAGGAAGCGGAGTAGGAGGAGTTAGCAACAGGAAGCAAACTGTAGTGCCCTGCAGTCCTCGGTGGTGGAAGGAGATGCGCCAAACAAATTTAAAGGGTGTATCCCACAGTAACATAATCAGCAAACGTTGCAAAATTATTAATTTTCCCATAAATGGGTGTTTCTTGAATAGCAGAATAGAACAACAGTATCCAAAGGGTGTATCTCACATGTACAGATACAGACTAAGCCACAATTTAATATCTTTCTGTCCCCTACATGGGTGTTTATTGAATAGCAGAATACAACAACAGTATCCAGAGTGTGTATCTCACACGTACAGATACAGACTAGGCCCCACTTTAATATCTTTCTTTTCCCTACATGGGTGTTTATTGAATAGCAGAATAGAACGACAGTATCTAAAACGGTGTATCTCACACGTACAGATGCAGACTAGGCCGCAATTTAATTTTTTTTCCCTAAATGGGGGTTTATTGAATAGCGGAATAGAACAACAGTATAGAAAGGTTGTATCTCACAGTAAAATATGCAGACTAGCCCGCAATTTATTATTTTTCCCCTAAATTTGTTTTTATTGCAATGCGCAACACAACAGTATGCAATGGGTGTATCTCACTGTACCATATGCAGACAGGGCCGCAATTTACTTTTTCTCACCTAAATGGGTTTTTATTGCAATGCGCAATACAACAGTATGCAATGGTTGTATCTCACTGTAACATATGCGGACAGGGCCGCAATCAACTTTTTTTGCCCCTAAATGGGTTTTTATTGCAAAGCGGAATACAACAGTATGCAATGGGTGTATCGCACTGTAACGTATGAATGAAAATCTGATAAATAATTGTCCCCTTAATTGGTGCTTGTTGAATAGCAGATTTGAAATGCAGTGTCTAAACGCTGTAAGTCACAGTAAAATATGAAGGAAAATTTTTTTTTTTCTTTTTTTAAATGCAGATTAGGCAGACACATATGCACTCAGCTTGCAGTAAATGGCCGCTACACACCGCACGCCTAACAGGTTGGATACTGTTGTTGTTCTATTCCGCTATTGAATAAAAAAAAAAAAAAAAAACATTTGAATGAAAAACTGAAAAATATATATTTTTTCCCTAAATACTGAAAAATAATTATTTCCCCCTTACATTAGTGCTTTTTGAAGAGCAGATTAGAAAAGCAGTGTCTGTCTAAAGACTGTATGTTAAAGTTAAATATGAAGGAATTTTTTTTTTTCTTTTTAAAATGCAGATTAAGCAGACACATATACACTGAGCTTGCGTTAAATGTGCAGCACCACAAGCCGCCCACCTAACAGACTGATAAAAGTTCTTTTTTTTTTCTCCCTCCTCCTCTTCACTGGGCTCAGGTCAGGGCATAAAGATTGTGCACTGCACCTCCACACTATACAATCAATGTAGATCGCTGTCTGATTAAAGAAGATTGTTCCTATGCCTTCCCTCAAAGCAATCTCCAGCCTGACCCTACAGTAATCTCCTATCTCTCCCTCAGAAAAATCAGCAGGAACCTCTCCCTAGTATAGTTATAGCAGAGTGACGCACGGCACTGCGTGACTCCAGCTTATATAGACTCTGGGTCACATGCTGCACTGGCCAATCACAGCCATGCCATTAGTAGGCATGGCTGTGATGGCTTCTAGGGCACACTAGTTAAACGCTTGCTGATTGGCTGCCCTGCACCTGTTGCAACCGCGCCATTAAAACCGTGCCAAAAGATCAAATAACGTTACCGAACAACGGACAGTACCTGAACATACAGTGAAATGTTCGGGTCCGGGTACCCAAAAGTCAGGTACGAACCCGAACAATACAATCTGGGTTCGCTCAATACTAAAAATAACCCTTGAGATAGGAAGTCCAGTTGCTCTGGAAGGGTCCACAGGTTATGGACCAGTTCCAATGCTTTCAATCCCAATCCTTTGGAGCGGACAAGGAATTTTAGAGGAGCAAAGGCATAGATCAGGCTGTACTAATGCCACAGGGCCATCACAGCATCCACTGTTTCCATCAGAGTATCTCTGCATCTGTAGACAAACCTGTTCAGTTTGTTGATGAACCTGAAAGCCAAGAGGGTACACATACGCATTCACCAAATGCCCACCTGAGACATAGATCTTGAAACACTACCAGGTGTAGGGACCATTCCCTCGGGTCTGGATGCTGCTGCCAATTGATGCTGTCATCTTGTTCATGCCTCTAATGTGAACGGCTGACAAGACCAGAATGTGGAGTTTTGCCCAGGCTGGAATTCATTCTAAATATGTCAAGGAACAGCTATATATACTACCAAGTTACATGGCAGTTCCAGCATTGACATCTAAAGGTTTAGAAATTCAACCAAACTTTTTTTGAAGGTCTGGACACTCTACAGAACATCAGTTAGTCATCATGTCAGTTTGGGCCTAGTTCACTAAGAATAAGGAGAAGCAATAGATGGTAGACTTCCAATTGCACCTAATTGAAACAACTATGACTTCAATGTAGAGAAAAGAGAAACACCAATAATTAGGTGAATGCCTATTAGTAAATGTCAAGTCAGGATAGTCACTTTTCCATTGTAGAAAATGCTAAACATGATCCCTCGTGAGCAAAGGACTGCAGCTAACTTAGCGAAGATCCCGTTTTGTGTGTAAAAAGAAACAATTGGCAAATGTGGTTGATAGTAACGATAATAATGTTCTGCAAACTAATGTATTTTTTAATGAATGTAACAGAGTAATGTATACTAAGTTAAATATATCTGATCTTGTAGTGTTGCCGTGGATCCCTCTCAAGACTAGAGCCCTCTCTGCTTTTTCCTCACCCCTGACTACTTCCACCTTGGCAATTTGGGACTTGCTTCACAAGAAATACTCTTAGGAGTTTAATTCCCCCCTCATGCCCCTGTTGCGTCACAATTATTTTGTCCTGGGTTCCATAGACGCTGGGTTCCCTGCATGGTCACCCAAAGGTCCCCTCCTTTTGCACCAGATTGTTCGATCAAATGCACCAAAACCCCTGAACTTGATCCTTGGAGCGAAACCCCCTGCAGCTATGGACCGCTGGAGAGATTGTCAACTACTCACATTTCTTCACACGCTTCCTCACCCTTTGAGAGACCTCTCTGAATTAAACCCAGTCAAGCTATTTTTTAAACCTCAACAACCTGCTCTACATACTATTTCCCAATGTTATAAAGCCTTCATCGACCTTCAAAACCAATCATATCCAGACTTCCTTCACAAATGGGAATTAGATCTTGGATCCCAACTCTCGGATGCCCAGAAAGATAAAATCCTCGCCCTGGCACATATTTCATCTATTCCTACCAAAGTGGCGGAATCCAACTACAAGTTGCTGTCTAGGTGTTATTACACCCCACTAAAGTTGCAGGCTATATCTCCCTTGCCCCCCGTTATGTTGGAGGGGCTGTGGGGATACCGCATCTCATGCGCACATATGGTGGTACTGCCCTAAGATCAAGCCATTTTGGGCGGAAGTACTCTGCATTATACAAGACATTACAGGGGAGGCTCTTTCATCGGATCCTTGGACTATGTTGCCACATTGTACCACCAAACCGATACCTCGTTATAAACGCTCACTCATGCCACACCTACTGAACTCAGCCAAGGCCCTCATCCTGGCCTTTTGGGGTAGCCCGACTATCCCTCCTGTTGGTCAATGGCTACGGAAAATTGATGAAGTTTGTTACTTTGAAGAACTCTCTAATATATCTCGTAACAAGCTGGATTCTTTTCTAGTAACTTGGCCCGCGTGGTCCACAATTAAAACTACCCCTTCATATTTATCTGTCAGCTTCTCAAACTCCCCGGGTCCCAACCAGATGAGTCTTAATCTAAGGTATCACTTACCGATTGTGCCGTTATATATAATGTATAGTGCTTACCTTGTTTCCTGTTGAAGTATCTGTTCTGCCTGCTCCGCGTTATTTGAGTGCTGTTCTCTATTTTCTTTTGGATATCCCTTGCTCCTCTTCTTAATGCATGTTATGTTCTATATGATTTGACACCCGTGGCCTGCACACTTCCTACTTTTACTCACTCTTTCTCTTTTTCTTTACCCCCTGTAACGGAACTGGGCACCCCTGACCGGGTACCTCCATTGACAGATGCTCCTAGTGCTTCCCGAGGGGCTCCAAGCACTCCACCAGACACCGTAACCACTTCAGACCCCAGGAACTGCCACAGCTTGGTTAGGGTCTTGCAGTCTCCTACCCACCCTGGACCTCCGACAAGGCTCCAGGTTCCTGTAGGTGAACCTCTCTTTCCCCAGAGAGTGCAGCAGAACAAGCTCTTACACAAGCTCTTACAAGAGCTCAGTGATTATCCAAGGGAGTATGGAGGACATAGCAATCCCTTGCAGCAGATTCCCCAATAAGAGACAGAACTCTAGATTGAGGTGAAGGAACTCTCGAACAACTTTATTGAACAAGACTTGTATACAGAATTTGGAACATCCCGCCCCCAACAGCCGCTTTCTTATTGGTCAATTGTAAAGTACCTGTGGTCCTCCTTCAGTTCCTCCTTAGCCATGAGAAATGAGTCAGCAGGGATTGGTCCGATAGCTTGACCAGAAGGACTGCCATGTGCAATGAGACAGAAGCACCCAGGGGGCAATCAATGTACACAATAGCCAGACACAGAACAATGGGAGGTCATTAGCACTTACAATGAGATAGGGCAATCCACATTCCCTCCCAATACACAACAAAAGGAAAACCTGTCTGACATGGAAAGATATGTAATATACACAGCATTTAGGAATTATAGATTTCATGGCAAATGGGAATAAATCTTAATATTTCTATATGGAGATATTGCTGGCAAATATGAAGCAATCCAAACCATTACTTATCTGTCTTTAAATTCCAGTGACGGTGAATACTGTCACCCCCCCCCTTCCTCTCTTTGACCCGCTTTGTTTGCTCCTTTCTCATTTTTTTCTCTTGCCCTTTCTGTTTCTGCTCTTCTCTCTACTCTCTTACGATTTCTACATGAGGAATGCCTTGTTGCTCTGTATTGGTATTGTCTACACGGTCCAATGACTTATTTTACTTTGCCAAAATCTTTTTCATCCCGAATGCTGTTGCAACAGCGATATCTCTGTAAGACTGGTTGTTCCTCAAATATGTCTTAATCCTTGCTTATTATTTTTGTTCTGTATTGCACTTTCTCTTTCAATAAACACATATTAAACAAAAAAAAAAAAAAAAGTTAAATATATCTATAAAAATTATAGTTATACCTTTAGTATATAACAAACATTTTTTATGTCTAATTCCAATTTTATTAGAATATCAGCTTATAATTATATATCTTAATTATTAAATCATGGTACTGCTATCTATTCTAATGGTTAGCACTTCTGTCTAGCAGCACTAGGGTCGTGGGTTCAAATCCCAACCATGACATCAGAGTCGTGTGTTTTCCAAACATGAATGTGGTGCAAAAAGCTGTAGGTGGACTCAAAGATGTCTGTCAAGGTTATATTAAAATAATCTTTAAGCACATCTCTCTTACCTTAACAGAAATGTCCCCTTTCCCACCTAATTTGCCCGGCCTGTTCCTTGTATGTGCATTTAGTTCATTCATTTTTAGCTGCCTGCATCTCCTGTAGTGTGCCTTAAGGGCCAGTTTACATCACATGCAGTCCAGTGCATTTTTTTTCTGTATCAAAAACGCATGGAAAGTAAGTTATATGGTTTCCAATAGCATAGATCACAACAGTGTGTTCTGTTTCAGTGTGTTCCAGTTTCAGAAAAAAAAAGTAAAACCTGCTGCATTTTTCCTGCACTGGACTGTACTGAACAGGGCTGCTGTTAGAAATCACGGGGCCCCGTACAGCCTACCTGACAACCCCCCGGCCCCCCCTGAATATATCAAGACAACATTTTCACTAAAAATACACTAAAATCATTATTATGTCACAAACATAAGAGAACCTGTGTGAATTAGCGCTTTCTATTTGTTTTTCACATTTTTTTTTTACATAAAAAAATTATCATTTTTTTTTAAATGTTAAATTTTTTTACAATATTCGTTTTTTTTTTAAATTATTCATTGCAATGTTTAATTATCATTTTTTTTACAATTTGTATTTTTTCTATAGGACAGGAAAGCCTTCAGCGCTGTGGCTGGGGGGGGCACAGTGAAAGGGGGGCACACGGGGAGCGGGGGGCACAGTGAAAGGGGGGCACACGGAGGGGGGGGGGGTCAGAAGCAGGCAGAACAGAGAGGGTGATCGGTGTCAGAGAAGCAATTACAGAAACAATGCCCTGTGTTTGTGTCTCTCCCTGCAGCAGCTTAAAGCTGGAAGGAGGCGAAGAAACTGGCTTTTAGCTGCTGCAGAGAGCCACACAAGGCTTCCTTCTGTAATTGCCCCTCCACCCAACTGCACTGATTCCCTTTGCTGTTGGGGCCCCACTGTGTGTCTGGACCCCCTACAGCGGCCATGGTACTGATAAAGATATGCACTGGAACACATCGAAAATGCACCTGACCCCAGCACAGTGAAAAAAAAAACAGGAAAAAGACATAAAAAGCACCTGGAATGCATCAAAAATGCACTGGAATACAGTATCTCTCAAAAGTGAGTACACCCCTCACATTTTTGTAAATATTTTATAATATCTTTTCATGTGACAACGCTGAAGAAATTACACTTTGCTACAATGTAAAGTAGTGAGTGTACAGCTTATATAACAGTGTAAGTTTACTGTCCCCTCAAAATAACTCAACAAACAACCATTTATGTCTAAACCGCTGGCAGCAAAAGTGAGTACACCCATAAGTGAAAATGTCCAAATTGGGCCCAATTAGCCATTTTCCCTCCCTGGTGTCATGTTGCTTAGTGTTATAAGGTCTCAGGTGTGAATAGGGAGCAGGTGTGTTAAATTTGGGGATATCGTTCTCTCTCATACTGGTCACTGGAAGTTCAACATGGCACCTCATGGTAAAAAACTCTCTGAGGATCTGAAAAAAAGAATTGCTGCTCTACATAAAGATGGCCTAGGCTATAATAAGATTGCCAAGACCCTGAAACTGAGCTGCAGCACAGTGGCCAAGACCATACAGTGGTTTAACAGAACAGGTTCCACTCAGAACAGGCCTCCCTATGGTCGATCAAAGAAGCACATGCTTAGCGTCATATCCAGAGGTTGTCTTTGGGAAATAGACACATGGGTGCTGCCAGCATTGCTGCAGTGGTTGAAGGGGTGGGGGGTCAGCCTGTTAGTGCTCAGACCATATGCCGCACACTGCATGAAATTGGTGTTCATGACTGTCGTCCCAGAAGGAAGCCTCTTCTAAAGATGATGCACAAGAAAGCCCGCAAACAGTTTGCTGAAGACAAGCAGACTAAATATATAGATTACTGGAACCATGTCCTGTAGTCTGATGAGACCAAGACAAACTTTTTTGCTTCAGATGGTGTCAATCGTGTGTGGCGGCAACCAGGTGAGGAGTACAAAGACAAATGTGTCTGAAGGTGGAGGAGTGCAAGGTCTCTAACCTCCTCCACCAACTCCGTGATGTCATCGTGGAGGAGTGGAAGAGGTTTCCAGTGGCAACCTGTAAAGCTCTGGTGAACTCCATGCCCAAGAGGGTTAAGGCAGTGCTGGAAAAAAATGGTGGCCATACAAAATATTGCCACTTTGGGCCCAATTTGGACTTTTTGACTTAGGGGTGTACTCACTTTTGTTGCCGGCGGTTTAGACACGAACGGCTATGTGTTAAGTTATTTTGAGGGGACAGCAAATTTAAACTGTTATACAAGCTGTACTCTAACTACTTAACATTGTAGCAAAGTGAAATTTCTTGAGTGTTGTCACATGAAAAGGTATAATAAAATATTTACAAAAATGTGTGTGTGTGGGGGGGGGGGGGGTCTGGGGGTTGGTGTGCTCACTTTTTTAAGATACTGTAGATCTGGAGTGTGTTTTTGTGATGTGAACCAGCTCTAGGGGCCGGTTGACACCACATGCAGTCACCTCCTTCAATACTTGCCTCCACGACTTCTCCTGAGCTTCTCCCATCCTTTGGAATTACCTAACCAGTCTGTCTGACTATCTCCAACTCTATCCAATTTTAGGCAATCCCTAAAAACTTTTCTCTTCAGAGAAGCCTAAGCTCTAACAAGCAGGGCCCTCTGATTCTTCCTGTGTTGAATTTTATTGTAATTGTACGGTCTCCTCTAATGTAAAGCATTGCGCAAACTGTTGGCGCTATATAACTCCTGTATAATAATAAAAAAAATACAGTCCTGCATCAAAAATGCATGGAAAGTAGGTTGTATGGCTTCCAATGGCATAGTTTACACCAGTGTGGTCAATTTCGATGTTTTCCAGTTCCAGAAAAAAAGTAGAACATTAATTTTTCCTGCACTAGACTGTACTGGAACATGGTAAAACACATAAAAAAACACACCTAAATGCACTGGAACACTTTAAAAAATGCATCAAAAATGCACCAGACCCCAGTACAGTGAAAAAAAAAATGGAAAAGAAGAGAAAATGCAGCTGGAATGCATTTGCAAACGCATCAAAAATGCATTAAAACTTATGTTCTTATTTAACAGAGAGACACACACATATATTATTTTTTATATGTAATTCGTTAAACTCTTTTCTTTTTTTCCCTCTATGCTATATATGTGTTTTAGCTAACTTTTTTTTTTTTTTTTCACACTTAGGTGATTTCGGGTTTCTGTGCTTGCCCTGGCTGTTCACACCCATCTTATATTGCGCCTCTCATGCCCAGTCAAGCTACAATCCAGCCCATTCCAGGACCTGGGTTGTCATCAAGCAGACTTTTGGTGTGCTGAAGAGTAGGTCCTGTGCATCTCACTCTCTGGAGAGTTCCTGAAATATGCTTCGGAAAAAGTGGGGGGCATGTTCCTGGCCTGCTGCATCCTCCACAACATTGTCTGGCATTCTGGATTGCTGCAGGACATTCATATGGAGCTTATGGAGAATGAATAGGACATCCTCATACCTGAAATGTCTCAGAATCCTAAGGCAGTGCACGTCGTCAGCAGTTGATTGATTAGTACTTCACCTGGTAAGTTACATTTTAAAGATGCCATGTCTGGTAAAGTGTAATTTTTCTAAGCTTTAAACGTACCTATGTACCCTGTGCACCTTTTCATAGGAAGCACATGGTTTATGTATTGTTTTTGGTTTGATGTGGTGTGGGGGTGGGGTTTGGTTATGACCATGGTTATTAGTAGCATACTGCCTCCACTTTCCTTTTTGTTTTCAAAAGATTTTTATTAGAAAGTCATGAAAAACGGTACAGATCATTTTCAACATATATCAAAAAAAGGAATATTTTAGCGATACACATTGGTGGCATCTCATAATAAAGATATTACAAACCAGGGTCTGCAAATTAGAAATAACAAGGAAGACAAGCATAATGACAATGGCACCGAAAAAGATGAAAAAGTGCTGTAAGGCTCTACTACAAGATCAAAGAGGCCATATACTAAAGTTTAAAAGTTCAAACATTGGAGTCCCATATGGCCCATTTGGCCTGAAATACTGCCATCCAGTCATGTACAGAATGAAAAACTTTTTCTGACAGCTTAATACTTTCCATTCGGGAGAGAACCTGAGACCATATCAAGGTATCTGACCTCCAATTAAGAGCTACCATCCCATGAATGGAGCACATTAAAGTATGGATTAGTCTCCCCGTTGGGGTTGGAACATCAGGAATTTTCATAAAGAGTAAACAAACTTTAGGGGAGAGGTAAAAACTTGATCCAACAATTTTCGAAATGAGTTTTTGAGCTTGATCCCAAATGGGTCGCAGAAAATTACAATCCCAGAAGAGATGAAGCAGAGTACTTTCTTCAGTACAACCCCTAAAGCAAGAAGAAGGAACCGACTCGTAAAAAGAGTGCATTAAAGAGGGGGTTAAATACCATCTAGTAAAGAGTTTAAGGGGGGATTCCCTGCAAGCGCTAGAACGGGAACATTTGCGTAGATTACTCCACATATTATTCCATTCTAGAGGTGAAAAAACACAACTCAGGTCTCCTTCCCATTTAATCATATACCCCTGCTTCTCAGGAAGAGAGACACCAACTAAATGTGAGCACAATGAAGAGATAATACCCTTTCCTCTGGGAGAGGAGGAGCAAATGTTTTCAAACACAGTAACTGGTGGGTTAAGTGATACGGTGCCTTTTGAGCGAAAAAACTAAATTATAGTTAAATAATGGCCCAGTTCAGAGCTGGGAATATTGTGCAGTTGAGTAAGTTGATCAAAAGTGCAGAGTGTATCACAAACTGTGATGGCTTTAAGCGAAACCAGGTCTCTGGATATCCAAGGTTCCAGTTCTGTTTCCTCTAGTGGGAAAGAGGGAGAACCCAAATAGTTCATAAAGGAGGTCAGAGGTGAGGTTCGGGATACCATTTCTAAAGGGGTCTTCAGCTTGAACCATAGTTGAAGTAAATGGTTAATAATTTTGTTGGGGAATGTTTTGTACCGAGGTGGTCTCGGAATGTCCCAGAGTATGGCCTCCAACGAGCATGGGGCAGCAGAAGCCCGTTCAAAATCCAACCAAGGGACACTATCATCCTTGGAACACCACTGTGCCAACTGTTGGAATTTGGCTGAGAGGTAATAAAGCCAAAAGTCAGGGAGACCCAGACCACCTTGAGATTGAGGGGCATGTAAAACCTGTTTATTATATCTAGATTTTTTTCCACACCAAACAAACTTTGAAATCTCTCTCTGAAATGACAAAATATGTGTCTTTGGGACATTGATGGGGAGGTCACGGAAAAGAAATAACAACTTAGGGAGCACAATCATCTTTACCGCTAAGACTCTAGACAGGAGAGAGATATGATAAGTAGACCAGGTTTTTAGTACTAGTGTTAGTTTTTTGAACATATTAGGGAAATTCAGCAAGAGTAGAGAATCATAGTGAGGGGTAATATGCACTCCAAAGTACTTGAATGATCTCGGGCACCAAGCAAATGAAAATCGTTCTCTGATGGAAATCTGCATCCAATTCGGGAGGTTGATTGGCATGAGAGAACATTTGGAGAGATTAACTCCTAAACCTGAGATTGCGCTAAATTGTTGTAGTTCCACTAATAGTTGAGGAAGAGATATGTGAGGGTGGGACAAAAAAAGGACATCATCAGCGTAAAGGCTAAGTTTGAACTCCCTTCCCTCCTTACAGTAGCCACTAATCTTGACATTGTTTCTGATAGAGATTGCTAAAGGTTCAATTGCCAGGGCAAACAAAAGAGGGGAAAGGGGGCACCCTTGCCTGGTACCCCTTTTTAACTGAAAAAATTCGGAGTTGCATCCAGGAAGGCCGGATCCTCGTCTGTGGGGATTCATACAGGACAGGGCCCTAAAGCCATGAACGAATCCATCACCCAGGCCATATCTTGGGAGCAGATGATCTAAAAAAGCCCAACTGATGCTGTCAAACGCCTTGTTGATGTCTAGACTGACTAGGCAGGTGGGAGATTTGCTAATATTGGCGTCATGTATTATATTGGAGACTAGCCTAATATTGTCAGTAAGTTGCCTACCCGGGATGAAACCTGTTTGATCAGGATTAATCAAATGGCAGATATACTTAGCCAATCTATTAGCAAGTAGGCGACCAAACAATTTCAAGTCATTGTTCATGACCGAGATGGGCCTAAAGTTTTGTGGGAGAGAATGGTCTTTATCGGGTTTGGGGAAGAGTGACATATTAGCATATAGCATTTCTTCTGGGAAATTACCGCCTTGTAAAATATAGTTAAATAATTTGGTTAATTTAGGAGTCAGGATTGAGGCAAAACTTTTATAGTAAGAGGTGGAGAATCCATCTAAGCCCGGAGCCGTGGAAGATTTCAAGGATTTGATCAAGTGTAGGATCTCCTCTTCCGAACACGGAGCCTCCAACTCCTCCCTCTGAGAAGCAGAGAGGGAGGGGATCTGTAATTTCGCCACCCAGGAGTCCAACTCAGCCAGAGATACATCGGATGATACTGATAGCAGATCTTTATAAAAATTTGTAAATATCTGCAATACCTCTTCAGGGTGAGAAACCATCTTTCCATCCTGCCTTCTAAGTTTATAAATATGGGTGGGTTTGGAATCTTGCGTAAGTTTTTTAGTGAACATCGTAGACATGGTGTTGCTATTAAGCATAAATTTTGCCTTGGACCACCTGAGGGCCTTTTCAGTATCACCAGATAAAATCTCGTCCAGGGCACGCCTTTTGGTGGAGATCAAATCCATCAAATATGAGGAGGGAGCTTGATTATGTAAATTGTATAACCTATCTAACTCTTTAGTAAGGGATTTTATGTCGGTTAGTCTAGCTTTATTTTTGGCTGAAGCTAGGGCAATAATCTTACCCCTAATTACCACTTTATGTGCTATCCATACTGTTGATGTGGGAGTATCATCATTTTCGTTTATACTAAAATATTCCTCCAAGGAGGATGCAATCTGGGTTGTAAATGTGGGGTCATTCAGCAAAGAATCATTAAGTCTCCAATTAAATGTTGAGCTCTTTAAACCGACCCCGTATGACTCGAATGACACAATTTTATGGTCCGACCAAGGACAGGTGTGTATCCTAGCATCCGAGGAGTTAGCCAGTAAGATCGGCGTGCAAAAAATATAGTCCAGTCTGGCCGCGCTTTCATGGGGGTGGGAGTAAAAAGTGAACTCTTTAATACCTACATTATGTGCTCTCCAAGTGTCAATCAATTGGAAGTCACAAAGGACATTGGTTAGCATTTTGGGGAAGGCCTTAGAAGAGGGTGTAACTCTACTCCTATCCAGAGAAGGGTGAGCGGACAGATTGAAGTCCCCACCAACCACCATATGGGGCGATGTATATCTACCTAGAATCTCAAAGAAGTGTTTAAAAAATGTAGCCTGAGCTTCATTAGGAGCGTAAAGAGAGGCAACTGTTAATGATTTACCCGCTATATTACCTTTGAGGATCAAAAATCTACTATCCGGATCACTATATATAGAGGATATATCAAAAATAATGTTGTTACGGATGAAGATAGCTACTCCTTTCGCCTTGTTGTGAAAAGTAGAATAATGAAATTGCCTAAATGACTTGTCAAAAAATTTAGGATTGGCGCTGCCAGGAAAGTAGGTTAATGGGAAATCTGGGTTAGGCTCCTATAGTTCAAGACCAAGTTCAACACATGCAAATGCACATAGAATGTATGTGGGAATGAGAACTATATAAGTAATAGGATATAAAAACACAATGGGTGTGTAATATGTGTGTAAAATTAACACTATGTGCTGATACCAAATCAATAAATAAATAAATGTGTTCAATACCTAAAAAGCTTATTGAGACTCAACATAAATATGCAAATATATGTAAATGTAGGTATAAAAATATAAAAGCATATAAAGATAGTATTAATAAATTATGGTGATATAGAGAGTTAGTGTGCAAAGGTGCTAAAAAATAAATATAGTGCACTAATCAAACTAAATAAGGTGCATTCCGAATAGTCATAAAAATCTTAAATGCAACATTTTGATGATAGCATGGCAAAAATATTCCCAAAAACCGGAAGTGGTGCAACCTTCAAGTAAGAGATCGCAAACAGGTCTACTGACTGGGGAGTCAGTAAAAAGGTTATAATGATCTGAATGGATGACTTTCTATTTTTCAAAAAACAATATTTTTGTGGTATCAAAAAAAACCAATACCAACAGGAGTCCTAAAGACTCTAAGATGTGAAAAACATCTCAGGGAGACGGGCAACTCATGTAAACCCATCAAAAATACAACAAAACACCGGACGATTAAGTCCAGACACCATTCGTAGGGTCCAGAGCCCCGGGACCACAGGAACCAGCGGCGAGACACCGAATTGCCCCTGCTGAGGGCGCGGGCACCCACGAAAAGGCACATGAGGGACAAACCAGCGGGGGAGGAGAGAAAGGCACTTGTGAGTTATAAACCTAGAAATCTAAAGATTTCAACCATCAGTATTATATAACAAAATATTAATGCACTGAAGAGTATCATAGGCACAATGGGACCCATCATGAGATGATAGGTCTCACATCAGTAATAAGTACCTATAATAGACCCCAGAGGCACCACAGAAGTTCCTGCTAATTCACACACAAACATGAAAGAGAGAAGAAAAAAAAGCCTCATATTTGGTATTTTAAATGATTAAAAGGGACCATCTCTAAAGGGGTTTCGCCATCTGCGTTGATCCCTTCTTGTAGCTGGGATAGACCACACAGGTGAGGGTCTTGGAGTGGCTTGTGGTCGGGCTTCAGGTGCAGCGTTCATCAGGCCCAATTTGATAAGCAGTTCTTTTCCTTGCGTCAGGTTGTAAACCACATAAACAGAACCATTATGGGGCACTGTGAGCTTAAAGGGAAATCCCCAACTGTAACGAATCCTAGCCGTCTGCAAAATGGTGGTGACCTCTTTCATACCACGCCGCTTCTCAAGGGTGGCCTGCGATATATCCGGAAAGATTTGAATCCTAGTACCTTCAAACATAATATTTGGGGTGTTCCTGGATATGCGCAGAATGTCCTCTTTAACCAAGAAGTCCTTAAGGCATAGTACCACGTCCCTTGGGGGCTTATCAGGGGGGGGTTTAGGGCGCAGGGCTCTGTGGATTCTATCACACAAGAAGGCAGCAGCAGGTTTATCTGGCAGCAGTTCACTGAAAAGTTTGGACACTGCAGGGGTTAGCTCAATTTCTGTCTCCGGAATACCTCTAAGGCGCAGGTTATTCCTACGATTTCTATTGTCCAAGTCTTCGACCTGAGATTGCAATAAATCGTAATTGTCAGACAGGAGCTCAAAATCCTTCCTGAGATCATTATGTGCAATGGCCAGTTCGTCAAGTTTTGCCTCCAGTAAATCAGTGCGACCCCCTAAGGCAGCTATTTCTTGTGACAGAGTATTGGTCGATTTATGAATCTCTGTTTGAAATTTGTCTGCCAGTTTGTTGTACATCGCCGTGAGACTAGCATCCAAATCAGCCTTAGATATGCTATTGGCGTACTCACGGTCTGCTGCAGGAGATGTAGCGGAAGGTGGCGGTGAAGCGGTTTCTGAATGCTGCTGAGAGCAGGCCTGGGCGCCATCTTTGGTCATCTTGGTGGTTTCTTTAGTGCGGAGGAGATATGTTGTCAGGGAGTGTTTTTGAGGGCGACCCCGATTGTTCTTTTTAGCTGAAGGCATGCACGGGATGTTCCCGCGGTGCTGGTACTTTGTGCTGCAAAAAGTTTAGATCTGGCCCCGGGAAAGCCGCCTGTCTCTCCCCCCTCCGACGGAGCTGAGCCGCTAGTGACCTTCCAGCTCCGCGCCGCGCATGCGCCCCCTGCCTCAACCTTCCTGATGCCAACAACAATTTTTAAACAGAGCACATTAAAAAAAAAAAAAGAAAAGTTCACTGAATTAAAAATTATTCGAAGACAATAAAAAGGTCAAAATATATATTTATATATATATATTTTTTTTCATTCATTTTCAGCCATTTTAACAATTACAGCATGTAACAAATATTCAACCAAAAAAAAACTTGACACAGTGGTCTTTACATAGCAGCTATGTGTATCATCCTTGAAAGGAACTTTGCAGCAACATTTTGCATGCAACACGTTGAAAAAGGGGCAACTCTGTTACCCCTGGACTTCCACATAAACAGGCATTATAACACCCCCACTATCCCATCCCCCACACAAATGGGCACTATTCCTCCCAAGGACACCCACACAAATGGGCACTTCTGTCTACTAAGGACACTAGAGGTGCGCATCTTCACTGGTCTCACGATTCGATTCAATTACGATTATCCTGCAACAATTTGATTCCGCGATGCATCACGATTACTTTAAAAGACAACAGAAGGGTGCACCGACCTAGTCTAATACCATAAAACATTTATTGGAAAACTGTTAAAACCACATCATACATTTATACTCACAAGAGTATGCTATATAAAACCATAAAACCAAAGGATTCCTTCGACTATCCAGAGAGCGCAGGACCATATTCCTTAATTAGGACAAGTGAACTTGAAGGTGTCCATATAGATAGGGCTAACGCATTTCCAGGGAGAACCCTCTTCCTCAGAGCCATCAGTAATTTTCCAATAAATGTTTTATGGTATTGCACTAGGTTGGTGCGCCCTTCTCTTGTCTTTTATGCTTTCAGTTTGGGTGCATACCCATCATCCTGAGAGGGTAGCAAGACTTCAGATGCCAACAATTTAGCCACCGCCGCTTTGTTTTTTACGCAACATTTGAGCGCAGGAGTCATTTGCTTCATGATTACTGCCTGTGGTTTTCATTAAAAAAATTCAAGCTATCAGATGAACTCCATTTTTTATGTTATCTGCTCTAAAAAAAAAAAGACACTCCCTGCATTTAGCAAAGTCTGAACACAAGAGACAACAGTATTTTTTTTTTAGAACAGTAAATACAAAATGGCACAGCCCCTTTAGTACATTCCACAGCCCCCCTGCGCATTAAACAGTCCCCTTTACATTCCACAGGCCATGTACATAACACAGCCCCATTTACATTATACAGCCCTCTATTTACATTATACAGCCCCCATTTACATAACCCAGCCCCCCTTTACATTATACAGTACCTCATTTACATAACACAGCCCCCCCTTTACATTAGACAGCCCCCCATTTACATTACATAGCCAATTTACATTATATAGCACCCCCTGCACTCCCAGGAAGCCCTACCAGTGCCCTCTAAAGTTAAAACAAATCCGTGTCAGAGCCTCTGTTTCAGGTACCCCTTCCTACAGTGTGTAAGGGTTAATGTAAAACGATGCCTCTTACCTTATTATCTCCAAACTTTCATTGCCGTCAGTCTCATGCACTCTGGCCGGGAGGAGGGGGAGAAAGAGAACGGCCAGCCAGAGGACACATGACTGTGACGGCGATGAAAGATCGGAGATATTAATAAGGTAAAAGGCATCGGTTTACATTAACCCTTACACACTGTAGGAAGGGGTTACTGAAACAGAGGCACTGACACTGATTTGTTTTAACTTTTAGAGTGCACTGGCAGGGCTGTCCAGGGAGAGACAGGAGGAGCCAGGATGACATCATCCATGCATCGATGCGACCGCTCCTCAGCATCGAATTTGAATCGTTAAAGGCTTCACCGTGATGCCTTGATGCTACGATTAATTTCAACACCCCTAAAGGACACCCACACAAATGGGCACTTATTCCTTAGGAAGTACCCACAGAAATGGTGCACTATACCACCCAAGGATACCCACATACATTGGGCAATGTTCCTCACAAATAGAACCACAAAACAGGAACAATATTCTATCTGCAGTAGAGGGCACAATACTACCCACAGGAAATGACACTATTACACCCACAGAAGACACAGAGGGGGCCTCTTTCAACCCATAGAACACCCACAGAAAGGGGCTGAACTCTACCCACAGAAAGGTGCACTATTACAACACCAGAATACCCACTGAAAGGTGCCTAATTATACCAACAGAAGATCCACAGGAAGGGGTACTATTGCACCCACAGAATGGGGTGCAATACTACCCACAGAAAAGGGCCTAATTCTACCCAAAAATCTCCCACAGAAAGGAGCCTAATTATACCCACAGAAGACCCACAGGAAGAGGTACTATTCCACCAACTGAAAGGGGTACAATACTAACCACAGAGAGGGGCCTAATTTCACCCACAGAAAGGGGTACAATACTACCCACAGAGAGGGGCCTAATTCCAACCACAGAAGATCAATAGAAAGGGGCCCTAATCCCACCCACAGAAGACCCACAGAGAGGGGCCTAATTTAACCCACTGAAAGGGGCCTACTTTAACCCACAGAACACCTATAGGCAGGGACACTATTCCACCCACAGAAGACCCACGGAAAGGGACCTAATTCCACCTGCAGAAGACCCACAGAAAGGGGCCTACTTCAACCCACAGAACACCCACAGACAGGGACACTATTACATCTGAAGAAGACACACAGAAAGGGGCCTAATTCCACTCAGAGGAGATCAACAGAAAGTGCCCTAATTCAACCCACAGAAAGAGGTCTACTTCAACCACAGAACAGCCACAGACAGGGGCCTAATTCTACCCACAGAAGACCCATAGAAAAGGGCCTAATTCCACCTACAGAACGGGGACTACTTCCACCAACAGACAGGGGCAGAATTCCACCCACAGAAGACTCACAGAAAGGGGCCTACTTCAACCCACAGGTGCCTACTTAAACCCACGGAACACCCACAGACAGGGGCCTAATTCTACCCACAGAAAGGGGCCTAATTCCACCCTCACAACACCCACAGTAAGGGGCCTAATTCCACCCACAGAATACCCACAGAAAGGGGCAAAATGACACACTTTTGCAACACCCTGACTGTATCACCCGCGTTTCAGAGACTACATCTAACTTTCTCTCGAACCATGCCACAGACTCTACCTCGCTCCCCATTTAATGGGAAGCGTTAAAAGCGGTCTTGCGAGGGACCTTCATTCAAATAGGCACACGCTTGAAAAAGGAAAGATCTATTTCTATTGCCTCCGCGATACAAAACCTCAAGAATCTGGAAACTGCACATAAACACTCGCCTACAGTTGAAACTTTCTCGGTAATCACTTTAGCCTGATCCTAACTTAGGGAACTATATGAATCACCTGCCCACATGTTCACTGATAAGCTAGCGTTGTACCAATACAAATTTAGGGACAAATGTGGTCGGTCACTGGCACATTCCCTTTACCCAAAACAATCCTCCACCTTCATAACTCACATACAGAGCCCCCATAGAGATCTACTCTCCCCGCCCTTGGAGATATCATTGACATTCTTGGATTTTTACCAATCCCTCTGATATTCCACTACCGCCCGAAACACTTTCTAGGTACACGTTGGAAAAGGAAATGATGTCTTGTATTACAGAAATTACACTTTAGCTACGGATACGATTGAGAACCTTGAAGACTTTATCTCCAAGGATGAGGTTGCCAAATTTATTGTCAACACTCCCACTGGCAAGAGCCCAGGTCCTGATGGATTTACGCCAAAATTAAAAAAAAAAACGTTGCTTCCCTTCTGACTCCCTTTCTGACCAAAGTATTTAATGCTCTAAAGGAGGGTAATAGGTTTCCTTCACAGACGCTTGAGGCACATATATCCCTCATTCCAAAACCTGGTAAGGACCCCTCCTATTGCGCAAACTATAGGCCTATATCCATAATTGGCGTTGATTTGAAGATCTTCGCCAAGTTGCTTGCCAATAGATTACAGCCACTATTACCTCGACTGATCCACTTAGACCAAGTTGATTTTGTGAGTGGCCGTGAGGCCAGAGACAACACTCTGAAAACCCTCCTATTGATGGATTACGCTCACTCTCAGGCTGTCCCCATGTGCCTTCTTGCAGTCGACACAGAAAAAGCATTTGACTAGGTTAGTTGGCAGTTCCTTTCCTTATCCCTCCAGCAGAAAGGTTTTGGCCCGCTCATGGTCTCAAGGATAATGTCGCTCTATTCCTCACCTTTGGCTCGGATCAGAATTCATGGTTCCTTATTCCCTATGCTCTCTATTCACAATGGTATGCAACAAGGGTGCTCCTTATCTCCCCTTCTCTATGTTCTCACAATGGAACATCTAGCTGTGGCCTTACGTCAGAACACAACCATAAAAGGCATTTTGGTAGGTCCCCTTCACAATAATTTAGCTCTATTTACAGATGATCTGCTTCTTTTTGTTCCACAACCTTGCTCCCCGCAATCCTAGTAGAATTCTAGACATTTAGGGGTGTCAATAACTTTAAAGTAATGAAAATGTGTGAAGGGTGCGCTGATAAATGAATGTAAGCTGCAACCAAAGATCCAAGTGCTGGAAATATGAAGTGAAAAAATTATAAGTTCTGGTGCGCTAAATGATGAGATGTCCCTCTCAAATGTGTGATGAACAACAATAAGCTAGATCAAAAACCAAAGTATGTTTGATCTTCAATGAATAACACAAAATTGTGTGTACAAAGTGCCTTAAATAAATATTCCCACAACAAAACGTGTACAAGATAAACAAATGTGTAAAGATTTCAAGTGAAACTATCTACAGTCCAAAAGAGACACAAGTGACAAATGTCCGTGAGAATCCAAATTATAAGTGTAGATAAATCAGAAATAGTGCTTCAGGTAACAGCCGGATGACAGATCTTATTGTCTGATGTCCCACCACCTGTGCAGGTTTGCTTCTTACCAGCAGAAAAGTATTCAGGGCGTAAAGACAGCCACCTCAGGAGTAGATTCCTCGTGTTAGAAAGGATGCAATAACTTTGTAACTTTGGCAACCACATTTTCCTTCTCTAGGACGACAGAAACATCCTTTCGGGTTCCCTGGTTACCATCAGGTGGCTTGTCATTCCCCCAGCTCTGACCTCAGATAGCCCACAGATCTGCTCTTGTCTCTTTTCCTGTGTATGACTTTGGCTTGCCTGACCATGTCCCTGCTCTTCTGTCTGCTGACTACTGGCTTACTAAGACTACTGGCTTTACTAACCTTGGCGTCCATCTCTGAATACGTTTCCTGCTTCAGCCTGTCTGCTGTGATCCACCCTGGTGCCTACCTGCAGTACCCAGCCTGCTTTACCTACCTGCAGTACTTACCTGTTGCTTCAGCCTGCAATATTTGCCATATCCAGCTTACTGGAGCCACTACAATCTGTTTCCTGCTGTGTGCAGTCTGCACCATCATCAGCTCCACTAAGTCCTACTGCTCACCTCATCTGGTATCCACCTGCGAAGAGATCACCACACATGCATCTCTCATCCGTGGCACAGCCGGCAATCCCTGCTTCTTTGGGCTTCATGTTCCCTGTTTCCACCTTCAGGGACACCGAGCACCTAGCCACAAGGAGAGCCCTCTCAGCATTTCGGCTTCAGGACCAGGTTTGTGACATTAATGCTCCCACCAAAGGTCCTAAAATGAATCTCAACCTCTTTCCCCTTCAAAACCGGATCTACCTCTATCCGCTACTTAGAGATTCAGATACCGATGGAGGCTTCCCAGCTCTATCCCTTTAACTTTCTCCCACACCTATATAAAAGCAAAGCAGACTTATCTGCTTATGCTACCCGACTACTGACTTTCAGGTGTTGGTAGAATTAACGTCCTGAAAATAGACATGCTTCCTCGCTTTTTGTACCTGTTTCAAACAGTCCCTATTTGCCTTTCCGCTTCATACTTCCAATCTTTACGTCAGGTGTTCTCTAAATTTGTCTGGCATAAGTGATCCCTACAGCATATTCATTGGTCTTTATCCTGAGACCTCAATTACGTGGTCATCCTATAGATAGCTATTTTTTTTTAGACGTTTTTAAATACTTAATTGTTCATATTGTCAAACATTCCTATAACCAGCAGAATGTTGCTCCTTACAGTTACCTTTTTCCATGATCTTTGCTTTTATCTATGTTGTAATACTGTCTTTTTTACATATTTGATACAATAAACTAAGATTGAACCAGAAAAGGGTATAATACTACCCAAAGAACTGGGCATTACTTCCCACAGAACACCCACAGAAAGCGGCATAATTCAACCCACAGAACACCCGCATAAAGGGACACTATTCCACCAACAGAGGACTCACATAAATGTGGCATTATACATCCCGAGTACACAAGTATTGTTCCTTAATATGAAACCAAAAGGCATGACATGCAGTGCAAATATATTTCACTAAAATTTAACATGAACAACTTTTTTATATAAAAATAATAAAAATGGGTTTAAAGTAAACGCGTTGTTTGCAACAATGGAGTATGTCAACCATGACAATTACTCCAGCTGGATTTGACCTCTTGTCCACTGTAATACTTAGGTCAAATAGAGCATTTTAACAACAAGTTGCACTTGGATAGAAACTCTAAACATAAATGCAAATTTAAAAAAAAAACAGTTACGTTTTCCTCAGTTTCCCCAATATAAACATAGGTAGCAGCACAGTATTGGGCCAAAACCAGAAAACAATCCAGTAAAGAGCACATCAAACTGCTCTAGTTGACCGTACATTAAAAAAAAAAAAAAAAAAAAAACATTTTTATGAATGTATGGGAGCTTTAAGGAAAGGAGCGCACAGCAACTATCAGCGATTTTCAATCAAAAGAGTTCCACATGAAAAAGACACAGCTTGGATTACCAACAATCAGGAGAAATATATTTGAAAAGGTAGTTCATAGTCCAATGCTTCCTAGTACAGATTACTGTAAAAAAGACTGCATAAAAAAATATATATTTTTTGAATGACAGCAGACCAGAAACCAGTTCAGAGCACTTTCAACTGCTGTGGAAGGCATACAGAAAAAATTAATTTTTATTAATGTTTGGGGGGTTGAATTTCAGAAAGGAGCGCACATCAGCTTAACAGCTATTTTCAGTCAAGAATTCCACATGAAAAAGACACAGCTTGGATTACCAAGCATCAAATGTAAGGAGACATAAATTTGAAAAGGTAGTTGAAATTTCAATGCCTTCAAGTACAGATTTAGACAACAAATCACCCTAGCTCCACCGCACTTAGCAAGAGCTAAGTGTCCGTGCTCAGGCTGAACGTCCAAACCAAATGTTATATGAATAAAGCCGGCACACAAAAAGGGCTTCTTACAAGTAAAATTCTTCATTCCAGCATGGATTGCAGTGACCACATGACATGCTGACACATTTCGGCTTTACGCCTTCCTCATAGCATGTACATGTACAATAAAATCAAATTATATAAGTTTTTATATATTTTTTTGACAATAAAAAAAAAGTGTTATAACGTAAAATGGTATAATTAAAAAACTCAGATAAAAAAAAAATGGCCCAAAAAATATAAAGGCTCTACCGCGAGGCAATATTATCAAAACCTGAATAAAAGACCAACCCCCGGAAGACGTCATCTATGACAAAACATTTAGGGCGTGGTCAGAGGCAGTGATGGCATCACGTTCCCTGGCTCTGATTGGGGGACGGTCTACTCTCCTCCAGGAAGCCGGGTTTGTGCTGGACGAAGCCCACAGGAACGCCACAGCTGTACCCATTGTATTCCATAGTACTTTCAGACATCAGATTATTCATGAGTGCAATATTTTATGCAATTTATCATTAAACAGTATATTTTTTAATAAACTATTGGAGTCTTCTTTTTCCTTTTTATCATGATTGATGTTTGCCTTCCTATGGTGATTTGGAGTACATGTGGATTTACTTGTTTCTTCAAAGCAATAGACCCCTGCTGTAGGCCTTATGGGCACACCATACATTGAATATATCAGTCAGGCACATGATTGTCATGAAAATAAGCCGTGAGCTGACCACACAGCCGCTCCCGGTGGACTGGGCTACGGAGAAGCGATACATTATTGCGCCACAAATGAACCGGCATTGCTGCACTGCGCTCCGTGACCGGGGCATGGTCAGACCAGGTAATTGAGTGGATTTTCACCGATTCAACAGCTCTCAAGAAGGATAGATACGATATGAACATATCTATTCTCTAATAAGACGGAGAGCTGAGCTGAGAAATAAGTGAAATCTCTTTCAGTAGAATTAACACACCGCCATACATCATACAGATCAGAAACATGTACAAAGCATTGTAAGTTGACTCTTGCTTGTTGCTGAGGCGGAGAACAATCCATAGTCGCATCCATGATGCTATTAAAGTCACCACAAAAAACAGTAAGACCTTGTTTAACACGATCCACTTTTTTCTTTAGAGAGCGAAGAAATTGGATTTGTCCCTGGTTAGGGGCATACAAATTCACAATAGTGTAGGTGACATTGTTAATATCGCAGATAAATATCAGAAATCAGGTCGGAGACAGTGTCATGCAGCTTAAAGGCCACCGAGTGCTTAATCGCCGTCAGCACTCCGCCTTTCTTTGCTGGGCCTGATGAGGTGAAGATGTGGGGAAATTGGGTGTCCGAGCATTTAGGCTGTTTAAGGCGTGCAAAATGAGTCTCCTGTATGCATATAACATCTCCTTTGAGGGACCTCGCTTCTGTCCACAAAGCTCTTCTTTTAAAGGGGCTGTTCAGGCCATGGGCATTGACAGTTACAAAGTTAAGAACCATGGAGCATTAGTTTGAATTTGATCTCCAATTGAGATAAATAGCAAAGCAGCAACACACACTGGGACGATAGTACCTGTTCCAGAGAGTAAGGTGGGTATCCGCAACCACGCATATGACAGTTTTTCCAGTGCTCATCAGAAAGGACAGCATGTTGATCCATGGAGTTTCCAATCATGTGGATGAGAGGAGGGAGGTAAGAACAAAAATGAACGTTCCAGAAACATAAAAGGAATACAAAAAACAAACAAAAGAGAGGGGTAAACCCCATCATGCGACTTAACGCGCAGAGAGTGGTGAGGGGGGTAATAGCTCATGCCACTCGGCCATCTCCCAGATACCAGCTGTAGTGGTATCAATAACAGCAAAACAGCCAGCTCACCAAATGACGTTTCATTCACTATAAGAAGAGTCATGACTTTTTAACTTGCCTCCATTCATGCTCCAAACGAGAGGGTAAGGTAGATGCTCCAGGGGAGTTGCTCGCTTCCGGAAGAAGACCCCACTGTTCAGCGAGGAGAAAGCCGTCTTCAGCTGTTCGAAATAACAATAGTGCGCCCTTCTCTGGTGATCAGCAGCTTAGTAGGGTAACCCCACGAGTATGCCACATGATTATAATGGAGTAGCTTGGTCAGGGGCACAAACTTCCTGCGGGCATTCATGGTGTATTGGGAAAGATCCGCAAAGATGGAGAGCTCATGGTATGGGTCAGGGAGGGGGGAGTTCTTCCTAGCATAGCGCATCAGGCCATCTTTAATGTGGAAAAAATGTATGCAGGCAATCACATCCCTGGGAACCTTCTCCAGAAGGTGAGGCAGGTTCGGCAGGCGGTGGGTCCTATCCACAATCACCTCACCAGCCGGCGTGTCCGGAAGTAGGGCCATAATTAGTGCCTGTACATAGGCACGCAGTTCCGAAGGGGAAACAGTTTCAGCCACCCCCCTCAGCTTAACATTGTTTCTGAGGGCCCTGTCCTCTAAATCTGACAGCTTGCTTTTGATGGTATACAATTATGGGGGAGAGGGAAATTGGGACTTTATATGAGACTCCTGACCGACAGAGTCTCTATCCCTGTTGCATGAAAGCAAAAAACAAAAAGCAAGGTTGGGACTTGATATGAGGTGTGACCAGCAGTAAAGTAAACATAAATATATAATGAGAGGGACCCAAGGATAATGTAAAATCATATATTTGACGGTCTATAGACCAGATACTGGTAAAACCAAAATGTTCAATAAAAACATGTAACCATCATTGCTTTTGATGATGTCAATCTCATCATCTTTCTCATTGTGGGCATCCACAAATTCATTGTGCGCCACAATGATGTCCGCCATCTTCATTTCTATATGGTCCACACTCCCCCCCCCCCCCCCAAATCATTTAAGTCAGACTTAATGTGCGAGACACATTCCATGAGGTCTCTATGTAAGGAGCCATTGAGAGTTAGCAGCATCTCCTTCATAGTGCTATCTGTAAGGGGTTGTCCAGTAGTAGGGAAATCCCTGATGTGGTCACAGAATTCCAGTGTACTATTCTGAGTGCTGCTCACCTGCATATTGGTGGTCAGAGGACCATTTGGGAACCGTCTTTTTCGGGCTATGAGAAGGGGATGCTCCCCCTCCTAGAGGATCCGCTGCTGTTGCTAGGTGAGGTAGGGCCCACCGAAGGTCTGCGTCCCCTGCCTTCTGTGTGTGAGTCCCGGGCGCCGCCCTGCTGCGAGCAGGCCTCAGCGCCATTTTGAGATTGCGGAGTGCTGGTGGAGCTGAAAAATTCAGTGAGCTTGCAGGCCCACGAGAGCCTTCCTCTTCCTCATGGTCGCACTAGGGTTGCCGGAGGTGAGGAAGTATGTATACAGGCTGGTATCGCTGCCCCACGTCCCTAAATACTATGTGGAGAGAACGTGGAAGCTGGAGCTCTGCTCTCACACGGCCATCTACATCAGCTGATGGCCACGCCCCCCCTTTTTGGAAGTTTTTAGGTGGCCATACCTCTTAATAATTCCAGTGTGTGTTTTTACAATTAAATCAAAATAATATGCCCCTCTAATGTACAGCTTCCTTGAAGCCCCTGAAGAAGTAGACCTTTGGCCTAAGAAACACGTCAAGCTTTATACACCTCCATGTTTCATTGATTCCCAAGTGTGCCCAGGAGATATGGTAATACTTTGACAATACAGAAGTACAAAAAAAAAACTGAGAAAAATACAATTGCTTGGTATGTCATAGAAAAAAATTGTATGCATCTTTTTTTATATACGGGTAGGAATAGTTTATGCTCACACATGTAACTCTTAGCTGAATTTACAATATTTTTATTTATGAATTTGTTTGGAATTTTTAACTACCTAAAAGTCATATTTTTCTCTTTATATTGTTGTTGGTAATCGCAAAGTGCATTATCGCCTGAGCAACTGGAGCCCTAAAATTGTTTTCTGTTCATACAAAAACCATTGATAAGTTTTTTTTTTTTGGAGTTGTAGTTACGGTGTGACAATACGATCCATATATGCGTATCTTAAAAAGGCTCTAAAAAAATAATGACCCCAATGGTCACTTTTGCTGGTCAGATCCATTGAAGTCCTAATATTTCTTTATAGGAACAGGGTAATCTCATTGTACATGAAAGCAATACTCCTGCTAATCCCTTTACTAGAATGAAAGTGCATTGATCGGACTTGCTAGGCAGCCAACGCATTTGTTTCGGTAGTAAATTCACATAAAAACATCCTGGGGGAGGGAGCATTGGCAGTTCACTGTATGACATACTAGATGGGATTGCCCACTGACATTTGATTTTACAATAAATAATACGCTCTGTGCACCAAACATATCGTGTTTCAGCAAACAAAACATTTCCCCTGTCACTAGAAGTTCACTTAGCTGAAGGAATTTGGTATGCATATATACTTCAACCGTTAGAATGTCAGAATTAAAATCTTTCGGAAGCACTTACAGTGGTTATAAATGCAGTGGAAATAATCATTGCTATATACAAGGACATTTAGAGTCTAAAATAACACAATTTGTACACCTAATTTTACAGTTGGGATGTCACACATGTGATATTCTAATAACATTACAATCGGATTTCATGTGCAGCATTAGATTACGGCAGTCTAAAAATAAAAGACACTATATTATTATGTTTCTTTTTTGTTTGTGTCCTGAGATAGCTCCAGGGCATAACACGCATTACATGCAACTGACAAGATTTTTTCAAGCCTTTGCAAAGGATCACTGGTCATTTCTTGAGTGCCAGGGAGGGATATTAAAATATCCAAAGGCTACATGATTCTGTTTAAGTGGAATGTAGGAATTCTTATAATATAAAAGTTACTTTTAAAAAAAATTAAATTAGGCTGAATTGGAATTTTTTTTTTTGCATTTCATTGTATGGTAGAAATCCAAAATATCAGGTCTTGCAAACTTCACTGGTATTCCAAAGACTCTTTTATGACACACGGTATTGTAAAGCACATGTAAATCACATGTAGCTCATGTTCTGCACTACTTTGCTACAGCCCAGTGCATTGGTATGAGAAAGGTACTTCTGATTCTGGCTGAAGATCCTGATCCTTCAGACTTCAACAACTCCTAAAGATCCTGATCCTTCAGACTTCAACAACTCCTATAGTGTCAGATGCCTGGTTTTAAGCTGCATTAAGTGATTTCTCCTGCCGGCCCCTAAATTACTATGTGTTCTAGCTGAAGGAGCCACAGTAGGCAGCGCCGGATCCAAAATTAACCATTTAGAAGTGTTGAATACGGCAGGAACTTCAGCTGCTGTTTTCTCTGCATTAGTATGATGTATAGAAAAATAAGCCGCGCTGCGTGAAGTGGGTAAACAAAAAATTAATGTCCAAACAAAAATCAATGTCCCATATAACAACTTGATTGACGCTGAAAACATAGATCACACTCCACGGTCTCTGTAGGAAATGTGCTTACCGGATAACCACTAAAAATCTGCAAATTCATATGCTGAGATATAGTCACAGATCCGGGAGATGGGAGTTGTCAGAGTCCTCAGCGAATAACGTGAATAATATGCAAAAGAAAAGTCGCGGCGTGCTGACGTCATCCCGGAAGTTATCCTAGGAGCGGATGCGCTTTGCCGTCCGGCCGGCGGCTCCCATCCATCGCGATTTTATCTACTATGCTTGTGAGTGTTTCTTCTTTTAATAAACAAACCAGTCATTATTTTATTACACTATTGGCGCTTTTTCTTTCACTCGGGCTACATCTTGGTACTGAGTTTCCAGTCAACACCATTGATGCTGTTGGTCCCGGAGCTTCATGCATGATGGGCAAGCGTTATTAGATCTACTGCTTGGATTATTTGTCATCTGGTAAGAGGCCAATAGGGCTTTTGAGTGACGTTTCTGGTTACTTGGCGATCTGGATCTATCTATTTGCTCATTTGACCTATTTTTTCGGTAAGAGGCTTCACAATTGGTGGTGGTTTGTTCCACATTCCTCTCCTTACACTGGACTATTCACGTTTTACTCATTATTCATTTGGTGAGCTGCTGCACGATTGATAGGGATTCCTTATTGGTGGTGGAAATTTTATTTAAATTACGGTATCACACTATGTAAGTTTTTTTTCTTTTGCATATTATTCACGTTATTCGCTGAGGACTCTGACAACTCCCATCTCCCGGATCTGTGACTATATCTCAGCATATGAATTTGCAGATTTTTAGTGGTTATCCGGTAAGCACATTTCCTACAGAGACCGTGGAGTGTGATCTATGTTTTCAGCGTCAATCAAGTTGTTATATGGGACATTGATTTTTGTTTGGACATTAATTTTTTGTTTACCCACTTCACGCAGCGCGGCTTATTTTTCTATACATTATCTGAGGGTGTGGTCGCACTTGAAGTCGCTGCTCTTTTTATATTATTCACTTTAGCGCGGTTATTTTTCTCCTTTTATTAGTATGATGTAGTGAAAATAATATAGGTCACTTCCAGTAGGTTGCACAATAACGACTAAACTTTGTACATTGAAATAAAGTTCATTGAATTTAGCAGCCCATTCAAAATAACTATACCACACCTCAAAGCATGAACATTTTGGTCCTGCTGTATTTTTTGGGCACTGAAAAGAAAGTGGGAGTTAAAATAAGCCCAATTTTTAAGGAATGGCTGTATTTTTGTCCCCCAGCGTTGGTTTCAGTGAATTCAATAATGATCCCCAGCATTGATGCCAGCAACCACAAAAATAACCTCCAGAATTGGTGTCAGGGATCACAATAATAACTCCCAACACACAGTATTGGAGCCAGTAACTGCAATAATGACCCCCACTGTTGGTGTCAGTGACTGCAGTAATAACCTCCATATTGGTGGTATTGGTGGACAGTGCTATTTCACTCCTTTCATCGGTAGTGACCATGCTGGTAACATTCCCCTCCCTGCACTGGGGGTCAGTGGCAGTGTTGTTAGCCCCCACTTGGTGGCACTGCTTTTAACACCCCCCCCCCATACCACCTTCATTTATGGACAGTGGCAATGCATTTAACTCCCTCTTAACTACCTCCATTCATTAGTATTCAATGGCGGTGCTATTACCCCTCCACCCCAGCCTCCATTGGTAGTCGGTGGCAGAGTTATATAACTTCATCCAGTGTTTACTTACCAAATCACATGCTCTGGCGCCAATATCTCTCCAATAATATTGGCCCAGGACTATATTTTTACTTTTGGACAAAGATCACTCAACTTGACAGTACTGGCTTCATTGCAGTGCCAGCTGTAGGAATGCAGAAGCTATCACAACTTCCGGCATCCTGCAGCCACTCTGCTTTAATCCATTGCTGGGTGTGGAAATTAAAAAAAAAAAAATGGCCAACACCCAGGATCCTGCTGCTAAAACATGGGGGGTTGCACAGAAAGAGCCATAGGATATTGGGAAGCAGGGCTGTAGATACTGGTGGCATGGGTAGCAGGAGAGGTATTTCATATCCTTAGTGCAGGGAGAACATGAAAAAAAAAAAAACTTTATTTTAGCAAAGCTGCATGAACTTTGGAATAATATCATATGTGTTAGTAAATTATTTTTGGTTTTGTGTGTGTAGATATCTTGTGTCTATACTGTAATTACCATGGGAACCTTTTATTTGTAATTATAAAAACTGGAGCTAAACTTTAAAGGAAAAATTTGTTGGTTGCCCTTTTCCAACTACGCCAAGTTTGTGAACCGGGTCATCTGCGCCCATACACGTGGGGGTACCTCTTGCACAGAGCACAATCATCAAAACCCAGGAACAGATGAGACTGTGGTCGTGGGAAAAATGTAACATTAAGGCAGTTCCCTGACTTAGAGATGAGCCTTCACTTTGTGCAGTAATAAACGTACAGAGTTTCTCCGAAAAGCTACTTGTACTATGTCACTACACACAGTGACTTGTATGTTTGGTTTAGGAGGGACATGCAAAACCTTCACCCACTCCAACAGTAAAACGTACCTCACTCCCAGTAACAGAATAGGCTGCCGAGCAGGTGCCATCACTTAACTCTTCTCTTCCTGTACCTCATGACCAGGCCATATATCTCTGCAACTCAGATCTAGTTGCCATTGGATACAGAATGCTATGGAGGGAGCCAGACCATTGACCCCCTCGCTACTGGTAGATCTGTCACCTTACCAGGTACCTAGCAATTACACTCCTTTTCTTGTCTTGCTGAGGTAATCTTTCGTAGCAGTGTTATTTCATATCCCATAGTTGCTTTACAGACACAAGTAATTTTGGAATACGCCAGAACCAACATACACCCCTTTGAGTAACTTTAGAAAAGGCTAATAATGGTTAAAATCACTTTACTGATCTTGATGCAGCATACAGATGGGCAACATCCAGTCCCTAATTCAAACTACAATAATGTAGTGTCCAAGCATACCTCCATGAGGTGAGAGTCCATTATGGTATTATCCATGGCTTGAATGTCCTCTGCAATCCCCAGTTCTTCCAGTAGCACTACAATCACGCATGCAGATGAGACTACAACTCTTGAACCCACTGGTACCCGCGTTCCCGTTCTCAATACCTTAGCTGCACCCCCTTTTTTATAGCACAGGTGGGCCAGCTAGGACCAAAAGCATGGGAATTAAGCTGACAACCATTAACCCTTCCCCCAGCCTTGACTGGTTGCAGGATAATTAAACTGTTATCTTGTGCCTGGTGATAACAGCAATGTTGTGGAGGCCTCTTTTGCAACTCCTGCCCAGCACTCCTGAAGGTGGAGACAGAGTGTGAGGGCATTGAGTGGGACGAGTGCTGGAGTAGCTGGCTGGTGAATTCCGCACTTAGATGGATAAAGCTGGGGTTCCAAGTCCTAGGAACAGGATACTGAAGCAGTTTGGCACCAGAGCAGGAGATGGTAGCAGAGCCTTTATGCAGACAGCGTCAAACGGCAGTCAGGTAACAAGGGACCAAGTCTGCAGACAAAGTAAGTCCAGGAAGCAGGCCAAGATCAAAGGGATCAAGTGAACAAAGTTAATGCAAGAGCAAAAACAGAGTCCAGAAGGAAGCCAGGTCATACACAGGTAAGCAGGTTCAATAGATCAGGTCACAGGAATACAGGTACAAGCTGAAGACAATTTAGAAACTGCTCATGGTGACAGGCCAGTTTAAATAGGCAGCTGGGCGCCAAGTATGCACGCTAATTCGTATGTGTGAGTGTGCACACAAATGCGAGTATGTTGAATAGGAATAGTAGATCTTTGCTTTGATGAATTGGCATGTGAACAATGCACACAAATATTAGCATAGGCTTGCACTGGTTTTCTAGTGCCGGGAATCTGGTTTTCTTTACAACTGTACACAATTTTAAACCTGCCTACAAGTTCACCCTTCTGAACAAGTTACATGTTACACCTGTATTTAGGGTGTAACATATTCAGCATGCACCCTATACCCCCCCCGATAGTGAGTGGGGGATACTCTCCCCGTATCTGTTGTCCCCATTTGAATATAGTGCAGCTGTGTGCGCCTGTGCATGAATAAACTACATGTACCATCTTCCATTGTCGCTTACTGTATCAATGGAGGAGTAGCATTGTCACTTCAAGCTGCTCTCCTGATGTGGACTACAAATGTTATTCTCTTTCCTCATTTATATTACACAGAGGGTCAATGCTTTGTTCACCAAAGTGAAGACCATTGATAACATCATTTGAGATTTCAGTTCAGTACACAGGAAGTTACACAAACTAGAGGTCTGACAATGTACTAAGCCTGAAAAAAAGAAACCAAAAGCTGCTACCACAGGTCTTGGCTGGTAAGCTGTAATATATTATATTTCTTTCCTAAGTTTAGATATACTTTAGAAAAGCTTTTTTTGGCCATTCTTCTCTTGTGGGTCACAAGAGTGTAATTTACATTTTAGAAGGATCCCGACCATATTATCAGGATTCATCCAGCTTCCAGTGATGGAGGTAGAGTGGTGACTAGTATTCACTGCTCTCCCCTCCAAACAGACCAAGGTGATCAGCAGTCATGTGATCACTCCGCTCATGGTTTTAGTGCCAATGTGGGACAGCTGCAGCTTTACATCAATGCTGCAGTATAGATGTAAGTATGTAGATTTGTTCTTTCCAATTTATATACCTATCCTTTAATGTGGCATAGCCAAATACACCCCCCCCCCCAACATACCGTACATATGGGGCAAAGTTAGTAGCTGATGTCTCAGTTTGGACATTAGCTGTCCTGTTGTTGGATAAATATTTGAGTATTATCCTGTTTTGAATTGCTTCCAGTATTCCCTGCCTCCTCCTTTATTTTTTCCACATTTAGGTAGAGTTGGCGCTCAGACATGGCTGCAAAAGTGTTCAGTATGTATTACCAAAAGTTTTTCTGGTTTACAGAGATACTAAAGGCTGAAGGTTATTTGCCTTCATGTGTCCCATTGGGAAGGTTTCCCTTCAATCCCTTCACTGAAAGTGCAGGAAGTGAAATGACAATAAGGAAGTGTGCAGAAATATTCATAAATTGAGGGGATTTCCCTCTTAAACAATTACAGTATAATCAGAACAGGTGTTTCTATAGGAAGATTTATCCTCACCATTTTCCTAATTTTCTTTCTCAGTAACAATGTTGAATAGGAAATAAAGAGAGCACTAATCTATCTAGTAGGGATACAGGCAGCCATAAAAAAAAAATTACAAGGGGTTATTTACAAGGGGTTGCATAGTAGGTTTGAATAAAGACATTAGTCCATCCAGTTCAACCTGTGTAGGTGTATGTGTGTCAGTGTCAATAATTATTTCCCATATCCTTGTTTTTTTTTTTAAAGATGCACATCCAATAGACTTTTCAAAACATCAATAATCCCCTCTGACACCACCAATTGTGGAAAAGAGTTCCACATCCTTACCACCCTGACAGTGAAAAACCCTCTTCACAGTTTAAGGTTAAACCACTTCTCCTCCAATCTCATTGTGTGGCCCAGTGGCCTCTTACACTCCCTGAGACTGAATAGCTTTTTTCCTATGCTGGAATCACCATTGAGGTATTTGTAAATCGCTATTGTGTCCCCTCTCAAATGTCTCTTCTCCAACGAGAACAAATTTAGTGCTTGTAGTCACTCCTCATAATTGAGGTCCTCTAATCACCTTACTAATTTCATTACTCTAGATGTGGCCGGACCAGAGTTTTATAAAGTAGCAAGATTATAATTTCATCTCTGGAGTATTACCCCTTTTTTTGCATGCTAATATTCTGCTGCATAAAAAAGGATATATACTCCAGAGATAAAACTATAATCCTGACACTTTATAAAACTCTGGTCCGGCCACATCTGAAGTAGGGTTCTAATCCTTTCCTACTTAGAGTAGCTCTTGCGTGACTCATAAGATCTTCATAAGTAACAGAAGCATCCAAACAGGTGAGTGACTACCCTGGTCAGTAACACAATGACATAATAAACCTAAAATAATGTCCGATCCGTTTACAGTTAATTCCAAATAAAAACGCATATCTTCCAAATCAATATTTTCTAAAGGGCATCATTTATAGGTGTAATATACAGTAAGCCTTATGACTACAAATAAGGGAAGACTGGGGTCAAGCTGCTAGGATAGGTAAGTCAGAGTTGACAGATAAGGTGATTTTTCACAGGTGTTTAGTGAGTCCACAAAAGTTTTGTATGATAGCTAATAAAAGTTAATGCAGCCAGCCCCACAGTTTGTATTCTGGGGTCACAGGTGTGAGAGCATTTATATTCATGGCTGTAATTATCACCAGGGTTTCAGTCTGTGGTTCAGGAGTGTGTACAGTTGTTACATTTGAATTCTGTATTAATGCCTTTTTCATTTTTACAGCTGTGCACATCAGCTCAACCCTGATAATGCCAATAAGAACATCTAATTCAATTATTTGAATTAATAAAGGAAATTTGGCAGTTAAATGAGTTAGGTTGTTAAATGATCTCAGGCTTCTAGCAGGGCTAAGGTCCCTTGAAGCTTAATTACTATGTTGTTTGAATATTTTATGTGCCCACTGAGCTGTAATTGGAGGGGCTAGTGGGTGGCACAGGACGTGTGGATAGTCAAATATTTTATTTGGTATTGGCAAAGACCTAGCTCTGTTTTTGCATTTGATTTTTATATGGCTACTTTTTTCTCATACATTTTTTTTTAACCTTGTTTCTGATATTTGAGTCTACTTTTTATAGTGCCTGTGGAATACTCTGTTGTTGATCACTGTTAGTTTATAAAGTCATGCTCAATCAATGCATAGCCTAAATATTGGTGTGTGTAGTTATTTGTACTGTAGGTCGATATTAGGTGAAACCAACTAATCAGGCTTTCAAGGGTGACTGGTTATGTTTCAAAATACCAATACTTTATTAATGATGCTTTGGAGACAACTCTGTGATGTTAATTGCATTTTGGGCCCAATTGCATATGTCTGTGGTGAGTTTTCTACCTTTGGGGGGTGATCGTCCACGAGGTGCGGTGAAGGCACAGAGTTGTTTCTGACCACACTGATCTCTCCTATCCTCACACCGCGGCTACTGGAATTGATGTGGAAGAATTTATTTACTTTAATCTTAGTGGACTTTTATGACAGTGAACTTTTCGTTGTATTTTTTTATTTACACAGCACATTCTGTGCTTAAGTACTGCTAATGTGTGATTGACCCTATCAAACATATTATTGTTTTTATTGTCATTATCAATAGTGGCTGCTTTTTGTGTCTGTTTAGCAACACATTCATACCTACCAGTTTATATATAATTTTGGCACTGGGTGGATACATTAACTGAATTTTCTATTGGTGTGTCCCTTGTTTGGTAATACTTTATTAATACTTTGAAACTACAAACTATTAAAACCTGAAAAAAACAAAACCGTGACTATATTTTACTGACCTTGTGATAAGACGAAAACTAGCAAGATATTAGTGATGGACTAATGTATTAAGTGCAATTACTCCAAAAACATATTCTTTGGTGCTGCAGCTTAAATGGTTACATGCTTTTTTTTTTTTTGCATTACATTTTTATTGAAAATATTTAAAGTACAACCAAAAAGTACAGACAAATAGCAACGACAAGTACCGAATGAAGTTCGGGTAGATCCAGTACAGTCAAGTAACAGCAGTACAACAGGTACAGATAATGTATACTAATAACAGAGCATTGATAATACGACAATAACCTTGGATAAAAGCAGAGACATGATAACCTTGTCAAGAGGGGGAGGGAGAAGAAAAAGGGGGGGGGGGAGAGGGGGAGGGAGAAGAAAAGGGGAGGGGGGAGGAGAGGGAGGAGGGGAGAAGAAAGAGGAAGGAAAGAGAGATCAGATATCAGGAGGTGGGAAGGATAAGAAGGCGAGGGCGTGGGGGGGGGGGGAAGGGGGAAGGAGTAGAAAGAAGGGTAGTTAGAAGGGTAAGGGGGGAGGAGAGGAGGAGGAGGGGGTGGATGGAGGAGGGGGGAAGGAGAGGAGGAAGGAAGAAGGAAGGATGAGGGGGGGGGGAGGAAGGGCGCATGGGAGGGAGGATGGGAGGGGAAGGGAGAGAGCTTGATAAAGAGGAGAGAAGGTGGTAAGGAAAGGCGGAAGGGGTCGGGGGCAGAAAGAAAGGGGGAGGAGGAGATATGGAGCCGAGCTTAGAGGAAAACTCTTGAGTAAAGGAGGGGGGGAGAGTGTTGGGAGGTCATTGTACTTACTAGGGAGCGGAGGGCAGTGCACCATTGTTAATCCGTGAATGATTCCCCCAGGTCCACCTCCCACTTCTCCAGAGGAGGGGACTTGCAGAAAACCAACTTTTGCTGCAGGCAGTTGTAGAAAAGGGAGGTACCTCGAGCGGAGCGCGGGGCCCCCAGAAGGTACAACCAGCCAGACGAGGGTAAATAGATATGTGGGGATGGCAATGTGCGGAGCAGGTGAGCAATCCGCACATATAGATAGTATTCATGGTGAGGAAGACCAAAGTCCTGCTGCAATCGAGGGAATGACTTAAGGGATTCTTTAATCAAAAGGTCATCGACCGTGGATATGCCCCTTGCAGTCCACCTCACGAGAGGTGTGGGGCATCACCAGTTCCAGGACCTGAAGCGGGATAGCGGGCAGCCCTGCCTCGTGCCGTTTGTGATAGGGAAGGGTTGGGAAAGCATATTGGAGGTGTACACTCTAGCAGATGGAGTGGAGTACAGCGCCAATATTGCAGAAATAATGGGTCCCCTAAAGCCAAACTTGTGTAATACCCGAGTCATGTAGGTCCAGTGGACCCGGTCAAATGCCTTCTCCGCATCAAAGGATAGCAGCAGAGAAGGCACCCGACCAGACCCAGCCCTGTCAATTATACCAATCACTCTCCTCGTTGCATCCCAAGCCTGCCGGCCCCGCACAAACCCAGTCTGGTCCTCCCGAATCAGAGAGGGCAATATAGGATGTAATCTCAGTGCTATAACCTTGGCATATAATTTAACATCGGTATTCAGTAAAGATATTGGCCTAAAGTTAGGAGGAGACGTGGGGTCCTTCCCAGGCTTAGGCAATGTCACCACATAAGCTTTGAGCATTTCAGTAGGTAGGGAGGCAGAGGAGACAGCCGTCTTGAACACCGAGGCCAGATGCGGGCTCGGGACATCCACAAATTTCTTGTAATAGAGATTTGGTAGGCCGTCGGGGCCCGGAGATTTCCCACATGGTAACGTGTGAATAGCTTTAGCAAGTTCCTGAGGGGTGACAAGAGCGTTTAGATCCTGAAGTTGAGCAGGGGTAAGCTGCGGTAGGTTGATAGAGCTCAAGAAGTCAGAAATGGACTGGTCAGTGGGCTGGGGGGTAGAAGGGTCATCCTTCAAATTGTACAGGGAACCATAATAACTAGCAAAGGAATCAGCAATTGCTTGTGGATTTATAATTTTGGAGTTGGAAGCAGGGTCCAGTAAATATGCTATCCTGTTTTTGACCTGTCTCGCCCTCAGCTTGTTGGCCAACAGCTTGCCCGCTTTGTTACCCTGGGAGTATTGGGAAATCTTCAAGGCCCTGAAGAATTTGTCTTGGTGCTCCACCAAGAGTTGCCTAAGATCCGATCTAAGGCAGTGAAGCTGGAGAGCCAACGCCGGTGAGGGGGATGATTTGTTTAGGAGTTCTAACCGTTTAATTTCTTTTAGGAGGTGGTCGAGTTGCTGGCTCCTCTGCCTCTTAAGCTTAGCACAAAGTTGAATGAGAATACCCTGTATAAAAGCTTTATGCGCGCACCAGACCACTGTGGGGTCCGATACAGAGCCTGCATTGGTCAGGAAATAGTCCCGCAGACATTGTTCAATATAAGGAGCATGCTGAGGGGAGTCCAGAACCTGGCCATTCGCTCTCCACAAGTAGGCCGGACCAGAAGATCCGGACTCAGTCAGGACCACAGATACCGGAGCGTGATCAGACCAAGTTATGGAGTGAATTTCAGAGGATTGGACCATTTGTAGCAAGCGTTTATCCACCAGAATCATGTCAATTCGGGAGTAGGAATTATGACGTTGAGAGTGATAGGAGTAGTCCCGTTCTCCCGGGTGAAGGCACCTCCAAGAATCATACATGTCTACTGAGTGTAACAGAGGTTGCAAAGCTGGTGGAGGGCGGCGGGGGGAGGAAGTGGTGTCCAGCTGAGGATCAGAGGTAATGTTAAAGTCTCCGCATAACACAGTGGAGCCCTGCGCATGCTTAGACAACAGGTGAAATATCTTTCTCCAGAAGCAAAGTTGATGTGTATTGGGTGAATATGCATTGATCACTGTAATTGGCATATTATTGATCTCACAGATCATGATCAAGTAGCGACCATTGGGATCAGCCACTAGGTCCACTAGGGTGAAAGCCACCGAATCTTTTACTGCAATTAAAACACCTTTCCTCTTCTGTGAGGTGGAGGCTTGGAAAACATGCGGGAATTTTTTGTGCGTCACTGAGGGTGCAGATAGTGTTTGCAGATGAGTTTCCTGGACACATAAGACATCACTTTGCAGTTTCAATGCTTCTTTCCACATAGACGCCCGTTTAGCCGGGTGATTCGGCCCCGAACGTTAAAGGATGTGATCTTAATGGGCATGGTTGTAGTTCAGAGAAACGATAAATGTACCTGTGTCTTGGTGCATCATGAAGAGTTGCGAGGTAGGGCATCTCTGTAGGTCAGGAGGCTGGTGGTGTCCTGGGAGCGGATATCCAAAAGGGCGGGCTTGGTTCACAGGTGTCCGGACGGTGAGCTGAGCCAGGGAAAACAGAGGAAAAGAGAGGACAAGGGGAAAAAAGGTACAGGTGAAAAATGAAAAAACAGTCAATAAAAAGGTGAGCTTAAGCTCGAAAGCAGTCCTGCTGCACATCTCAGTGGAGGGGTAGGACAGAGTGGTCTGAGCAACCAGACGCACTGAGAGAATTAGTGAAGATTGCTGATGGGCGGCGAGCCCTTCGAGGATTTCTTCCCCTTTTTGCCATAGGAAACTGTCTGCCAGTCTGCCTGGATTGGGGAAACACGAGTGGAGGATTCAGGTTGGGCTGGATCCTGTGTTGGGAGGATGCCCCAGGATTGCAGAAGATCAAGGCCCTCTTGCAGTGAGGTAACCGTGTGTGCCTTGTTTTGATAAGTCACAGTGAGTTTGACCGGGAACCCCCATTTGTACGTGATGGCATGGTTTCTAAGCGCCTTAGTAAGTGGTTGAAGATTCCTCCTCTTTTGCAAAGTATGCTGCGAGAGATCAGTGAATAGCTGGATCCTTGCATATTTGTCCGGCACAGGGGTCATCCTCCTGAACTCCGACATTAAATGGTCCTTTACGTGGTAAAAATGCACCCTCATAATCACGTCCCTGGGGATGTCCTCAGATAGATGTGATGGCTTATGGAGGCGGTGGATGCGATCTATAACCAATTCAGAGGAGGGATTAGACGGGAGGACCGCGTGAATGAGGTCTCGGGCATATTGCTCTAGTTCATTAAGCTGGACCGATTCGGGTCCCCCCCTGATTTTAACGTTATTACGTCGCGAGCGGTCTTCTATGTCTGCCATCTTGTTCTTAAGTCTGTCAATTTCCTCCTCATGGTTATAGTGAGCATCTATGAGGTCATTGTGGGAAGCTGCGAACTCCCCCATTTTGGTCTCCACCTTGTCCATGCGTCCCCCGAGGGCCTTAACTTCTGCTTTAAAGGAGCCCACACATTCCATTAAGTCTGCATGCATGGATGCACGCAAAGACATCATCATGTCTTTCAGTTTGGCCTCAGAGACCGGACGGTCGCTGGCTGGGAATGCGTCAAAGTTAGGAGGGAGCTCCCTGGTGGAGTTCAGAGAAGAAGAGTCCCCATGGCTTACCTCCGCCACTGCTGCGTCTTTCGACAGTCTGGGCCTGCTCTTTGCCGGACTTCTAGACACCGGAGTCGATGAGGACGGAGAGCGGGGTTGACCAGCCTTCTGTGATGCCGGAGATGAGGATCCGTGCGGAGATCCGGACGTACCGCTGGACGAGGCCGTGGATTTCCCGCCGGCGCCATCTTGTCCCCGATGTCTATCCTGGGCCATAAAGAAGTGTTGTAATTGACGCGGCTGGCAGCCTTCTTTCTTCTTTCTGGCCATATCTGCCGTGGCAGGAAGAAAGGCAGGTGTCGTAGGGGTAGAAAGAGCGGCGGGATTTGCTTTCTGGGCGCCGATGGATGTGGATATTCTCTCAGGGCTGGCGGAGCTGCGAGCTCAAGCGTCCATTCGGCTACGCGGCGACCACGCCCCCCTGGTTACATGCTTTTTTTCAGCTCCAAAGAATATCTGTGCCATAAAGCTGCTGTATGACCGATCTGTGGAGCTCACTTGCAAACCATTTTCCTGCTCTGCTTATGGGGATCTCGAACGTTGGGCAACTGGGGTACATGTCTTTCATCTTTTTTCTGGTGCACTGGGTCCTGATGCCACTGCTGCCTATGGCATGTCACTTCCTGTTGATACCAGAGGTTCAAATTTAGTTTAGCTATTTAATGAACCTTAGAATAAGCAAGTGGCAGCTAATCCTTGCTCTTGACCAAAGTGTTTTATTGTCTCAACAGTTGCTGGTTGCTAAATGGTGTTTGGCAATTTTAGTTTTCTTGAGGGTAGCGTAAAACATAGTGTTAGATTTATGCTTATTTTCTGTATTAGGAAAATCATATTTAATGGAAGAATTACATTTTTGAAAAAGATTCTTTAAACTCATTGTATGAGCATCTGGGGACCATCACTTGTGACACAGTAATTAAAGTGCATGTGAAGGCAAAACGTATTATTTTTTTTAGAGCGAGAACAGCTGAGTCTGATTATTCTGTTGGTGCCTGTGTCCTGCTAGGGAGAGTGTCTTTTGCTTCCTGCAATGGAAGGACAACAGCAATTTTTGATCAAAGAGATTTATCATACAGTAGGTGTTCTTACTGAAATTTTTTTACCTCCCCTTTTGATCTTGTGAAAACTTGAAAAATGTAAATCTTATCTAACTTTCCGTCACTGTTACCATGATCACTAGTAGTGGCGGCTGGTGCTCGGTAATTCGGGGGGGGGGGCTGCAAACCAATGCACCCCCCCCCCCGTCGGTCTATTGGCAGGCAACACATTCCCTCCCCCCGAACAGTCTGCCTCCTTACCACCTCCTTCCTCCTGTCTGAGCTGGGAGTGCTGGATGTCTGAGCCGCTGTGCTGCTCCTCCAGCCGTGTGTCTTCTGCCTCTTCCTGGCCACTGGCCAGTAAGATCGTTTCTCCTTTTGGCAAATCAGGAAAGGGGTCTCACAACCCTCTTCCTGATAGGCTGGGAGGAGAGTCAGTGTGACAATAGCGAATATTCATTCGCTATTGCCATAAAACTGGGTGAGCTCAAGATGCAGTGCTCTGCGCCCAGAGCCCACCCTTTTTTGGAGCCTATTAGAGCCTCTGGCTCTTATCCTGTGCTTCAAAAAAAAAAAATCCCCTATTAGAATCCATGCGTCCGGCGCCCTGCATGTAGATTAGGGGGCCGGACGCATGGATGGGGCGGCGGCGCTTCTGCACCCCCCAATGGAAGGGCTGCCATTGATCACTAGGACACTAGGATAAATGGGTATGATGGGTAAATCTACCCAGTGGGGACATAGTCAGTAAAAAAAAAAATAATAATTTCCATTGCTTGTGTGTCCTAGGTCATCTTAGCCCCTGGCTCTACTCAAAACATGAGATTATCAAACAGACAAAAGTTTGACTTTTCAAAAAATAAATTCTGAGAATGGTATTTGTTTCAGATGTTTTATTCAGCTAGTTAGGCTCTACCAATCACACAAAATGTTGTTTTAAGTAAAATACATGTTAAATAAAAGTGCACTATGAAAAAAAATTGACAAGATGTCATCTACTTCGTACTCAAGAAGACAGATGGCAAACTACCAAAATAGCTGCTTCATGCCAAGAAATAAATGTTGTACACCAATATCAAAACTGTACAAGCTCAAAAGCGATTTGAAAGGATCTTTGGCCACACTTTCTGCTCTGCTTGCTATTAAAAATATTTTTAAACTACAAAGTACAACACTTTAAAATCGCTAACCGTTTCAGTTTCACCTATTGACGACACATGCGGGAAGGGGGCTGTCTTTGATGTCTGAAGCCCCTGTAAATCAGAACAGCCACCAACAAGCCCCCTTTCATCCAGTGCAACATTACATTTGCAGTCTATGTATAAGGTGATATTTAGTAGGGAAACTATAGTCAGTATACTTTCATGATTCTCTCCCCATGACCACTGCCTGTATTACTGTTCTATAGATAGGCAGCATGGCAGAAGGCATTTTTTTTAACAGAAACTGAATCAAGTGCTGGTCAAGAGATAAAGAATTAATATAGGGAATAAATAAACAATACATAGTTATAATGCATAGTGATGAGTTGAATATACCCATGTTTGGTTCAAGCAGGATTCAGTGAATATGAGTAAAGTTCAGGCCCTGAAAGCAAACCCTATTGAAGTCAATAGGAGCCTAATGTTAAAAAAACAGTTCTGGCCATATTCTGGGCTGATAGGCAAGGGATTGTCAAACAAATAACATGGGGAAATGGGAGCCGTGATTTTAATAACGCTTAAAGTGAAACCATAAAGGTGCAAAACTCTATGCCCGAGGGTGCCCTGACCCTGCTTTTGAAATGGCACATCTGTGTGATGTACTACAGCAAAACAGGCATTTATGAAGAAAAAAGTGTGCTTCTATTACCGGCAAAATGACAGCCCCCAGTGGCTTAATTCTGTTTATGAACAAAGCAGCCAGGTATTTTATTCATCTATACATTTCCCTTATCTTCAGCTGTATTTCATGCAATTTTATTGATGGCTACAAATTAGCTTTTACTAATACAAAACCACAAAATGCAAAGAATATATCTAGGGGGCATTCAAATATGCACTTTAGGAATTGATGATTAATCAGAAAAATGATGGTATCATCAAAAAACACACATTTCTATTAAACCTTGCTTAAAAAAAAAAAAAAAATCACAAAATAAAAATGTGTTTTTAGGTTACAGAAGAATGTATTTAGAAACTCAGTGTCCCCTTAATCCCTTTAATGCGTTTCACAGATTTTCAGATTCTTCAGGACTGGGGATGTACTTATGAATTCTGACAATGTGCAATGATCTATCTAAAAATAACATTACAGCATGAACACAGCCATCTGATGGGTGGTCGAAATTCCCCCCAGCTTGGGAGAAGCTAAGAGGGTAGGATACGGGAATAAACTGACCTAAATTGATGAAAATTTCAACAAGTGTGTCCATGTAAAAGTATTAGAACTAGATCAGAAGCCAGAGATCATCAAGCGCATAAAAGAGAGAGCAGCCTCCCAAGTCTTCACATATAACACCATAAAACCTCCTTTGAAAAAAAAAAAATAAAATGTTTTTTTTTTTTTTTTTTAAAAACAGTAAAGTTTTACCTCATTCCCTAATCTCTGGGAAAGTGCAACTTTCCTTGCATAGTGATCCGCATATTAGTATCTTTAGTAAATCAAACCCAATGAGGGGAATTTTACACTGGCATAGCCAAAACTTGGATCAGTTGTACATGGCAGTCAGTCAGCTTCTATAACATAAATCCAAACTGCTCAATATGATCTACATAGACACCTGGTGAAACAAGTGAAATTATATTCAAGTAATAGAAATTCAAAAAATCTTATATCAGTCTATATGTTTCAAATAAACAATAGTGCTAATGGTGAGTCCACCTACAAACAAACTAACAAGCAAAAAAAAAAAAAAAAAAGGACTTTAGGATGCCCGTATTCTATCAACTGTGACCCTTCATCATATGAAGTGGATGGCTGCTACACAGTGAAACGAACATCTTCAGTGTAGTGACATCTCTGTGCTCACAGATCGCTCACCTTACTGTTGTAAGGTAACAGCATTGGGTTGTGCGTCTTTAAATATGAATCCTTATATCTCCGAGGGCCTTGGCTTTTTTTGCTGGTTTCAGAGCCTTTAAAAATATGTCTCCCCTGCGGTCCTCCTGTAATTCCTCCTCAGATAGCTCCATTGTATGTGTGGGTATAAAAATTGGTCTCTATAGTGTAATATCTTTTTAAAACTGATTTTATTAGTAAAAACAACTTGGGTAATCACTTTTTACAAAGTACAAACAATCGGATAATCCACGAGCACCAAGCTCGTCAAACGTCTTTTCCAGTATGCCTCTGCCTTACGCGGTACGTCGCGCCCACATGACTTCATCAAGGGATCCCTTGAATTAGGGGAAACATTTGTCACTGTCTCTGTACAATGGAAGAGAAAAAGCCCATTTAAGCTTTTTCTATGAAACCATTCTACTTCTGGTTTGGAGGATCCAACCTTCACCAGTCCAGTTCCTCTATTGGTTCTAATGTTTTGTGGTATTTGTTCCTAGTTTATTAGACACAAAACTACAGATGCCTTTGAATGTGGATGCATTGTCTGTGCTCACTGAGACATGCTTTAGGTACTCTAGTAATGTTTTTCCTGTGATGGCTATTGTTTCAGTGTTTTTTATCATCAATATGGAAATACAATTATTCCACAGTGTACAAAGGAACATGACTCAACAAGGAATAACAGACCCTTGAGTCAGGAGATGTATATCTTACATGACAACAAAGAAAGTGCTATTACAAAAGATGTAAAACCTAGTTGTCAAGTTGCTGAATTGTACAAAAGAACGTAGTGGGGCCGAGACACCTCTCCTCAGGGGAGAAATGTCCACGTGTAGGGGAAAGAAGGAGAAAGGCAGTAGGTGAGAAGAATAGAACGTGTACAGGCATGAGATAACTCGTATTATGAAAAATTCAAGTGAGGACCTTGAAGTTGATGGCTCTATCTGGGCTAGGAATACCATAGGCAAAAATTAGGTGAGAAGAGCAGTTATCTCCAGGGGGCGAATCTCTTGAAGGATATCCTATAGGGAGTGGTGTGCTCCTACCATATTTACACCATTCCCCCACATTCCAGTCCTCAGTTGCCCCACATTCCAGTCCTCAGTTGCTCTTACACATTCCAGTCCTCAGCTCCCCCCACATTCCAGTCCTCAGCTCCCCCCACATTCCAGTCCTCAGCTCCCCCCACATTCCGGTCCTCAGCTCCCCCCACATTCCGGTCCCCAGCTCCCCCCACATTCCGGTCCCCAGCTCCCCTCACATTCTGGGCCCCAGCTCCCCCCACATTCCGGGCCCCAGCTCCCCCCACATTCTAGTTATCAGCTCTCCCACATTCCAGTCAGTCCCACATTCCAGTCCTCAACTCCCCCACATTCCAGTCTTCAGCTCCCCCCACATTCCGGTCCCCAGCTCCCCCCACATTCCGGTCCCCAGCTCCCCCCACATTCCGGGCCCCAGCTCCCCTCACTTTCCGGTCCCCAGCTCCCCTCACATTCCCGTCCCTAGCTCCCTCCACATTCCAATCCTCAGCTCACCCCCTCCCACATTCCATTCATCAGCCCCTCCCACATTCCATTCATCAGCCCCTCCCACATTCCATTCATCAGCCCCTCCCACATTCCATTCATCAGCCCCTCCCACATTCCAGTCCTGAGCGCTCCCACATTCCAGTCCTCAGCGCTCTCGCATTCCAGTCCTCAGCTCTCCCACATTCCAGTCCTCAGCTTCCCCCACTTTGATATATTCTCAGCCTCATCACTGCAATCCTCAGCATCACCCCCCCCCCACATTCAGTCCTTAGCCCTGTTTAACTTAATCTCCCTTACTGTCGTACCTTATACAGACAGATCAGAGGGAGACATGCTGCGCTGTCTGGATCAAGGTGGATGTTGCAAGTTAGTAATTGGCTGCTAGAACTGCTCTTTATCCTCGCTCCCAATCACCTGCTTCTTAACCTCGGCAGCTCCTCCCCCATCCAGAGCTGTCTCGCCTCCCTCTGTCAGCTCTGTGAAGATTACAGAGCGACGGCAGGGGAAGAAATGGCTCCTAAATGACAGGACCACGGTGGACCAAATGGGGAGTGACGCGGTCCGCATTTGATGATGCCTTATATAGGCCATAAACTGACAGCCTGCATTGAGGTACACAACAAGCAATTTACAATTTTAAATAAATTTACACTAACACTCCAAACACTGATTTTTTTTTTTAACTCTACTGCCCAATGGATTCTTTGCAACCCATCACCCACACAAATAGAAGATTTAAATTTAACAATCAATGAAAAAGAATATAGGTGCTCACGTAATGCAACTCTGAAACACAACACACCATACTCAAGGATTTCATCCAACACCCTGAAATGTTAGCTGATATGCTATAGGCAGTAAATATTACAGACCCCTTCATCCTCTGAATAGGGAATAGGCTGACTTTTTCATTAGACTACTGATTCTGTACTTAGTTTTGCTGCCGTTTTTTTCCCCACTCGGATATTTCTGAAACTGCCATTTCTGACCATTCTCCTATATCATATACCCTTCCCAAACAAGGCTGATTCCATTTTGTGAAGTTTCCCTAACTGTCTATTGCAAAATGATTCTTTTGAGGGTATGATGAGGGACTCTTTGCCGGAATTCCAGAACACAAATGTTGAACAGATTTCTAATCCCATCCTATTTTGGGAAATCGGCAAAGCATTCCCTGAGAAGTGCAATCATATAATTTATCGTTCCTTTTATTTAAAAAAAATCATTACTTTCAAGCCAGTTCTGAGCTTTGGAAAGCCCAATTAGATTTATAGCACTTAACCACACAAAGACACAAGCAAGCTTCACAGAAAGCCAAATTTAACTTGGTCCAATGGATCGAGAGATAAGAACAGGCAGAGATGTATAGTAACTAAGTAGAACTACTTCACTACTGTACTTAAGTACCGAAAGGCAGTATCTGTACTTTCCTAGAGTAGAATTTTTTTCTCCTACTTCCACTTTTACTTCACTACATTTTTTCGATGATTTCAATACTTCTACTCCGATATTTTTTTTTGGTGCTGCATAGTTACTCGTTACAATTATAAAAATTACCACTGCCAGTATAGTAGATGGCCGATTTCATGAAGCTCAAAACGTGTATTATCAGCACATACGAAAATAAATGCTACTGTATGTATAAATAAAAGCTGCATTTGGAATAATAAAAAACAATATGATTTTCAAACTTTTGACTTCTTTCTTTAATAACTACATAACACAGTACTTGTACTTTTACTTTCAGTACTTGAGTAGCATTTTTTTTTTTCAAAACTACTGTTACTTATTTTTTAAAAAAACTACTTGCAATACTTAAGTGCAAAAAATGTTGAATACTTTAGTACTTCTACTCAAGTCACTTTTTGATCGAGCACTTCCACTTCTACTCAAGTCACTTTTTGATCGAGCACTTGTACTTTTACTCAAGTATGGGTTTCGAGTACTTTATACAACTCTGAGAACAGGTAAAGTCCCCCTAAAGAAATATACAGTTCTGTAAATATAGGAACAAAAAAGGACAACTGCTATCATGACTGGCTGAAAACATTTAATTAATAGTCCTGAGATCAGTGGTGATCTTGAAGGCTATTATAAGCAGTTGTACGCTGAATCCATCTCCTCCACAACGAAGGGTGCTGGTTTATTTATGCAAATTTCCCTGCTCAAGTATCCACTTCCCGGTGGATGTGTTACATGAATTGATTTCCTCATCTGAAATACTAGCCTCTCTCACTATAAAGTCTTTGGCCCAGACAGCTACACCCCTGAATTTTATAAACAAATGAAATTGGATATCTTAAATATTGCATGCTTTTTTTTTTAACGGGGCTATATATCCACCAGTCGGTAATGACGCTTACATTAAACGAATTGTCAAGAAACCTAAAGATGCCCCCCAACCTGGGCCTTACATGCCCATGTCTCTAATTACCATAGACTATAAGATCTTGTCCAAAATATTAGTGAACAGATTGGTTTCTATATATATATATATATATAGGGAAGGAGCTCCTGGTGGGAGATGGCCACGGAGAAGCCTTAAGGTGAGAAGGGGTCCCTGTCTCCAGGGGAGAAGGGGTCCCTGTCTCCAGGGGAGAAGGGGTCCCTGTCTCCAGGGGAGAAGGGGTCCCTGACTCCAGGGGAGAAGGGGTCCCTGACTCCAGGGGAGAAGGGGTCCCTGTCTCCAAGGGAGAAGGGGTCACTGTCTCCAGGGGAGAAGGGGTCACTGTCTCCAGGGGAGAAGGGGTCACTGTCTCCAGGGGAGAAGGGGTCACTGTCTCCAGGGGAGAAGGGGTCCCTGACTCCAAGGGAGAAGGGGTCCCTGACTCCAGGGGAGAAGGGGTCCCTTCTCCCAGGTTAGAAGGGGTCCCTGTCCCCAGGGGAGATAGTGTGGGGTATGGGATGGTGTGTGGGGGATGGGGTCAGCTCACTCACATTTACCAAGCTGCAGGACACTCATCCACAGTCACCGACCTGGGCTTCTTCCAGCAGCAGCATGGATGGGCAATCAGCTCCGAGGGCGACCTGTGTATGACAGGGGGGAGGAGGGGGGCTAGCCTTGCAGATATCCCTGCTGTGTCCTTCGGCTCTCTTAGTGCACCTGGCTGTGTGCTTCGGGAGCCGACTGGGGGGGGGGGGGAGAGGGGGAGTGAGGTCGGGACTCTGGCTGGGGAGGAGAGGAGACTGTGCTGCTTAGTGGAGCAGGAAGGGGGGGGGGGACTCAAGACAAGGAGCAGCCAGCGCGGAGGTGAGCAGGAAGCTTTGCTGTCCACCCCCAGAGACGGCTCTTTAATTAGCAACTGCCTATTTAAAGAGCTGTCTCTGCTGCTGCTCTCGGCTTCCACCGGTTCCACGAACTTGTAAAATGTTAGTAACAGGTTCGGTGGAACCGGTGAGAACCGGCTGAATCCCACCACTGCATATAGTCCTATTGATATCAATTGGGATGCAGTATCTGCATGGACACACTCGTTGCTCCCAATCTGACATCCATGTGGGTGCAGGTGCACAGCCCCAAATGCAGACAGTGTGAGTTCAGAGACATGCACCCACACCCACACAGATGTCAAATCAAGAGCAGCAGCTGTGTCCGTACAACTTTGGAAACATCAGAGGCTCTCTTTTTTTGAGACAGAAAAAGGGACTGAGGACAAAGAGTCCTCAATTCCTTTCTCTGCAGCCTCAGCTGCACTGCAGATGAATGAAGTGTCTCTGTACAGAGACTCCTATTAATTTACAAACTTACAAGCCTTAGTGATAAATTAACACAGGAAGGGGCTCCCCCCCCCCATCATGATATACTGTAGATCTCCTGCCCCAGCAGCTGCTTACAGGAGAGGGAAAAATGAATCTGGCCAGCAGCACTGCAGGGGGGGGGGGGGGCTGTATGGGGCAGTCAAAGCAGCCAGTGTGATGATATACTTTCATAGTTAAATGCCTTGTGGAACCCCAGAGCTGAAGGAAGGGAGAGGTAGAGTAGGTGTAGAATATTGCTTACATGGCTGAAGAGTGCTTTAGAAGCAAAGTTATACTGCTTTAAATCATGTACCCTTAGTGTGCCCAGAATTGGGCTTCAGTGCCGGTTCACACTAATGCGATCACAGACATCACATATGATTCGGAGCGCACTGCTCCTACAATTACATGCAATGTCTGTGCGATGCAAATTCAGCCATGCTGTTTGTATGGCTGAATTTGCACCGCAATCGCAGTGAAAACGCACATGACCCTTTTTTTTTTTGGTCCACAGCAGAATCGGATCGCATGGTGGTTCACACTAGTGCGATCCAATTCATGTGCTAACTGTCAGATCGCACTGCCATATGCGATCTGATCTGGGGGTGTCGTTAACTTTGAATTGACACCCCCAGCATATCGCATATGGCAGTGTGAACTGCCTGTTCTGCGGATGCGATGCGGGCAGTATATTCACAGTGTTCCCGCATCGCAATAGTGTGAACCGGGACTTAAGGACAATGCACAGTATAAATTGTGATGTTTGGCAAGTTTTAACTGGGATTCATACACCGAACCAGTGAGGTGGCTGATTGAAAATGTTGAGGGAATCATGTTAGTGACATTATATGTTATTTTCTTCAGACAATTTATTAAGGTAACAAATAAGCTGAGTTTATCCCTTTCAATAAGTGTGATGCCTCAGGTTCATCCCTGGATTTTCTAACAATTGTCCAGACTAGACATTCTGTCTAGATCCAATAATGATTCCTTGTCACTCTTTCCACCAATGTTAAACATCTATCACAAACATGATACAATGTACAGAAATTCAATTGAGAGAGGAAAAAAATGTTGTCATGTCAAGTATTTCTCAGGTTTTAGTTTTGTCTAGTTGGGTAATTAAATCAGACATTCCTCATCTATCCAACATTACTATAGTGATTCTCAAAGGAGAATTGTTCAATTGCTGCTCAGCAGAAGGAATGAGTGATAGGATTTTGATTATATTAATTTTGCCCCTAAATTAGGGGTGCTGACGCACAAACTCCTAATATGCCTCACTTAGTTGCTTAGATTTTTTTGTTCTTTTGTAAACTATTGCTTTAAAGTAAAAAATAAATAAATAAAATAATTATGTTAATGAAGAGCTGTTATCAGGAGCATAACTAGAACTCACAGGGGCCCATAGAAAAATTTGGATGGGGACCCAGCAGATGGTAAATGGTCTATCTTGCAACCCTTACCCCTGGTGGTAAGACGTGGATTTTCTTTAATGGACTGTACTCTCATTTATACAGTACTTATACACATTGCACCCTTTAAAAACCATCATGATTTCCTCTAATCATTTTATTTTTTATTTTTTTGGGACAGAGGCTCGCCCAGGCTTAAAAAAGGGTGGGCTTGGGGTGCAGAGCAGTGCGCTCCGAGCCCACCCAGTTGTGTGACAACAGAGAATGAAAATTTGCTATTGTCACATGGATCCTCCTCCTGGCCAATCACGAAGTGGGTTTTGAGTCCTGTTTCCCGACTGGCCGAAAGGAGAAGCCATGCCATTGGGCATGGAAGAGGAGGGAGGAGACGCAGAAGACAGGGGGAAAAAGCCAAAGCCGCCACCTGCTGCTGCATCCAGGCAGGGCGAGTGAGGGGGGGGATCCTGTCCAGTCTGCTGTCTCCCCTGTCCTGTCTCTCCTGTCGTGCTGTGGTCCGGGGGGTGGTACGGTTTGCGGTGGTCTACGGGGGTTATAGTGCGTGGAATCCCCCCCCCCTCTCCCCAGTCTCTAGCAGGCCCTTCAGGTCTGGTATGGATTTTAAGAGGAACTCCACACCAAATTAAAAAAAAAAATAAGGGCATGAGGTCCCCCCAAAAATCCATATCCGACCCTTATCCGAGCAGCCTGGAAGGTCAGGAAAGAAAGAGGAGGGGAATAACGAGCGCCCCCCCTCCCCCCTCCAGATAATTAGAAAAGGAACCCCCTAGATGGGACTTTACTGGCCTGTCTATGTTGTAGCATCCAACGAAAAACGTATGATATGAGCAATATATAAAAAAATGATGTAAGTTTATTTGACAATAGGTTAAAAAGAGGACATTGTATTAGCCACGATCTATGTATATTTTAAGCTCCAGAGAAACTTCCAACACAGTAAGGTTTGATATATATATAGATCTGTATAAAACACTACGGCAGCCATAATAGATGCACCATGACAGAAACACCAAAGAACACTGACGCGTTTCAGAAGTTCATTCTTTTCTCGGGGGTGTATATTGCTGTAATGATAACAGATCACTTCTACAAAGCAAGCAGAATACAATGTATGAGAAAAAAACCTCATATTCATATACATAGTTTGTATTGTTATACGGTTTCATATAGCATTGCACTTACATGTTAGGAGAAGTTTACATAGTTTACATAGAATAGCCACAAATTTTTTAAAAGCAGACCGTGATAGTTTTCAAAGGAGGCACGAAATATGAAATATTGAGGCACACTCATCTCCGGCCATTGTGAAGTCCAGCACGACCTGGTGGATGGCAAAGCAGGCAGGGGGAATGCGTGTGCGGCCAGAAAAAAAATCTAATGGGGCAAAGAATTGACAAACCTAGACAGTTTTGGGGAAGATGTTGAATAAAAAAGGGTTTGAAGATGGCCTAAAATTATAAATGCTGCATATATAGTTGTTTAAGGCTTAGCGGTACCATATATGTCCAATGAATCTAGGGTCCATTACAATACGGATTAAAGGCTATTAGCTCTGACTAAGGGAGTCTTATTGATTCCCCACCCGAAAGCACCCTGCCCCCATATTTATGGGGACAAGGGCCTCTTCCCGACAACCCTGGGCTGTGGCTGCCAGGGTCTGCTGGTGGGGGGCTTATCGAAATCTGGAAGCCCCCATTAACAAAGGGGCCCCAAGATCCCGGCCCCCCCTATGTGTATGGGTATTGGTTACATCGTACCCCTACCCATTTAACAAAGTCACTTGTATGATGTCCCGTGATGTCAGAAGGGTTGGTGATACCGGGTGACATAGCCAGGTGTTCCTGCCCCTTGCCTATATAAAAAATGTCAAAGTGCAGAGCGGGCATTTGGCGCAGCATTGGGGGAATTGGTAGGTACAACTGAACTATGCACAATTAGGCAGGGACTCTGGAAAATGCTGCTTGACGCTGGTTAACGCTGGCCGGATGCCTGTTAATTCTGACTTCCGGCTGGTAACGCTGATTTGACACTATGATTTTGCCTATGGAAGTCCTTTTTAGCTCCCTGAGGTGCTCCTTTCTGAGATAGCTGACTGTACACTTTTTACTGCACTGCTGAACACTTCAGGGCCCACACTGTCTACCCCCTTTCACTTCCCTATCTTCAGGGCTTTAAGACTTGGCACCCTCTTTCACTGCCACAACTACTGGTTTGCTGGCTCCTGGATCCCCTTGACCTTCTGGAGTGGTCCCCTTTCCTAGGCAGACCCCTGGGCAGATCTTGAGTACTCACAATACTGTTTTTCCTGAAGACTTCTGCCCAGCAGCTCCACTCGGTCAGCAACACTCTGCATCCCTCTCTGCAGCTCAGCTCAACCTCTGGTCCCCTTAGGCCGACTGCCTGGACCACCTTCACTCTCTGACAGGAGTAGAGACAGCCATCATCTCCTCCTGGGACTGATGCTCCCACCAAAAGGCACTATGTCACATGCTCCCCACAGATTTATCCAATCCCAGTGTGCATTGCGGTAGACCCCGCCCACTGAGACAGTCATAAACCTTGGTGTGCCATTGGCTAGGTTTCCTCCACTGACCAACAAGATCCCTCATTGGACATAGTGGGGAGACTTCCCAGACTCAATAGACACACCTTGAAACATGTGATAGCTAACAATTCAGCCCCCGATAAGCAGACAGGGCCACATATACATTTTCCTAGCACCTACCTAGGAGGGTGCTACACAAGAATTACGCCATGATCCAAGTGGTGAATTTTAGAGTGAACTGAATTTGGCACACGAGTCGCTGCCAGAACCACATAAATGCTGTCACAGATGCTGAATGCATTTGGTGCAACAAATTAACAAGGATTAATGCCAAAAATTACTGAATTTCCCCCAATATGTGGTGATGTTGTAATATAGGTCCTTTTTTCAGAGTGGTTGAATTATTAAAGGCAAAGAGCTTAGTAAATGTGGTAAAGCTTTGCTGATTTCCTTTATCTAATTATGTGCAAGCAAAAATGTTTTTTTTTTTTTTTTTTTAATTTTCTATTCACCTGATTGGGTATTCTTTACAAAGCGAAGCTTCATCACATTACATTTACTAAGGTAAATGAGTGCAAAAATGCATAGTTCAAACCCATAATGTCAAAGGAGGCCCTGTCTTTCATTTGTGCTATTGCAGTGTTACCCTATCACATGGGTTTAAACAGGGGATTTAGAAAATAAAAATGATGGCAATTTTTTATTTTAAATGTCATTTAATAAGGCTTTGCATGAACTCTAACTGAGGTTCTTCTGTGTGGTGACATTGCTTAATAGACTACTAGGTATACTGTAGGATGCTGCAGCTTAATAAAATAGGCCTAAGCTGCATAACTCCAGAGAGGGCGATATTTGGGTATCCATTTCTTTTACGAGGCCTTATTTAAACATGGTTGGGGCTTTCATTATAAAACAGATCAGGAAAATGAAGAAAAGGTTCTCCTAGAATTTTTTAGGCACGATTACATTACTTGGATATTGGTAACAATACAAGATGGTTTAAAGGAGACCTATAGCCAAAGCTATTTTGGCTGTACTTGTCCATGCTCTGAAAAGATCCAGATCATATGGTTAGGATCCACCCAGAAGCCTGGATGACAGCTGACTCAGCCTCTCAGTGATCTGCTGAGAGCCTGAGCTAGTCTCTTCCACCCCTCCACAGCCCAGTGCTCCAGTGAGTGCTGAAAAGGTAGAGCAGAAAGTTGAAGACGGACAGTCCCTTGCTCTTTGCTTAGAGAATGGTGACAGCCAAGTTCTCAGTGTAGAGCCGGTGGTGGGGGGCTTGGGGATACAGCATCAGATCAAAGCTGCATCCACCTAGGTGAGTATTATTTTATTATTTATTTTTAAAGTCCATATGTCTCTTTTAAGAAGAACCTTTAAAATCAGGAATCTTTTTAAATAATAATAATAATTACCAGTATGTGCTTGGTTTGAGACTAATGCCTCGTACACACGCAATGATTGTTGGCCGTGAATTTTTGGCCAACGTCCGATCGGCCGATTTTCGGCTTGTTAGTATGATGCTTCCGACAACCGACTGCGACTTTTTGGCCCAACAAAATCTGGTGTGCATGCTATAAAATTTTTGTTGGCCGTCAACAGAACGGCCGATTTTCCATCAGTCAGTACAGATTTCGGCAGACAAAAATCAGATGAGCAAGACTGGGCATGCTCAGAGAAGAAAAAAACACACGGAAAGTAAACCAGCACATGACATCACTTCTGAAGTTGGTTGTTGTTGGCCGAGAAAATTTGTGTGCAGTCTAGAGCACATTTTAACCAACACAACAACACTGGACAAAAGACGGCCGATCGGTCGGCCAACAATTGTTGCGTGTGTACGAGGCATAAGAATAGATCGCATCTGCAGTCAAAAATAAAAAATCTGGATTTACATCAGGACATCTGTGTTATCCTGCTTTTATTGCTTTGGGCAGAGTTTTGCGTTGTGATGCGTTGATATGCGCTGTTATAACCATGAAAATCCTCCATAATGAATGTGCCTGGATCAAAAAAGAGAAATTAACTTTTTTGGCCAACACATGGCACAGATTTAAACTTTCACCATTAAAAACAAAGACAAATCTCTGTATATGTGTTTAAGCCTGAAACATGTGAATGGCCCAAGCTTTTGTTGCAAGGTAGAGCCAAGATTGTATGTATTATTATGATTGTTGTTTCAGATTTATATAGCATTACCATATTCTGCAGCACTTTACCATCTTTATGGAAAGCACAGCATAATGGAAGGTCAACAAACAATATAATTAACATAGGCCAGGTTCTGTGACTGGTTTTAAGAACTTACAATCCTAAGGCAATAGGTGCATGTAAAAAAAAAACAAAAAAAATGATGTTCTGGATACAAGATTGGATCAAATAAAATGAGACACAGCCTTACATAGTTTTGCCAATTTTGTATGTCTTTTGTTAGTCCGAAGGGAATTGCGCTTCAGTGATATGACTCAAATGTTATCTCAGCTGAACTGCTGCTCTGTCAAATGCTACACTTTATTGTACAAGCAAAACATTCATACTTGTTTTGTTAAATAGAAACTGCATGCACTTTTCTACCCTCAATCATCATGTGAGTTACAAGCAGAGAGGTATAATGAAGATGTAAAGTGTACAAATTTGACAGAGCCGGTTTAAAGAGAACAAAAAATTGTCACAAAAAATATACAGTGCTTCAAAATAAGTAACATTTTTCAAACCATTAAAGTGAACCTAGCAGTAATAATACACGTCCACATAAATAAATTCCTGATAGCTCAAATATTCAGCTATAGAATCAATAAAAAGGGTACCCTTTACAACTAATAATACAAAAACCAGCCGCTCGTAGTCACACCTCAAATACAATTGATGAAAAATAAACATCAGAAGGTTGCCAGTACATAAATAGATAAATTTAAAAATATAAAGTACAGCGCCAACAAATATTAAACACAGATGTTGAATATTCCAGTTTGAGGGAAAGTCCCACAAATGCAGATAATAAAACTCAAAAGTTAAAAACCAAGAAGTCCAACACCAGAGGATGGGATCAATGAAGATTGAAAGAATCACCACGTGCACCAGATAGAGGTGTCTGCTTACCGAAACAAAATGACCACGATTAGGGTAGGTCAAATGGAGCATGTAATCAAAGGTTTCCAAAAGAATCCCCCTGGGATAGGCATCAGAGGGGTTTCTGATGTCCTTTGAATTATCAGGATGTTGTTCTATGGCCGGTTAGTAGGTATTCTCGATTGGAGCGCAAGCATCAATTGGTCACCGTGAAGAGGGGAGCAAGTCCTTCTGTGGCTTCCGGATTGAGTAGCGGTGGAATGCAAGCTCTCTTCCGGGTGAGCCGTGAACCGGACGTGACGCACATCCGCCGATGACGCGACTTCTGGTTTTGACAAACTTCCTTTTTTTTCTTTACTTCCGGGACCCAGCGAGGTGATTTCCTGCCAATATAACTTAAAAAGCATGCAGCTGTGTGCGGGCTTAGCCTTTGATAATGTCTTAACTGGGACGAAGCGTGTCAGGCACGCTGGCATGTAGACACGCTGACCCTGGCTCCCCTAATTCCATGCGCATTTATACGGGTGGATATGTGAGTTGCCATTTTAATCTGTTCCTTTATTATTCAATAAAGAAGTGTACAATGCCATTGGAGTTTCCTCTTTATTTTGAGGTATACGGTACAATAAGGTTGACCTTTGATTGGGATTTTTGAATCGCTCTCTGCACCGATTACAGATTGACTACTGGAGATCTGCCTATCCCAGGGGGATTCTTTTGGAAACCTTTGATTACATGCTCCATTTGACCTACCCTAATCGTTGGTCATTTTGTTTCGGTAAGCAGACACCCCCTCTATCTGGTGCACGTGGTGATTCTTTCAATCTTCACTGATCCCATCCTCTGGTGTTGGACTTCTTGGTTTTCATCTTTTGAGTTTTATTATCTGCATTTGTGGGACTTTCCAACTGGAATATTCACCATCTGTGTTTAATATTTGTTGGCGCTGTACTTTATATTTTAAATTTTACCCTTTACTACTAAAAAGAAGTTATTAAACTCTCTGTATTGTGATTGTGCCTAGGTTTTGGAGGTGCAGTCTGGGGGAATTATGTTTTCAGTGTACAACAGGCAGGAGGAAAGCAGTCATTAGTCTTCTTTCTGTCCTCACTCAGAGTGTATGTGTCATCAAGATAAACAGTTGGGTAACCTGTACAATTCAACATATATAGTGTACAAAAAAATACACCAAAGATTGGATAATAAAGGTGCACAACAATATACCTATAAAAATATACACCTATAATAAATGTATACTGATGTGTTCACAAAGTATTAAAATCACAAAGGAACATATCCTATTTACAAATCCACAATGTATAAACCTTAAATAAACACTTATTTCACAGTATAACATTGGTTTTCCCACCCTACTCTGAGAATGTATATATCCTTTATTGTAGTCACATCAGATAACTTCAAGATCTTAGATGATAGTAGCAGGGGGGGACAGTTATGTCACAGACTCTGTGAAACACTTGGAGGGGGTCTCAGGGAGTATCCCATCAATGTAAAAGTATGGCATTCTGTTAGCCCTGCTTTATTGCACCACAATAGAAAGTGTGTGATCTGTGGGGAAGACAGAGCCTATATACAGTAACTGCACGTCACAATCTTTCAGCATCCAGTAAACCATCTTGTAGTATATGTGTTTCCACAGTTAGGGCAATAATGGCACTAGATGTCTTAAGATAAAGGCATTGTCAAAGCAAGGACTATTATCTTTCTGAAAAGTTATACATACTTAGAAATATTACCCTGCACTTAGGACCCGTGTTCGTTTATATTGCTCAGAAGGATACATTCAAAAAGTGCTGGGTTTTCAATGCTTATTAACCAGTTCTGGACCACCCCACGTACATTTACTGCAGCAGGGTGGCCCTGCTGTGCAAAATCATGTACTGGTACGTGATTCATGCCCACGGGTAGGGGACGCGTGCCTACCATCCCCGCGGCAATCTGATTTGGTTCAGAACCAATCAGGCATCAGGTCCAGGCCAATGATTTATGGCTTGGACTTGGTGTTCCATTGTGACCAATGGAAGGACCTCCTGTGCCTGTGAAATGATGCAATCTCCGCTCCTGGAGCCCTTTGGTTCCAGCAAGCGAGGAGAGAGCATCACAGTGAGTACACAAGCACCACACTGACACCAGTACACATAAGCACATATTTAACCCCCTGATCACCCCCCCCCCGGTTTAACCCTTTCACCCCATGTCACAGTGTCACTATATACAGTGTACAGATAATTTACTGATCACTGTATTAGTATCACTGGTGACGCTAGTTAGCGCCAGCCAAAGTTAGCGGTAGTTAGCTTCAGTCCCAGATAGGTTTAGGGTACCCGCCATATATTTGCTAATAAAGGTTTAACCCCCTGATCACCCCCAGTCAACCCTTTCACTCCCTGGCACAGTTTCATTAGCACAGTGTTAAGATTTTTTTCCTGATCGCTGTGTTAAGTGTCACGGGTGATGATAGTTAGAATCAGTGTCAGTCTTAGTATAATATCAGGGTCCCGTCACATATTCTGTAATAAAGTTTTAACCCCATTATCGCCCCCAGTTAACCCTTTCATTCCCTGTCACATTGTCATTAGTAAAGTGTACAGATCTTTTTTTCACATCACTGTATTAGTGTCATGGATGACGCCAGTTAGTGTCAGCATCAGCATCAGTTAGGGTCAATCCCAAACAGCGTCAGATTTTAACCCTTTGATTGCCAGTAATACGAACATGCGCACACACATACTATATACCTCCATTAATAGTATAGTGTCTGAATAGATCAATATCTCTGATCTGATCAGAACGATACTAGTGTCCCCAATAGTTTAGTGTTCCCAAAAAATGCGGCGTTAGCAGGATCAACCCTGACACCTGCCAGCACCTGCGTTTAGCCCCTCCGCCTAGCCCACCCAAACAATTGCAGTATCAAAGATCACTGTCACTTCCAATACACAGCACACAAAACCGCAGCGTTAGCAGAGTCAGGCCTGATCTCTGCAAGCACCTGCAGTTAATTTTTTTGTAGTGGTTCAAACAGTCCTCAAACCAGGTGATTTTTTTTACCCGTGAGTCACACTAGGTACCTGTAAATTTAGGGGCCAAAATGTCAAACGAAAGGTACACTAGTGAAGAAGACTACAGGATACTGAACATGACAGATGAGAACAATGGAGAGTCCTCACTGTCAAAAACAGGCTCAGTATTCGAACCTGTAGAGAGCAGCATTCCTGGCAGATAGCTCTGATGAAAGAGTAGAGATCCCTGCTAAGGTCAGGCGTACCTGATCCCGTTCTTCTGTTGCTGAGGTGCAACAACCGCATGATTCTTGTATGCAGCAGAGTGTCGGTACTGGTGCTGCTCAACCTTCTGGTGAACTGGAAAGCACCAGCAGAGTAGTACTTCCTGGTCTTAGACTAACCGGCACTGCAGTATCACTTGGAGTCGTGGCGAGTCCCATAAGTGCAGTTCAAGCTGGTGCTGTGGCTAGCACAAGTAGTGTCCCAGAGCCACCAAGAGTTCAAAGACAGGCCCGTAGAGTCCATAGTGTCTTTCCTGATGCACTTGCAAATCTTGATTGGCAGCCCACAGATTCTTCAGTGCCCGTACTCCCCCTCATTCATTGGCCAACCTGGATTTCAGGTGGATTTTAGTCCAATTTTATTCCCCTTGATTTTTTTTTAGCTGTTTTTCACTGAAGATTTGTACAGATCTATTGTGGACCAAAGCAATTTGGGTTTGTGCTGATAAATAATTAGCATACAAATTTCACCCTTGCCAGACAATTTGGCTGGAAACCTATAACAGTTATCGAATTTAAGACATTTCTGATCCTATCCCTCAACATAGGCAGAGTTGCAGTCATATTGGTCCACTGACCCAATTCATCATATGCCCGTGTTCTCTGCTGCCATGACCAGGGCTAGATACGAGCAAATATAGCAATTCATGCACTTCAATGACAATGAACTCTGTCGTCAATGAACTCTGAATATGACCGACTCCACAAAATTTGGTCCCTCGTAAAAACCACTTCAACCAAAAATTTGCAGCCTTGTTTATCCTCCAACAATATGTCTGCGTTGATGAGTCCCTGATTACGTTTTCTGGCCACATTGTTTTCAAACAGTTTCTCCCCTGCAAGTGTGCCAGATATGGGGTTAAGATGTATAAGCTCTGTGACAGGGCAACAGTCTATACATGTAGTTTCCTGATTTAGGAGGGTAAAGATAGCAATGTGGAGCCCCCAAACTGCCCAGACTACATAGGGAGCAGTGGCAAGATTGTTTGGGACCTGGTGTCACCCTTATTTGGAAAGGGGGTACCATTTATACATGGAAACTTTTATACAAGCGTGCCACTTTTAAGAGACCTCTTTCAATTAGGAATTGACGCATGTGAGACTGTGTGATCTAATCGCCGGGGCTTCTCTCAACAGCTTGTAAATGCCCCACTTAGTCAGGGGGAGAGCCTGCTTTAGGTGCAATGAATTGCCTGCAGTGAGGTGGAAGGACAAACTGAACATTTTTGGTATCTGTATACTTATTCCAATTGGCTCTTTTAATCACTTGTGTACTATACAAAGCTTCAGGAAGATGTGGATCCTTCCTAAAATTCCAGGAAGAGATCATCACAGCCCTTCTGTATCCAGAAGGTGCTGTTGTCCAATTTCCCAATCAAGATGCAGTGAGCCGGCTGCATGAGAGGTATTTTCCGGATGTCTTCCTGGTACCCCTACCCAAAGAGCACCCCAAAGAAGATGCAAGTGTAGATATAGGAGTGACACCCTCTATTTTTTGTCCTTCCTGTCCTGGCAAGCCTGGATTAGATGGCTATCACATTTTGAGTGACCCTAACCTTGAAAATTTATAGTTACAATAAAAGTGGGAAAAAAATAAATAAAAAAAAAAGAAGCCAAAAATAGTTGTCGTTATTGTTATTCCTGTTTTACTGTATTTTATGCTATACTGTAAAGTTTTATTGTTACTGTGTTTTATCGTTAACCATTTTTTGCTATGCAGGTATGTCATTCTACTGTTTTACTGTACGGTTACTGTGTTTTATTGTTAACCATTATTTTTTTTGAAATTTTATTTATAACAAAAAGTAGAAAATATAATTTTTGTAAATTGTTCGGACTTTTTTGTTAATATTGCAAAAAAAAAAAAAATCCCCAGTGGTGATCAAATACACCCAAAAGAAATCTCTATTTGTCTGGAAAAAAGGCTGCAAATTTCGTGTGGGTATAACATTGCATGACTGCACAATTACCGGGTAAAGCAGCACAGTGCCAAATTGCAAAAGTGACTCTGGTCAGGAAGGGGGTACAACCTCCCGGAGCAGAAGTGGTTAATACTGTTTCAAACGGATTTAATTATTTCCTCTAGTTTCAGAGGGATTTCATTTCACTTTTTGTTGCTTCGCTTTTTTCTGGGGAAGAATGTAGGGGGGGGGGGGGGGGACTTGATAGGAGTTGTACCCACTTCCTACTCAATTGGAAAACTAAGAAAAAAAAACGTTTTTGCCATTGGTTGTAGTTTTCTCTAATAACACACTTAAGTATTGCAGTTATTCAGAAATGATTGGGTTTCCTTATAAGGTACTGTATTTCTTTTTTGAGACTCTTATGCTTTATGAATTTTATTATGTTATTAATATGTGCACCCAACATAACATTTTCTAGCAGGCTAGGCATCTAGCAAATATGCTATACCAACTCATACGTGGCTCCTATACTAATTCTTATGACTAATGTTTTGGCATATTTATTTTACATAAAAAGCACAGAGGTTATGTTAAAGATTGTTTTAGTTTGAATTTTTTCTTTAAAAAAATATAAATTTGACCACAAAAAAAGAAGAAAAAAAAACATGACAGAGTTGAACATTGTGCATTTGATGTTACAGATTGACATGTTATTTTTGCTGTAAGTCTCCGAGTGCTTTATGTTTCCATTCTTTATTTTAAGAGCTGAAAGATAAAGGAAAAGGGAGCCTGCTGAGAAAGTTTTCCCCTTTTTAAGGCACAGCATCCTATGTGCTGTGGTAGGGTCAACATTTACAAAATTGGTACCTATGTTATTGTTTCAGATGTCTTTTTCAGAGGTGCCTGTAAGAATTTCTACCAAGTATAGTACATATTTCTACCAAGTGTAGTTACTAGAGTTGGGAGACAAACTTTTGAACCTAGAACAAAGCTTCATGTAGTCAAATATAATGTGCCATTGGTGGTTTCTGTAAACTGTAGGATTTAAAATCGCAGGTTTGGGTTTTTATAGTTTTTATGCAACTAGTTTGATTACTCGGCTATGTAGATAATAGAAACTGTTAATCAGTGTCATGAGGATATTATAGAATGTGTTGTCCCATGCTTGATTTGTAAAATCTTTTAATTTGATTAAACCCGAGCTTGGTTCCCAGCATACATAGAAAGGGTAGTGTTATATTTATAAGAAACCAAAAGGGTAAGAATTAGACATGATTGGTCTGAATACAAATTCGGATTACTTTTTGTTTTTTTTGGAGATTGGGATGTATCCTAATCTCTGACTGAAATAGTAGCAAATAGTAATGAATTTATTTGAAATTTGTTGAAATGTTTTTTCTTTATTAGTTTTCTAATGAATTCCAAAGTCTCAGAATGATTAGAATTTGGATCGGTTGAAAAATGATTGACTGATTCAAATTCTGTTTGAAGAGTAGCTGGCTGTTAGGCAGGGGGCCAGGAAGCCAGCTGCCATGTCTTCAAGGACCAATGACTCATCAGCTGTCAGCGGGCTTCCCCACTGACAGCTGAAATGTAAGCAAAACCACGCCGACCCTTGGGGCCTAGTACAGGTTTTAAGTAGAACCCCATGCCAAAATTAAAAAAATTAAAAAAAGATTGTGCCCCCCCCCCTTTAAAATCCATACCAGACCCTATATCTGAGCATGAAGCCCAGCAGGTCAGGAAATAAAGGGACAAGAGAGTGCCCTCTCCTGAACGGGCTCTGTCCTCCCACTCCAAAGCACCTTGTCCCCATGTTAAAGGGGACAAGGGCCTCTTCCCGACAACCCTGGGCTGTGGTTGTGGGGATCTTTGGACAGGGGGCTTATCCGAATCTGGAAGCTTCCTTAAAACAACGGGCCCCCAGATCGTGCCCCCACATGTGAATCACTGAGGTACATAGTACCCCTACTCATTCACCAAAAAAATTGTGGAATTAATCCAACAATGCCACAACATTGAAAAGAAATTAGTGTTAAGCACCAAACCACCTGCGCAGAGAATCTGTTTAGTGTATATGAATGTGCTGTGAGAAATTGCAGTGATTTAATATATGTAAATAGGGTTAATATAATTATAATGACTGTTGTGTGTGCTAAAGAATTCCTGGTGTGAGCAGCAACGTAGCCGTGTAAAAACTTAATTGTGATAAACTTATATAGTGATATAAAATGCCGTGCTCAAACAATTAACCACACATCTTGTGCAATAGATAAATGAATGCAAAAAAATATGCAAAAAATAATAGCACACCTTGAGTGCAATATTAAATAATCCACTAGACAGGAAATATATAATAAACAATGAGAGAAATAAACAGTGTTAATAAAGAGTCTCTAGTTTCCACAAACAATATTTGGAAGCCAATCCTGAGGTTTCTTCACACCTCTACCAAGTAATGACCACCCAGTGTGCACAAACTCCTTACCGGAACTACCGGACCCCTTAATTACAGGGGTCAGTTACAGCTGTGATTCTCAGAGTTTTGACACAGGATATGCTGATACCGGGCAAGCCAAGCCAATGTATGTCTTATAATTACATAGGCACTGTCCACCTCCTATATCCTCATGTCCATAAACCATCCACTCATGCTCCAATCATTGGCAGGAATAGGTAGGGAGATAAAAGAAGGCTCTCATGGTGCAGTATGTAGAATTAACATCTATTAGGGACAATACACTATGCACTTACATTCAAGTAGCTTGCATGGATCAGTAAGCAACAGACATGGTTCCCGAGTTTATAAAGCCGCTTCCGCGCTCAAACTGCGTTCCACGGGAAACCGGAAGTAGCGTAATTATGATCCCAGGTCTCGACGCGTTTTGTCAGTGCGTAGCCAACGATGACCCCCTGATGATCGGAGCATGAGTGGATGGTTTATGAGCATGAGGATATAGGAGGTGGACGGTGCCTGTGTAATTAGAAGACATACATTACCTTGGCTTGCCCGGTATCCGCATATCCTGTGTCAACACTCTAAGAATCACGGCTGTAACCGACCCCCCTGTAATTAAGGGGGTCCGGTAGTTCCGGTAAAGAGTTTGTGCACACTGGGTGGTCATTACCTGGTGGAGGGTTGAAGAAACCGAAGGATTGGCTTCCAAACATTGTTTGTGGAAACTAGAGACTTTTTATTAACAAGGGATGCCACAACATTGCCTTCCATGTGATGGCACAGAGCTAGAATGGCCTTACATGAAAGAAAATAGTAACTGGGAACCTGCTATTTTGGTACAGAAAATTCACAGAAGGGGGCAGAATCCACCAGATGGAAAGGCAAGAGTTGTAAAGCCAGCAGGTTTGACAAGCTTGAATTAAGATGCTGGGCATGTGGATGGCAGTGACTGTATTTTTATTTATTTTTTTGCTGCAACAGATGGGACAGAGAAATTTGTCTGCTATAGTCTACACCTGCTGGTGTGCTACTGGCAGACATGCTGCAAGTACCTGGGACACTCTACGCTATACCATCATGCCTGTCAGTGGAAGCTGCTGAGAGGTCATGAGGTATAGCGAGGGTAGACTGGAAAGTTGAGAAATGAGGAGGAGCAGAATTGTGTCCCTTTTGTGTGGCTTTCAGGTGCTCTTGCCAATGGACTGAGTACTGGGAGGTTAAATGCCTTATCAAGCATGTGGTACCCAAATGGCTGGTGTTTTTGCCATGCTTGATCTGTTCGAGGCAAAGTTTGCAAATTGCAACAGTGCAATTGGCTGCACATGTGCAAAAAAAGGCCTAGACAGCTGAGCTGTCCACAATCTGGTGGAATAGGTTGGTTTCTCCCTACTCTTTCATGATGGCTGCCTAATTGGAGTTATGCCTCACCCTTACTTTCCTCCTCTGCTCTCCGGCACCAAAGTCACGTCAGTGACCTCATCATCTCCTCCATCCTCCTCATAACTGAAACCAACTTGGCAATATGCTATGGCTGGGGGAACATGACTGCCAATTTGTTGTTTTCCAGTGTTCTCCCCTCTCTGTAGGCTCATGTTTCTTCCTTCCTACCAATCTCAGAACCAAGATCTGAATCAAGTAATGGCTGTGCATTGTCAAGGAGCAAGTTGCTGACGCTGTGTTCAAATAACTCAGCTGACTCCTCCATGCCTGATGCTGGGGCTATGGAAGGAGTAACTGTGGACAAGAAGGCAGAATAAGCCAATCTGGCAGCTGCATGGAAATGCACACTAGTCTCTGCTTGACTGATGGAGGAGGAGGATGGTTTATTAAGTCAGTCCACTACCTCCTCTGCATGCTGTGGCTGGATAACACAGGCAACATCACTAAACAGAGGAAATGATACCCTTCCTGAGGAGGGACTACTCTCACCTTTGCCTGTTGATACAGATGCTGCTGGCCCCCTCACAGTGCCATAGGGACGTCTGCCTCTCCTTGTTGGCCTCCATGACATGATGTGGGGGGAGGGGGGCTTATTAACAAAATGTAATAAATATGGGGAAATTTATACGTGGACTCCACTGACACACCACAATATACTGCAGTAAAACTACACTGATGCACTGCAATGCATTGCAGTAAACGTGCAATAACACACATGTACATAGTGTGTTAAAAATGCACTAAATCACTGCACTATATTGTGGTAAACGTGCACCAACACGCTGAAATACACTGCATTAAACGTGCACTAACGCACTGCAATATACTGCCGTAAACTTCTAATAATGCACTGAAATATACTGCATCATTAAATATGCAGTAATGCACTGCAATATCCTGCAGTAAACCTGCAATAACACACTGAAATATATTGTGTTAAACGTACAGTAATGCACTGCAACATGCTGCAATAAACGTGCATCAACGCTGTGACGAGACCCTTGCTCGCTCACTTCCGCTCTCCCGACACTCCTCTATTTCTAGTGAGTCAGCTTGCAGATCGCAACGTCTGATGGCTCGGTCAATCAAGGCTCCGGGATCCGAACTACAGCTATGTGCCGTTCGGAATCCATTAGAACAAACACCAAGCAGGCTGTATGTAAGTTCAAACAGGAAGACAATTTATTGGAAGCACACAGCACACTTTTATACAGAATTTGGAACATCCTGCCCCCAACAACCGCTTTCCCATTGGTCAATTGCACAGTACATGCCGTTCTCCTTCAGGTCCTCCTTAGCCATGCAAATGAGGACTCGAAAATGAGTCAGCAGGGATTGGTCAGATAGCTTGAGTAGAAGGACTGTTATGTGTAATGAGACAGAAGCCCCCAGGGGACAGAGACAGAAGCCCCCAGGGGACAATCAATGTACACAATAGCCAGACACAGAACAATGGGAGGTCATTAGCACTTACAATGAGACAGGGCAATCCACATTCCCAATACACAAACAAAAGGAAAACCTTGCTGACATTGAAAGATATGTAATGCACACAGCATTTAGGAATTACAGATTCCATGGCAAATGGGAATAAATCTTAATATTTCTATATGGAGATATTGCTGGCAAATATGAAGCAATCCAAACCATTACTTATCTGTCTTTAAATTCCAGTGATGTTGAACACCGTCACAAACGCACTAAAGTATACTGCATAAAACGTGCACTAATGCACTGCAATATACTGAGGTAACCTGCAATAACGCACTGAAATATACTGCATTAAATGTGCAGTAACACACTGAAATATACTGCAGAAAACCTGTCCTGACAAAATAAAATTACACTAAGTAAAATGAACTACTCTCAAACTGTACTTTCACTAGATTCACATTAATGTGACACTAAAATGAAAATGAACAGTTCCACTACACTCACAATGCACTATCACTATATTCACACAAAACAACACACGCAACAGAAATACAATACTACACTAAAGCATACTAACTCACTAGTAGCACTAAACGGAACCCTGTTCTATTCCTCTCCACGCCAATATTACACTGCAACTGGCCGCAACGGAAAATAATGTCTTTATAGTGTGGGGTGGAAGGAAGAGCGATGAGCCATGATTGGATAGAGTTATCATTACAGTGCCTAATCATGGTTCTGACAGTGCTATGTGCCCTGATTGGGCAATGTTTTCTTTGCTAAAGCCAATCAGGGCTTCCAATACACTGTGTGGCAGTGCAGTTGTGGTTGTTCGGCAGGCCGAACAAATGGTCGAACGTCCCGATAATTCAGGTGTTTTTCGAACAAATGAAAAGCCAATGTTCGGCCCCCAACTCATGCTCAGACCGAACCTTTTGCCCAACTCTATTGGTAATCCACAGTGAAGGTTCTTGTTCAGGCACTTTTTGTTATGGGGTGACAACTGTCTGAGTTTCTGCATTGTTACTCTGTCTCATGCATTTCTAGTAGAGACTGCAAGTGGCTGTGCCAGCCCTCATTGGACATTTATTGTCCAGCTCTGTCCCTATCAGGCACCTTTATCACTATGAATCACTATGAATAAAACATAAACATTCAGCCTCCTGGCTCTCTTGTGGCAGCTTTACTGCTTCAGGTACCTCTTCAGCGTCTTCCTGAACATCAGTACCCTTTTTTGGTTTCTCCTAACCATGAAACATGTCCAAGTGTTTACGCACATTTGCTGCACCTCAGCTCTGGGTTTTCCTTACTGCTTTCTAGCTTCTCTGTCCCTTTATGGTCTCTCTCTACAGCTTCCTAGTTGCTCTGTCCCTCTTAAAACTCTCTCAGGCTTGAGCTCTGTCCTGACCTGGACACCATTGTGTACACCAGAACCTCTCACGGCTCCCTTTACACACTGACCCCTTTGGGAGGGTGAGGCTCTGAGCTCTATCTCTAATTCTCATATAAAGCCAGCACACACCTATGCAATTTGTGTGCTTGCTTCCTACAAAATTTGGCTGAAACCACCATTTTTCATAGTGATACGGGGTCACCCTGCCACACTACCCTTAATCTATCCATTATTATATATGTGCTCCGAATTTGAATACTCTCAAATGTATAAAGTTAGAACGGCACCAGACAAGGTTGCCCTTTGTCTCCCATTATATTTGCACTACTAATGGAGCCTCTGGCGGAACAATTCCGCTCTCATCCTCACATCAAAGGTTTGTCGGTGGCCGGTTTGGAACACAAGATAAGCCTTTTTGCTGACGATGTCATGCTCCTGCTCACAGACCCGGCAACCTCCCTGCTGGAATCGTATACCCTCCTGTCTGAATTCTGCAAAGTGTCTTACTACAAACTTAATGCAAACAAATCCCAAATTATGGGCCTTCACATACCGCCTGCACTACAGAGCTCCCTAGCCGAGAAATTCCCATTTATCTGGTCCTCACATTCTATCCCCTTTCTAGGTACCCATCTTACACCACATACGTCACAACTTTATAAACACAATTATAAACCCTTTTTGGAATCCCTGCCCACTTTATTGCAGCAATTGCAAACTCAGGAACTGTCCACTATGGGTCGGATAGCCACCTTTAAAATGCTTGTCCTCCCGAAACTACTTTACCTATTCCAAACCATTGCCATTCCCCTACCTTTATCCTTTATCTCTGCACTTCAAAAAATTCTGACCTGTTTTGTGTGGAATGCTAAACCTCCAAGATGCCCTCTTAAAACTATGGTTTTACACAGAAAACATGGCGGTATGGGTGTCCCCAATCTGGCCGCCTATTACAAAGCGGGTGTCCTAGATCAAATTAGATATTGGTGGGCGCCGACGCCACACAAAACGTGGTCATCCATTGAGGCATCGGAAATCCCCGGTAACGATTTACAACTGGCTCTCATTGCTACTGCACTGGGGGCTGGGCCTGCTGCTCTTGAAAATCCGATTGCACAGGCCTGTCTCACCCTGTGGAAGGAATTCTGCAGCTTGCAACCTCCCGACACTTCCACACACAAAATACACACCCCTTTGAAAGTTCTGTGCCACTTTCTCCCACACATTAGCGACTTATTCCAAGACTCTGGCATACGCCTGTCTGCTAGTTTACGAGCCTGTTTTGATTTACCACAGGGTACGTTCTTCACATACCTCCAAATTAGCTAATTTCTTAAAAAGCATCCGCTCTCTACATATACGGCACTCCCTACTTTGGTGCATCTTTTTTTTCAGATCACGACTACTCATATGAAAGGAATTACTCTGTTTTAAGCCATCTATAATAAACACAACATTTTCTCTAAACCCCCCTCAGTTATTAAATGGGAACGTACCCTGTCTAAATCATTCCCTGACTCCACTTGGCTGAAAACCTTTGCCTCCACTTATACTGCCACTAAATGTGTTACACATTGGGAACAGTACCAGAAGGTCCTTCACTCCTGGTACCTCACCATTTAACGTTCTAAGTGTTACCAGTCCCACTCCTCTCGATGCTGGCGACAGTGCGGAGAGACAGGGACCTTGTATCACACATTGTGGTCCTGTGTTTCCCTGCGATCCATCTGGAACAAAATATTTGCATTAATCTCAGAAATTACACATGATGCAGTCCCCCCATCTCCAGCCTTAGCCATATTGCATCTCCCTATTCATGATTTTAAGCCTTGCCATAGAACAGTGGTCATACACCTGCTTCTTGCAGCGAAAACTGATATTGCTACACACTGGAAATCTCCTGCACCCCCTCTCACAATGAAGTCATCCTTGCGCTCAACCTCCACTGTATGATGGAAAGAACGCTTGCAATCACCAATTTTGCCACTCCCTCATTTTAAAGTGGGAAGCTTGGTTTTCTCATCCTCAGACTGATACTATGACTTCCCTACCTGGATCTAGCTGGACCTACCCTTGCCTCCTCTTCTCCCCCCTTTCCTCCTCCTTAATTCTCCTTCTCCCATCTTCCGTTCCCGTCCCCCTTTTTATCCTCCCTTCCCACCGTTTTGTCCTTCTAGCCTTTACTCCCTCCAAGTATACTGCCTTAGTGTCTGGGTCGACTTTGGTACTTTGCTCTGCATTCTGGGCATGTTGATATGTTTTCTGAGTATAAGACTGCTTACACTGATGGTTTGTGAACCCGTATTGGCCTCTCTCCTGTCATCCCCCCCCCCCCGGGCACAGTTTGTTCCCCTTGGGGTGGTGTCAAACGTGGTATGGCTATGTTCACTCACCTGTATACGCATGCTATGTTATAATGATACTTGTAGTTGCTGTATCTTGATGTTATGCCCTTCACAGCTTGACCCCATTTGTACCGCTTGATTTGATCGCTTGGATGTTTATCCTTGTTATACTTGTTAAGCTTAATAAAAACTATTGAAACTAAAATGTATAAAGTTAGGATTGTAAACGAAACCCCTTGTTTTAACGTAAACTGTGAGAGTTAATTTGATTGATTGCAGACTAGCTGGTAAGTGAGTTTGGGAATTTGTTTGGTGTGGTGGTGATCAGGGTCAATGACTGGTGACTAAGAAACAATAGTTAATAATCATGTAGTACTGCACTGGTGACCAGAGATGGACGAACATTGGCCGGGGTGGTTCGCGAACGTCAGCCGCAAATGTTCTCAAAAGTCCACGAACCGCGAGTTCGCAGCAGGCCCCGTTTGCTTTAATGGGAGGTGAACTTTAAAAACCTTTAGGTCATATTTGCAGCCACAAAAGACATACTAGCTGTGCACAAATAGTACCAGCACATGGACAATGTCATAACAGAAGTATTGCAATTGAAAAAGTTGCCCTAATTGTTTTTTTGTTTTTTGTTTTTTTTATTTTTTTCATAAATCAGCCAGAACTGACAGCAGCCAGTAAATAATTGTCTAATACATATAGGGTCAATTCACACATCTGTAAAATAGTGTATTTGATGGCTGGAGGTACAGTAGGCATTCACAGAATACAGAAGTGTCGGCCTGTATAGGCTCCAAAAATTAGCTCACATGGGTTGAACTGACAGCAAAGAACGTAATATTTGATGGCTGGAGGTACAGTAGGCATTCACAGTATACAGAAGTGTCGGCCTGTATAGGCTCCAAAAATTAGCCCACATGGGTTTAACTGACAACAAATAACGTAGTGTATTTGATGGAACATGGGGAAGGAGTTTGGGACTTTGTGTGAGACTCATGGCCAATAGAGTCTCCATCCCTAAATTGCATATGAGCAAAGAAATTAATTAAAAGCTTGGGACTTTATGTGAGGTGTGACCAGCTACTAAAATGAAGGTTCCCCATGTTCCCCATGTTCCACTGATATAGGGATGGAGGTGTGATCCACCAGCTATGTACATTTCTCTTAATTTCTTTCTGATCTTTCTTTATTATTATTCATCCAGTTGTATATCCCTTTTTTATAATTCCATGGTTTCACTCCATTTGTCTAGTTTATTTTGAATACAATTATGTATGTTGATATTGGCATCTGGCAGCGGTGTTGTCTGTGGCTTTGTCCGTCCTTGGGAACTGCGATGCACTCCGCCCGCCTCCCTCCCCTCCCCTTCCCTTCCCCTCTGACCCAGCTGAGCAGAATGGAGGTGTGGGCTTCTGAGGGGTGGCCGCAGTGCATGGCGCCACGCAAGATCTGTGCGGGACGTGACGCCACCTTTGGCGCCGGCGTCTTGTCACATGGTTTCCATCTGTGCTCATATGGGGAGGCTGCACCTGGCGACTCGGTCGGCTCGGTGGCTTCTCTATTTCTGAGCACCAGTGTGACGCTGGGTGTGTACCCTGTGTTTGTCTCTTGTCAGGTATGGTTCCTTTCTTGGTACACTTTTTCCCCTATATCACTGCTTCAAACCTTTGTCCACTGTCTTATGCCTGATACTGTTTTTATTCAGTCATTCACACTCATATATAGTTCTTATCTATCATATCTTTTATAGATGGTTACCCTATTGCACTTTGTTTCTTTTGCTGGTTTCTCATTTTTATGGGCACTTTCCATATATATCCTCTCTTCACCTATTTGGTGATTCTATAGGTTCACATTCCACTCTCCATTCTCTTTTGGACCATTCACTTTTTATTAGTGGTCCTCTGGACACATTTATTATTATGCCATCCACTTGGGTGTCGGTGTCTCCATGATCTCACCCATATTATACCTTTTACAATTTTTCTTACCTATTATATTTACCATTGCATCCTTGCTATTATTATAAATATACCCTTAGGAGTGAAGGGTTTGAGATCTTCTTTTGGAGAGCCATACTACACTAACGTTTGACTCATCATGCCTGCTTGACATGCACGGGTTTCACCCCCTCAGTTCCCTGGCAGGACATACCCTTGCATGACCCGCTGCCTTCAATCCTCCTCATATATACTCGATATTATATTGTAAGTGATATCTTCACTGGTTTGAAACCTTGTGATTATTGGATATAAACTATTGTTCATCTATGTACATTCTTTTTATATCTACTCCTGACGAAGTGAAAGTTGTTCACGAAACACATTGAGTCTTCTACAGGCCATTTCTGCAATTTTATACATGAGATTAACTGTTTTATGACTGTCTAGATTAATATGTTTTATCTACGTACCTTCTATATGTTATTATCATTATATTATTGTATTACCTTGTACCATTATTATGGTCTTGCATATGTACGACTGTACTATTCATGGTTACTCTCATATTTTGGGGCAACATATTGAACATGACTGGTTCCACCAATAAATCTACTATGCATGTTACATTGGTTCCTTATTTTCTACATTATTTCTACCTTCATTTTAGTAGCTGGTCACACCTCACATAAAGTCCCAAGCTTTTAATAAATTTCTTTGCTCATAGTGTATTTGATGGCTGGAGGTACATTAGGCATTCACACAGTATACAGAAGTAAGTGTCAGCCTGTATAGGCTGCAAAAATTAGCTCACATGGTTTGAACTGACAGCAAAGAACCTAGTATTTGATGGCTGGAGTTACAGTAGGCATTCACAGTACACAGAAGTAAGTGTCGGCCTTTATAGGCCCCAAAAATTAGCCCTTCAATGGACATGAAATGCCTTTTATGCCGCTGTATTTAGCGAAGACAAGGACCAGGAATTGTTGTGGGTGGATGGCGGTCTGGCAGATATTTGTGGCCTGGCATGAGGAATTTCAATGAAACATGGTCTACTGGTCACATGTGTTGAATTCCTCAGAGATCCATGCCTCATTCATTTTTATAAATGTGAGGTAGTCTACACTGTCATGAGCTAGGCGAGTGCGCTTTATCGGTCATGATCCCACCTGCTGCGCTGAACGTCCTTTTCGGACAGGACACTGGACGGGGGGCAAGCCAACAGTTCCATTGCAAATTGTGAAAGCTCTGGCCAGAGGTCAAGTCTGCCCACCCAGTAGTCCAGGGGTTCATCACTCCTCAGAGCGTCCACATCGGCAGTTAACCCGATGTAGTCGGACACCTTTTTTAAGCTCCAACATTTGAGCCACAGAAGCCTGCCTTTTTCCAGAACAAGGTGACGACGGCATCATGGAAGGTGGAGTGTTGGACAACTGTGAGGAGACAGGAGAAGGAGAAGAGGCTGGACGGTGAGAGCCTGGAGTGTGGCTTTGTGGGTTCTGACAGTTTTGCTCCCACTGGGCTCAGTGATGTGATTTCAGGTGCCTTCTTAAGGCGGTGGTCTCTAGGTGAGTGTTGGGCTTACCGCGACTTATGCGTTGACTGCAAAGGCTGCAGATGGCAACAGTGTTGTCAGCAACGGACAGATTAAAAAAAGCCCACACTGCGGAGCCATGTGACGGCGTCCTGGGAGCACCAGATGTGACTGTACATGGTTGATGGCTCGCTCCTGATACATTTGCAGTCTCCTTTTGTACCTCTTGTGCAATGCAAGTTCTGCCTGCCGCTCCTCCCTATCTGCCGGTCCGTCAGTCCGCCAGTTATACAAATAATTGGCCAGTAACTGTTGTCACTGTGTGTAGCACAGTTAACACAGTAAAAGAGGCCAAATTTTTGCAGGACTAAAATACAATCTTAGAAAAGTATACTGTTAAATAACACCTCACTTCGATCTGTGGTATTGGGGGGCCACAGGTTTATCACACCAGTTCTACAAAAAATTGGCCAGTAACTGTTGTCACTGTGTGTAGCACTGTTTACACAGCAAGAGGCCAAATTTTTGCAGGACTAAAATACAATCTTAGAAAATTATACTGTGAAATAACACCCCACTTAAATATGTGGCATTGGGGGGCCATTGGTGTATCACACCAGTTCAAAAAATTGGCCAGTGAGTTTGGCACTATGTGTACCAGACTTCACTCAGCAAATGAGGCAATATTGTTGCAGGACACAAATACACTTGTTGAAGTTTACTCAGATAACACCCCACTTCAATATGTGGTATTGGGGGGCCACTGGTCTATCACAGCAGTTCAAAAAAATTGGCCAGCGAGTTTGGCACTGTGTGTATCAGACTTAAAGCGGTTGTAAACTCTATAAAAAAAAAAAACCTGCAAGACAAAGGCATAATGAGCTAGTATGCATCGCATACTAGCCCATTATGTGTAACTTACCTTAAAACGAAGCCCCGAAACGGACCCCCGGACATCGCTGCGGGCGCTGCCATGGTCCCTCGTCGTCTCTTCCGGGTTCGGCGGCTCCGGCGCGCTGATTGGCCGGAAGAGACGGCTCCGGCGCGATGATTGGCCGGAGCCGCGATGACGTCACTCCCGCGCATGCGCGCGGGAGTGATTTTTCCGGCAAGCTCCCGGCAACTTAATTGAAGGTCCCCCGGACCTTCAGAGCACATGCGCCGCTTGCGCTAGCGGCTGCATGCACTGTAAATATCTCCTAAACCGTGCCGGTTTAGGAGATATTATTTGTACCTACAGGTAAGCCTTATTATAGGCTTACCTGTAGGTAAAAGTGTTAAAAAGCGGGATACTACCGCTTTAACTCAGCAAAAGAGGCAATATTGTTGCAGGACACAAATAAACATGTAAAAGTATACTCCGATAACACCCCACTTCAATCTGTGGTATTGGGGGGGGGGGGCAATTGGTCTATCACACCAGTTATAATTAGTGTTGAGCGAACACGGACTCTATTATTCGGGTTCGTACCGAATAATTGGATTTTTGCTACCCGGACACGGACCCGAAAACTTTACTGTATGTTCGGGTTTAAAATACGTGTTTGGTAATTTTATTTCCTGTTCTGTATGTAATGGCACGCTTTTAATGGCGGGCTTTCAACAGCCAATCAACAAGCGTTTAACTGGTGTGCCTTAAGCCATCCCAGCCATGCCTACTAATGTATTAGTAGCTGTGATTGGCCATCTGAAGCATGTGACCATGTTTTTATAAGTTCGAGAGCCCCAGCGCGCCGCGTCATTCTGCTGTAGATTAGGGAGAGAGCACACATCATACGTGCTGGCTGCTGATTAGGGACAGACCGTGAAAAATTGTGCCCGAAAAGAATGCAGGGACAGGTCGGAGTGTAGGCAGGGAAAGTTATTTGAGCATTTTAGGGACAGGCTGGAGAGATTAGGCAGGGGCAGTCTACATCGATTTTGCTGTGTGGGGGGTGGTGCAGTGAACAATCTTTTTGAGCATTTTAGGGACAGGCTGGAGAGATTAGGCAGGGACAGTCTACATCGATTTTGCTGTGTGGGGGGTGGTGCAGTGAACAATCTTTTTGCCCTCACTTGAGCCCACTGAGGAGGAGGAGGAGGGAGAAAAAAAAATCTATTTTTATCAGTCTGTTGTGTGCAGCGTTCAGCTATATTTTACTACAGATTGCTGTTCTAATCTGCTATTTAAAAATTAAGTTAAAGGGGATTTTTTTTCCCCTTCATAGCCTGCTTGCTGCTGAGCTGACCATGACATAAGACACTGCTATGTTCACATGTGCTATTGAGTGATTTTCAATTTTATATACTTTTTTCTATTCCACTATTCAATATACACCCTTTTGGGTTAAAAAAATTAAATTGTGGCATAGTCTGTACTAATCTGCTATTTAAAAATTACAAATTTAAAGGGGAATTTTTATTTTTTTCCCTTCATAGCCTGCTGCAGAACTGACCGTGACATAAAACATAAGACACTGCTGTGTTCACATGTGCTATTGAAAAATCACCAATTTGATATCATATTTTCTATTCCGCTATTTAATCTACACCCTTTGGGGTAAAAATAATTAAATTGCGGCATAGCCTGTATCGGTACGTGTGAGATACACCTTCCAAATTTTTGGGGAGCATCTTCCACCGCCGAGGATTCTATTCCGCTATTCAATATACACCCTTTTGGAGTGTAAAAAATTAAATTACGGCATAGTCTGTATCGGTACGTGTGAGATACACCTTTTTAAATTTGTTTGGCGCATCTCCTTCCACCGCCGAGGATTGCAGGGCGCTTCAGTTTGCCTCCTGTTCCGAACTCCTCCTACTCCTTTTCCTCATCCTCATTCTGCCTTTAGGGTACAAAAAATTGTAATTGGGGCCTAGTCTGCGTTTGTACGTGTGAGATACACCGTTTTATAAAATTTTTCCTATTCCGCTATTCAATATACACCCTTTTGGAGTGTAAAAAATTAAATTACGGCATAGTCTGTATCGGTACGTGTGAGATATACCTTTTAAATTTGTTTGGCGCATCTCCTTCCACCGCCAAGGATTGCAGGGCGCTTCAGTTTGCCTCCTGTTCCGAACTCCTCCTACTCCTCTTCCTCATCCTCCCTTTAGGATACAAAAAATTGTAATCAGGGCCTAGTCTGTGTTTGTACGTGTGAGATACACAGTTTTATATCCTTTTTTCTATTCCACTATTCAATATACACCCTTTTGGGGTGAAAAAAATTAAATTGTTGCATAGTTTGCATATTTGACTGTGAGATACACCCATGTGATACTGTTGTTGTTTTGTTCCGCTATTCAATAAACACCTTTCTAGGGCAAGATCATAAATTACAGAAATATGAGGAGACCGTCAAATAGGGGCCGTGGTGCTGCTGGTAGAGCTCCTGTTGCAAGGAGAGGACGTGGTCGATCTGTGCCAGCTACACGCACAAGTGAAACACCTTCCTCAAGTGTGAGTAGGCGACAGAACCTGCAGCAGTATTTGGTAGGGCATCATGCGCCTCTAGAAGTGATGAGGCCAGAACAAGTAGAGGTGATAGTAGATTGGTTTGCTGCTGACAGTACCTCCAGTTCCTTCACATTGTCTCCCACCCAGTCTACTGCAGAAAGGTCAGAGTTGGCACCTGCAGCCGATGTACAACCGTCTTTCACCTCACCCCCTTGCAAATCAGGCAAGCAGTCTGAGCCCCAAGTCATGCAGCAGTCTCTTCTTCTTTTTGATGACTCTGTCAGCAGGGTTTCCCAGGGCCATCCACCTAACCCTGCCCCAGAAGTGGAAGAGATTGAGTGCAGCGATGCCCAACCACTTATTTCTCAAGATGAGTACATGGAAGGACCATCGCAGCACGTCTCCGATGATGACGAAACGCAGGTGCCAACTGCTGCGGCACTCAGAATTGTGGAGACAGACAAGGAGGGCAGGGGTGAAGACTGGGTGGAAGATGATGTGGAGGACGATGAGGTCCTCGACCCCACATGGAATGAAGGTCATGCAGGTGACCTGAGTAGTTTGGAGGAAGAGGCGGTGGTCGCGCAGAGCCACCAGCACAGTAGAAGAGGGAGCAGGGTGCAAAAGCGGAGCGGCCGTGCCTTAGACACTACGCCTGCTACTGCCCAATGCAGCAAGGGACCGAGCGCACCAAAGCCAGCTCAAAGGAGTTCTCTAGTGTGGAAGTTCTTCAGAAAATGTGCTGATGACAGGACACGAGTGGTTTGCACCCTGTGCAATCAGAGCCTGAAGTGAGGCATAAACCATCTCAACCTGAGTACAACCTGCATGATCAGGCATCTAAGTGCAATTCACGAGCTGCGGTGGAGTTGACACCTTCAAAACCAAGAAAGGTCTCTGGCTCCTCCTGCTTCCTCTTCTGCTGCAGTCTCGGCCGCTTCATCCACATCTGTAGTGATACCGGCACCTGCCACCCCGCAAACAGACGATCTGTCAGCAACACCACCACCTGGGTCACCAACCATCTCCACAATGTCCCGTGGAAGCGTTCAGCTTTCCATCTCCCAAACACTTGAGAGGAAGAGGAAGTACCCCCCTACCCACCCGCGATCCCTGGCCCTGAATGCCAGCATTTCAAAATTCTTGGCCTTTGAAATGCTGTCATTCTGTCTGGTGGAGACGCACAGTTTTAAAAGCCTTATGTCAGTGGCTGTCCCACAGTACGTCGTGCCCAGCCGCCACTACTTTTCCAGGCAAGCCATCCCTTCCCTGCACAACCAAGTGGGGGGAAAAAATCAGGTGTGCACTGCGCAACGCCATCTAACTACCGATACGTGGACCAGTAAGCATGGTCAGGGGCGTTATATCTCCCTAACGGCACACTGGGTAAATGCAGTTGTGGATGGGCCTGAGGCGGATAGCAATTTGGCGCATGTCCTTCCACCACCGAGGATTGCAGGGCGCTTCAGTTTGCCTCCTGTTCCTAACTCCTCCTACTCCACTTCCTCATCCTCTACCGCCTCCTCATCCGGTCAGCATAACACCTTTACCACCAACTTCAGCACAGCCAGGGGTAAACGACAGCAGGCAGTTTTAAAACTTGCCTGTTTGGGGGAAAAACCACACACCGCGCAGGAGTTGTGGAGGAGCATGGAACAGCAGACAAATGAGTGGTTGCTGCCAGCGAGCCTCAAGCCCGGCCTGGTGGTGTGCGATAATGGGTGAAATCTTATAGCAGCTCTGGGCCTAGCTGGTTTGACGCACATCCCTTGCCTGGCGCATGTGCTGAATTTGCATGGTGCGTGGTGCAGAGGTTCCTTAAAAATTATCCCAATATGTCAGAGCTGCTGCAGAAAGTGCGGGCCGTCTGTGCGCACTTTCGGCATTCTCACCCTGCTGCTGCTCGCCTGTCAGCGCTGCAGCGTAACTTCATCCTTCCCGCTCACCGCCTCATACGTGCCCACAAGGTGGAACTCCACCTTGCACATGCTGGAAAGACTGTGCGAGCAGCAGCAGGCCATAGTGGAGTTTCAGCTGTAGCATGCACGCGTGAGTCGCTCTGCGGAACAGCACCACTTCACCACCAATAACTGGGCCTCCATGCGAGACCTGTGTGCCTTGTTGCGCTGTTTTGAGTACTCCACCAACATGGCCAGTGCCGATGACTCCGTTGTCAGCTTAACTATCCCACTTCTATGCCTCCTTCAAAAACCGATTCGGGCGATGATGGAAGAGGATGTGGCACAGGATGAGGAGGAGGAGGAGGATGATGAGGAGGTAACATTTCCAAGGCTTTCAGGGCAGTCATTCGCAAGTGGCTCAGAGGGTGGGTTCCTGCACACACAAACGCCAGGTACACAATTGTCCAGCAGGGGCACAGTTCTGGAGGATGAGGAGGAGGAGATGGAGGAGGAGACGGAACCATGTTCACAGCAGGGTGGCACCCAGGCCAGCTCATGGCCATCACTGGTGCGTGGCCGGGGGGATACAGAGGACACAGACGATACACCTCCCACAGAGGACAGCCTTTCGTTGCCTCTGGGCAGCCTGGCACACATAAGCGATTACATGCTGCAGTGTCCCCACAACGACCGCCGAGTTGCCCACATTCTAACTTGTGCTGATTACTGGGTGGCCATGCTGCTGGATCCCCATTACAAGGACAACGTACCGTCCTTAATTCACTCACTGGAGCGCGATCGCAAGATGTGCGAGTACAAGCGAGCGCTGGTAGACGCGATGCTGCTGGCATTCCCACCTGACAGCGGGGCCACAGTGGAAGGCCAAGGCAGAGGAGGAGGAGGAAGAGGTCGCCAACACAACCAGGGCACCGCCAGAACCTCAGAAGGCAGGGTTAGCATGGCCGAAATGTGGAAAAGCTTTGTCAGCACGCCACAACAAACAGCAGCACCAGCAGCTCATATGGAACGTCTTAGCGGGAGGCAGCATTTCACCAACATGATGGAGCAGTATGTGTGCACACGCCTACATGTAGTGAATGACGGGTCTGCCCCCTTCAACTTCTGGGTCTCCAAATTGGGCACATGGCCTGAGCTTGCCCTTTATGCCTTGGAGGTGCTGGCGTGCCCTGCAGCCAGTGTATTATCTGAACGTGTATTTAGCACGGTTGGGGGCGTTATCACAGACAAGCACAGCCGCCTGTCCAGAGACAATGTGGATAAGCTCACGTTCATTAAAATGAACCAGGCATGGATCCCACAGGACTTTTCCGTACCTTGTGCAGAATAGAGATGGATATTGACCTTACCCAGCCATTGTTATATTTTTGATCTTTCTCACTCTTTTGGGGTGTACCCTAATTTAAAATGACTGAAAAAAAGCAGTGTTGGCTACCTCGTCCCCCTCCACCGCCGCTTCCACCTACACCGCCACCTCAACCTCCCTCCTACTCCATATGGGCCTCGTCCTTCACAGATGAAGAAAATTGTTTTATTTTTCAGTTTTTTTTGTTGTTGTTTTAAGTTATTTCCCTATCCACATTTGTTTGCAGAGCACTTGTCATGCTCTTAACTACGTTTTGCTGCCATTTGCAGCACTCTAGCCCTTTCCATTGGTGTTTTAGAGCCATTTTAGTGCCTGAAAGTTCGGTCCCCATTGACTTCAATGGGGTTCGGTGTCCCGGTAAAGTTCGGAAAAAGTCCGGGACACGGACCCTGACTTTTTTTTTTTCAAGTTCGGCCGAACCCGCCGAACACGGACATCCAGGTGTCCGCTCAACTCTAGTTATAATACATTATAAGTGCTTTTGTCAATGTGTGTAGTGTTGCTGCAGAAACGCTCAGTCTCACTACCACACCTGTCACAATGCTGCACAGTGCACAATAATACTTCTAATCCACTATAATATGCTTTCTACTAAGTATATTATACTCTGGATTACTCCCCTCCCCCACCCCCCCCCGCCCTTTTTAGTGCACTGCACAGCAATACCAAAAAATTTGCAGCCCTTTAAAGAACTTTTGTGGACATTAACAGAGCGATTTGTGTCACTGCTGACGATCTCTAACTGCCCCTACAGCACAGACTGGATACCTGTCCCTATACTGAAGAGAGACTAGACCTATACCTATATATCCAGCCCTGAAAAGGACTTTTGTGGACATTAACAGAGCGATTTGTGTGACTGCAGCCAATCTCTAACTGCCCCTAAAGCAACAACTGGATACCTGTCCCTAAACTCAAAGGATACTAGTAGACCTATACCGAAATACCAGCCCTGAAATGGACTTTTGTGGATCTTGACAGAGCTATTTGTGTCTAGCAAACTCTCCCTCATGAGCAAAGCAGACCTCTCCCTACACTGGCAGAAAGCGGAGTGTGAAATGGCCAACCGCTCAGGTCTATTTATAGGGTAGGGGGCATGTCCATGTGCTGAAATGTTTCAATTGGCTGTCCCGTTCCACCTGACGGCTGTGTCATGGGTCAAAGTTCTCCCCAATGTAAACTAATATGGCCACCGCGAACGACGCCATGTGTTCGCAAATTTGGCGGGTAGCGAACAAGCAAAATTTCCCGTGAACCGCAAGGCCATCTCTACTGGTGACCGTATATAATAGAAAAAATTAGAAAAAAACCTTGCCTCTTACTAAATAACTTGGACGTTCTACTTTCCAAAAAGGGGTAAATTCAGGGATAAATTCAGGGATAATGCTGCCCTGGCATTTTCGGGCCTCAAGAAATTAGATCAGGTGTCAGTACCTCAGGAATGATCAATTTTCAGATATACTGTATATACCATAGTTTGTGGACAGACTACAGACTAAATAATATACACTAATTTGGGTTATTTCCACCAAGGAAATGTAGGAGTATACATTCTGGCCAAAATTTATGAAGAAAGATTATTTGCAAAATTTTATAACAGAAACAAGGAAAAATACTGTCTCTTTTTCACAATTGTTGGTCTTTTTATCTCTGTAACCCAAAAAAAAAAAAAAAACCATTGATGATGAAATAATACCAAAATAAATATCAGTTTGTGCGAAAAAAAAAAAAAAAAAAAACAATTTCATTTGAGTACGGTGTTTCATGACTATGCAATTGTCAACTAAAAGTGTGAGAATGCTGAAATTTGGCCTGGGCAGGAAGGGGGTGAAAGTGTCCGGTATTGAAGTAGTTAAGTAACACAGCAAGGTCTTATTCCTTCTAGTCTGTGATAGGAGAGTAAAAGAGAAGTAGCAGAATTATAAACTTCTCTCCCTATCACTCCGCTGTCTTTTCTGCTTATCAGCATGTCTCTTGTTAGCGCCTTAGCAAAATTGATTTGCTCCATGTGCTGTCTATCTCCTTCCCAGGCTAAGCAATGCTATCTAGGGGATTGCAGGGGGCTAATTCTTAGTCAAATTCAGGCACTTATTGTATACTAGTTACATTTAGCCTGGGTTTGCTGCAGTTTCGGCACCACATCTAAATCATAACCTGTCCATGTGAACCTATTGCGGAGTGTATGTTAAGTTAATGACACCCCGCAATTGGTTTGCAAAACGCATCATGAATTGCAGAATTGGATCTCTTGGTTGTGAACACCCATGCGATCTGATTCTGGTGCAGACAAAAAAATGGTACTGCACCAGTTTGGTGCTAATGTGATGCAATTTGAGCCATAAAAATCCATGGCTCAAACCGCACCCCAGAGACACTGCATGTAATTCAGACAAAAATGTGCTGTGATTTCTATGCGAATTACAAGAAGTGTCCTGCATCTCAACAGTGTGAACCCAGGCTGAATAATATATTTGTTGATTTTTTTTATTTTTTTTATTGAACTCAAACTTGCAGGAAGTTGTTTTTTTACGTATCTGGAGTTCATCTTCAAAACTTGTATGTTACTAATTATTAAATATGTTATAAGAATGGATATGTGGCAGGTATTTAAACTGTCAATTATTTTTTTAGTGATAAAGGCTTTATAAGAGGTTCATTGTCACAGTAAATTGTGGGAAAGGATTTGTAATTTTGCTCATCCCTTAATTTGATATACAGCCTATTACTAGCTGCCTGGCTGAATTTATTTTCACTTCTTTTCCTTTATTTCATTCTGGAACCTTTCAATAAAACAGTGTGTCAGCCTAAAATCAATTTTCTGCTGTGAAGTCTACTTATTTTGACGATCCTATGTAGCTGACCTTTAACCCCAGGAGAGGTGCTTCAACAGGACAGTGCCATGAAAATATACATTTCCAGAACATAGCATGATTACAGTGGTATATTTTATTGTAAGCTGCTTCTTCAGTTCTAAATATAAATTGCTATTTGACAGAATTTTACACCTCTCAAAAAAAAACAGGAATATTCCTATAAATGTCTGGATTGCTCTGTTCTCATCTAGAATTCATGGAAAATTGATGTTATATGTGGCTCCCCAGTTATTGGTGAAATAATAGTTTGTCCCAAGCAGTATTTATTGGTCTCTAAAGATTAGTTTTTTTTAGAGGTAACAGATACATTTTCCATAGGCTCTTAAACCTGCAGCCCATAAATACCTCTGCCTGTAGATGTTTCAAACATGCTGTAAAATAGCTATTCTTGGCTAGAATTTACATGGATATAAAGCATGTTATAAGGTCATATATCTAAATGGCTTATTACAAATATATATTGGTAATGGTACTGATTTTTTTTTCCAGTGTTGTACTGATTTTTTTTTCCAGTGTTGTTGCAATTCCTATTTGCTTACCATTAGGTAGATTTTAGATTTGCACGTGGGAGGTGAAAGCATATAATTACCTATGTAATAAAATAATAAAAGAAACCCTAAAACTAAACTACAGGAATAAAGTTTGGTCTTTTCTACATTGGTTTTCCCACAACCCCCTCCCAATTGCCCTGTTCCTCTTTTCTCCTCATATGGACAGATTTGTATACTGTACTTTTATAATAAATCTAATTCTTAACTACTAAAAGTTTTACATTACACTAAAATATCCACCTAAACTTTTTTTTTTATCACCACTTAATTATTTTTTATAAAAAGCAAGTATAAAAGAAACTGTCATTGAAAAATCACTTGTAGATTTAGCTAATTATTTTTTTCTTACTAGTTCTTTATAGTCCATGTAACTATAGGCATGGTAGGAACTGTGTCATTTTCCTACACACTTTGTGCTAAGGGGTGTCCCTCTTTCCCGTTTCAAAAAGTTGAGAGGTACGCAGCTAATACTAAACAAGTTTGTATTAACAGCTTTACGCCCACCCACAGTGGGTGTACTGCAAGCAGGCTGCAGCTTCCTTCCTGGTTTAAGGGCACACATGCATGTGCCTCCTGCCACCCCCAGCTGTGAATGGGCACAGCAGGAGTTTGACAGCTGATTTCAGGCAATGATTGTGGCTGTAGTCAGCTGATCAGCTGTGGCCAATCACACAGAGTTCTTTGTTTAAAAAAAAAAAAAAAAATGAACTCTGTATAATCTGAAAAGCGATTTAGCTGTTTCTTCTCCCTGCAAAGCAAGGAGGAAAAAAAAGCCAGATGAGTAAGTAAAAGCAGCACATACTACACATTGTTAGTCACACAGTTATCCCCTTGATTGTCCCTAGATGTTAACGCCTTCCCAGCCAGTGTTTTTAGTACAGTGACAGTGTACAGTGCTAGCACTAATCACTGTATTAGTATCACTATTGATGTCCGTTAGTGTACCTCCCAGTTAGCGTCAGCTAGTCCACAACACTATAACAGTCCCACTATAAGCTGCTGATCACCGCCAATACTAGTATAAATCCCAGCAACAAAATACATATTATAAAGATAAATAGAAATAATGCAGCACTCAAATAAGGTGCAAAAAACATTAAATTGCACAAAATGTGTATAATATCCCAATTATGAGATGTAAAATAAACTAAAAAAAAATGTCAAAAACAAGTTCAATCTAGTGCTAGTTTAAAGTGTCCCAGTGCAGCAATAAACCATAATGGTCACATGTGCAGATGTTTCCTCCACTGTATGGGTCAATTTTAAACTCACCAGAGCCCAGTGGCGGCCCGCCCATAGAGGGCGCAGGGGCAGCGCTCCCCCCAAACGACGCAGAAAAAAAAAAAAAAAAAAAAGTTTTCGCCCACTAGGGGCGCCGGACTGTGTGCTGGGTATGGGGGGGGGTGGGGTTTTTGACCCCACCTTCGCCCGGCAGAGGCGCCGATTGGCGCTCTTCTGGGGGTGTCGGGGTGCAGAGCAATGCCTGGGCTGTGATTGGCCCAGAGTCCAGCCTGAACCAATCACAGGAGGACATCGGACCTGGTGACGTGACGCCTGGGGGCGGTGCACCGCCCCGGCGTCACGTTCACCTTCGGTTCCCACCCGCGGCCCGACGTAGAGAGAGAGGACTCGGAGTGGTGATCGACTCGCAAGCAAGAGCAGCGTGGAGGAGCTGACAGTTGGACGGATCGGAAGAGCAGCGTGACCAGCGAGGAGGAGTGAGTGAGCCGTAGCCGCCCGTGGCCAGGACGGTAGGAGACGTCGCAGCTGTGCAGCCAGGGAGGGTGAGTAGACACAGTCCCAGGCTCCCAGCAGTGTGTGACAGACCGTCAGGGACCAGCAGCTAACGGTAAGTGGCAATATTAGACAATATGGCGGTGGCGCACTGTGTGTTTTTTGTGAAGCTGCATGCCTGTACATTGACCTGTGCCATCATGCCTGCTGTACATTGACCTGTGCCATCATGCCTGCTGTACATTGACCTGTGACATCATGCCTGCTGTACATTGACCTGTGCCATGCCTGTACCATGATCTCAAAGTGACGCAATTTTTTTACCGCGTTTTATGCCGCGAAGCAATACCTATTACATTTTTCTTTTTGCGCCCCCCCCCCCCAAATTTTGGAGAACCAGCCACCACTACCAGAGCCCAATGCTGTTTAAGTTATAGGACAGCAGTAAGGTATGTATCCATGGCGCTCGTGATCTTGTGAAGCCTAGAGATCCAATAAAATCAAATACCGAGATTTTCCTCCAACAGAGTAGATTGCTCAACATGCCATATGAGAGGGTTTGAATAAAAAAGAAAAGGCTCATGGTGTAGTATGAAAATTAATTTAATAAAAACTTTTTTACAACACTGACAATGCCAGTACAGTGTAAATAGATATAAAAAACAATGATAAAAGAAAGGACTCGCATCAAAAGCCACCATTACACAAACATAATGATGGCTGGACCTTAGGCGTTTTTTGCTTTGGGTCTGATAGAGCAATACGTTTTGTTTTTTTACATAGTATTTAGTGATATCCTGGTTTTCTTTAGATTATCTTCATCTACCTTATAGCCTTGACTGCCTCAACTCTGGCATCAATATCCTATGGCTATGTATGTTTCATTGCTGGTGCCCATTATTGATTGAAGGGCTTCAAAGTGAGCTTTATAGTTAATTACTATAATATGCAGCTCCCCTTCTGATGGACAGCCTTTTATGCCACATTATTAAACATTTTCAGAAATTCTATGGTTGGAACTAGAGTTGAGCGGACACCTGGATGTCCGTGTTCGGCGGGTCCGGCCGAACTTTAAAAAAAAGTCCGGGTCCGTGTCCCGGACTTTTGCCGAACTTTTCCCGGACACCGAACCCCATTGAAGTCAACGGGGACCCGAACTTTCAGGCACTAAAATGGCTCTAAAACACCAATGGAAAGGGCTAGAGTGCTGCAAATGGCAGCAAAACGTATTTAAGAGCATGGCAAGTGCTCTGCAAACAAATGTGGATAGGGAAATAACTTAAAACAACAAAAAAAAAAACAGAAAAATAAAACAATGTTCTTCATCTCTGAAGGACAAGGCCCATATGGAGTAGGAGGGAGGTTGAGGTGGTGGTGGATGTGGCAGTGTCATAGGCGTGCGCAAAGGGTATGCCGGGTGTACCTGGGCACACCCTAATCACCTAGGGCACATAGCATTATCGCTTGGTTTGCCAGTGAGGAGATGGGAAAGATCTCCCTCGGACCTGCTCTGCTCTATTTCTCTTTGCCAGCAGGGAGAGTAATGTATCGGGGCAATGTACATGTAGGCAAACACATGCATGTGTATTTAAACTTTGGGGTGCACACCCTAATGCAATAGGCTGCGCACACCTATGGGCGGTGTAGGTGGAAGCGGCAGTGGAGGAGGACCAGGGCCGGATTAAGAGCATCATGGGCTTGGTGCTGAGGATTTTGAAGGGCCTTAAGGGCCGTGCCTTGGCATGCACCCAGAGGAGGAAGGGTGCAGCCATGCATGCCTAATTCAACATGGGATGCTGTCTCTGAAGCCCATAAACACATCCATGCATCGGCAACTGTCCCTCCTTGTCCGGCCTTCGTGCTGTGTGGGGAGGTTCTGAGGGAGCTGCCTGGGGAAGCGAGCATAGAAGCCAGACTTCTGTGTTTACAAGTGACAGAAGAGCGGTAACAGTGAATATGGCCAACCCGGGGCCTATATTAAGGTAGGGGCCTGGAGCTGCAGCTCCAATAGCCCCTATGTTAATCTGGCCCTGAGGAGGATGAGGTAGCCAACACTGCTTTTTTTCAGAAATTTTAAATGAGGGTACACCCCAAAAGAGTGAGAAAGAGCAAAAATAGAACAATGGCTGGGTAAGGTCAGTATCCATCGCTATTCTGCACAAGGTACGGAAAGGTCCAGTGGGATCCATGCCTGGTTCATTTTAATGAACGTGAGCTTGTCCACATTGTCTCTGGACAGGCGGCTGCGCTTGTCTGTGATAACGCCCCCAGCCGTGCTAAATACCCATTCAGATAATACACTGGCTGCAGGGCATGCCAGCACCTCCAAGGCATAAAGGGCAAGCTCAGGCCATGTGCCCAACTTGGAGACCCAGAAGTTGAAGGGGGCAGACCCGTCATTCAGTACGTCTAGGCGTGTGCACACATACTGCTCCACCATGTTGGTGAAATGCTGCCTCCTGCTAAGACGTTCCATATGAGCTGCTGGTGCTGCTGTTTGATTTGGCGTGCTGACAAAGCGTTTCTACATTTCGGCCATGCTAACCCTGCCTTCTGAGGTGCTGGCGGTGCCCTGGTTGCTTTGGTGACCTCTTCCTCCTCCTCCTCTGCCTTGGCCTTGTGCTTCCACTGTGGCCCCGCTGTCAGGTGGGAATGCCAGCAGCATCGCGTCTACCAGCGTGCGCTTGTACTCGCGCATCTTGCGATCACGCTCCAGTGAGTGAATTAAGGACGGTACGTTGTCCTTGGAACGGGGATCCGTGGCAGCGTGGCCACCCAGTAATCAGCACAAGTTAGAATGTGGGCAACTCAGCGGTCGTTGTGGAGACACTGCAGCATGTAATCGCTCATGTGTGCCAGGCTGCTCAGAGGCAACGAAAGGCTGTCCTCTGTGGGAGGTGTATCGTCTGTGTCCTCTGTATCCCCCCAGCCACGCACCAGTGATGGCCATGAGCTGGCCTGGGTGCCACCCTGCTGTGAACATGGTTCCATCTCCTCCTCCAGCTCCTCCTCCTCATCCTCCAGAACTGTGCCCCTGCTGGACAATTGTGTCCCTGGCGTTTGTGTGTACAGGAACCCACCCTCGGAGCCCCTTGTGAATGACTGCCCTGAAAGCCTTGGAAATGTTACCTCTTCATCCTCCTCCTCCTCCTCCTCATCCTGTGCCACATCCTCTTCCATCATCGCCCGAATTGTTTTTTCAAGGAGGCATAGAATTGGGATAGTTAAGCTGACAACGGCGTCATCGGCACTGGCCATGTTGGTGGAGTAATCAAAACAGCGCAACAAGGCACACAGGTCTCGCATGGAGGCCCAGTTATTGGTGGTGAAGTGGTGCTGTTCCGCAGAGCGACTCACGCGTGCGTGCTGCAGCTGAAACTCCACTATGGCCTGCTGCTGCTCGCACAGTCTTTCCAGCATGTGCAAGGTGGAGTTCCACCTTGTGGGCACGTCGCATATGAGGCGGTGAGCGGGAAGGCCGAAGCAGCAGGGTGAGAACGCTGAAAGTGCGCACAGATGGCCCGCACTTTCTGCAGCAGCTCTGACATATCGGGGTAGTTTTTAAGGAACCTCTGCACCACCAAATTCAGCACATGCGCCAGGCAAGGGATGTGCGTCAAACCGGCTAGGCCCAGAGCTGCTATGAGATTTCGCCCGTTATCGCACACCACCAGGCCGGGCTTGAGGCTCGCTGGCAGCAACCACTCATTTGTCTGCTGTTCCATGCTCCTCCACAACTCCTGCGCGGTGTGTGGTTTTTCCACCAAACAGGCAAGTTTTAAAACTGCCTGCTGTCGTTTACCCCTGGCCGTGCTGAAGTTGGTGGTCAAGGTGTTATGCTGTCCGGATGAGGAGGTGGTAGAGGATGAGGAAGCGGAGTAGGAGGAGTTAGGAACAGGAGGCAAACTGAAGCGCCCTGCAATCCTCGGTGGTGGAAGGACATGCGCCAAATTGCTATCCGCCTCAGGCCCATCCACCACTGCATTTACCCAGTGTGCCGTTAGGGAGATATAACGCCCCTGACCGTGCTTACTGGTCCACATATCGGTAGTTAGGTGGACCTTGGCCCAGATGGCGTTGCATAGTGCACACCTGATTTTTTCCCCCACTTGGTTGTGCAGGGAAGGGATGGCTTGCCTGGAAAAGTAGTGGCAGCTGGGCACGACGTACTGTGGGACAGCCATCGACATAAGGTTTTTAAAACTGTGCGTCTCCACCAGTCGGAATGACAGCATTTCAAAGGCCAAGAATTTTGAAATGCTGGTATTCAGGGCCAGGGATCGCGGGTGGGTACTTCCTCTTCCTCTCAAGCGTTTGGGAGATGGAAAGCTAAACCCTTCCACGGGACATTGTGGAGATGGTTGGTGACCCAGGTGGTGGTGTTGCTGACAGATCGTCTGTTTGCGGGGTGGCAGGTGCCAGTATCACTACAGATGTGGCTGGAGCGGCCGAGACTGCAGCAGAAGAGGAAGCAGGATGAGCCAGAGACGTTTCTTGGTTTTGAAGGTATCTACTCCACTGCAGCTCGTGCTTTGCAATTAGATGCCTGATCATGCAGGTTGTGCTCAGGTTGAGAAGGTTTATGCCTCGCTTCACGCTCTGATTGCACAGGGTGCAAACCACTCGTGTCCTGTCATCAGCACATTTTCTAAAGAACTTCCATGCTAGAGAACTCCTTTGAGCTGGCTTTGGTGCACTCGTTCCTTTGCTGCGTTGGGCAGTAGCGGGCGTAGTGTCTAGGGCACGGCCGCTCCGCTTCTGCACCCTGCTCCCTCTTCTGCTGTGCTGGTTGCTCTGTGCAACCACCGCCTCTTCCTCCAAACTACTCCTTCATTCCATGTGGTGTCGAGGACCTCATCGTCCTCCACATCATCTTCCACCCAGTCTTCACCCCTGCCCTCCTTGTGGGTCTCCACAATTCTGAACGCCGCAGCAGTTGGCACCTGCGTTTCGTCATCATCGGAGACGTGCTGCGATGGTCCTTGCATGTACTCATCTTGAGAAATAAGTGGTTGGGCATCGCTGCACTCAATCTCTTCCACTTCTGGGGAAGGGCTAGGTGGATGGCCCTGGGAAACCCTGCTGACAGAGTCATCAAAAAGAAGAAGAGACTGCTGTATGGCTTGGGGCTCAGACTGCTTGCCTGATTTCCAAGGGGGTGAGGTGAAAGACGGTTGGACATTGGCTGCAGGTGCCAACTCTGACCTTTCTGCAGTAGACTGGGTGGGAGACAATGTGATGGAACTGGAGGCACTGTCAGCAACCCAATCTACTATCGCCTGTACTTCTTCAGGCCTCATCACGTCTAGAGGCGCATTATGCCCTACCAAATACTGCTGCAGGTTCTGTCGCCTACTCACACTTGAGGAAGGTGTTTCACTTGTGCGTGTAGCTGGCACAGATCGACCATGTCCTCTCCTTGCAACAGGAGCTCTACCAGCAGCACCACGACCGAGGCCACGGCCCCTATTTGACAGTCTCCTCCTATTTCTGTAATTTATGATCTTGCCCTAGAAAGGTGTTTATTGAATAGCGGAACAAAACAACAACAGTATCGCACGGGTGTATCTGACAGTCAAATATGCAAACTATGCCGCAATTTAATGTTTTTTACCCCAAAAGGGTGTATATTGAATAGCGGAATAGGAAAAAGGATAAAAAACGGTGTATCTCACACGTACAAACACAGACTAGGCCCCGATTAAAATTTTTTGTACCCTAAAGGGAGGATGAGGAAGAGGAGTAGGAGGAGTTGGGAACAGGAGGCAAACTGAAGCGCCCTGCAATCCTTGGCGGTGGAAGGAGATGCGCCAAACAAATTTAAAAGGTGTATCTCACACGTACCGATACAGACTATGCCGTAATTAAATTTTCTTACACTCCAAAAGGGTGTATATTGAATAGCGGAATAGGAAAAATGTTATAATACAGTGTATCTCACACGTACAAACACAATCTAGGCCCCGATTACAATTTTTTGTACCCTAAAGGCAGGATGAGGAGTAGGAGGAGTTCGGAACAGGCAGGAGGCAGACTGAAGCACCCTCAAATCCTCGGCAGTATGAGATGCGAACCTAAAATTGAAAAGGTGTATCTCACACATACCGACACAGACTATCCCGCAATTTAATTGTTTTTACCCAAAGGTGTAGATTAAATAGCGGAATAGAAAATATTATCAAAAAAAGTGTATGTATCTCACACGTACAGAACCAGACTAGTCCCCAATTACTATTTTTTGTACCCCCAAAGGCAGGATGAGGAGTAGGAGGAGTTTGGAACAGGCAGCACCCTCAAATCTTCAGAAGTATGAGATGAACCCCAAAAACTTGGAAAGGTGTATCTCACACGTACCAACACAGACTATCCCGCAATTTAATTGTTTATACCCAAAGGTTTTTATTGAATAGCGGAATAGAAAATATGATCAAAAAAAGTGTATGTATCTCACACGTACAGAACCACACTAGGCCCCAATTACTATTGTTTGTACCCCTAAAAGGCTGGATGAGGAGTAGGAGGAGTATGGAACAGGCAAAACCCTCAAATCTTCAGAAGTATGAGATGAACCCCAAAATCTTGGAAAGGTGTATCTCACACCTACCAACACAGACTATCCCGCAATTTAATTGATACCCAAAGGTTTTTATTGAATAGCGGAATAGAAAATATGATGTGAATATAAAATTGGTGTGATTTATCAATAGCACATGATGTGAACAGCAGTGTCTTATATCATTCAGCTCTGCTGCAGGCCACAATTTAATTTTTTTTAACCCAAGGCTGTATATTGAATAGTGGAATAGAAAAAAGTGTATGATTTTTGAAATCACTCAATAATAGCACATGTGAACTGAACACTGAACACAGCAGTGTATGATCAGAGTCAGCACAGCACAGCTGAAGGACAAACGCTGCACACAGTGACTGATAGAAAAATACTTTTCTCCCTCCTCCTCAGTGGGCAAAAAAGATTGTGTTCACTGCACCCCACACACAGCAAAATCGATGTGGACCACTGACACCTGCCTATCTCCAGCCTCTCCCTAAAAGGATTGATAAGATCGGTCACTGCAAACCCCACCCCACACAGCAATATCGTTTGTAGAACACACTGTCTGACCCTAAAAATCAGCAGCCTCTCTCCCTAAAAGGATTGATAAGATCGTAGATCGGTCACTGCAAACCCCCCCCACACAGCAAAATCGATCGTAGAAAACTGACCCTCAAAATCAGCAGTCTCGCCCTAAAATGCCTACAACTCGCCCTGCCTAACACACACCGACCTGTCCCTCAATTCTATGCGGACACAAATGAGTTTTGCCTGCCTGTCTGTCCCTAATCAGCAGCCAGCACGTATAATGTGTGCTCTGTCCCTGAACTACACAGCAGAATGACGCCGCAGCGGCGCTGGCTTGAACTTATAAAGACTTGGTCACATGCTTCAGATGGCCAATCACAGCTACTAATACATTTGTAGGCATGGCTGGGATGGCTTAAGGCACACCAGTTAAACGCTTGTTGATTGGCTGTTGAAAGCCCGCCATGAAAAGCGCGCCAATGCATACAAAACCCAGAAATAAAACGACCGAACACGGATTTTTACCTGAATATACAGTAAAGTTTTCGGGTCCGTGTTCGGGTAACAAAAAAACAATTATTCGGTACGAACACGATTAATACAGTCCGTGTTCGCTCAACCCTAGTTGGAACATTTTGGACCTATTCTCCCCTCATCCTGGCTTCCACTACATGCCAATTGCTTTTTATTTGACTAAGAAACTACAGGGTATGTATGTGAATATTATTATATGTGGATTGACATTATATGGGATACCCTATGACCTGGTTTGGTTATGTTGGATACTTACCTTCCTTGGGCGGGCTACTGCCAGGCCTACTCTGTTTACTTTCTACCCATCTATTGTAGTCCTCCATTTTCACTATTCTGGGTCCCTTCCAGTATCGCCCCTATCTGGGAGTGATGTGATTTCTAGTGATGTGGTAATTTTATTCCATCAATACCTGTAACCCACCTCGGGAGAAGAATCCTGGGTGGTTTATACACATATATACCTATACTGTTATTTAGTCACTTTATGGGGGTACTACTCCCTTTGGGTGGTCGTACACATATGTTTAACTGTACTTGCATATACATCTTTGAACATTATTGTACTATCATTGTGTGAATTTATATTTATTTTCAGATCACCCCTTTTGGTTATAACTCCTGAAAAAGCAGATCCCCCGCGAAACATGTAGAGTAAGATTGGAAGAACCATGTGAGTGGTCCCTCACATTGGGTGGACACACTAACAACCAATCTAAATCAAAGGGATTCCCCTTGAATTGTTTTTTTTTTTTTTGTGTTTATTCTTTATAATGGTGTCAAAGTGAAATATTCCATTTACATGCCTCCATTTATGGGGTTCTCTTTTTTAATTATTATTGCTGCAATAAACTTTTGTAACATTTTTATTTTAATTCTGGTGTAAGTTCTTGCCGTACCATGAAAATCCTCAATGCCCAACTCTCTATGTTTTCAGTAATTACTAATCCATAGGACGTAGGTACTTGTTAACTCTTACCAATAGATGTAGCACATATTTTCTGTTTAGTTTTAGAATTTGTATGCAAGAGAAAAAAAAGTGTTTTCCATTATTGGAGCTTAACCCACAAGGGAATATGAGGGTAACAGGAAAGCTTAAAGCTGAACTCCAAGCAGATATAAGACACAAATGAATGCAACTCTGTAATCATTAATACATCATTAAATTATTATTATATTTTTTAATGTATGCAGTGCAAGTTCCTGAATCACAGGGAGCATGTTGATAGGAGGAGAGAATGGACTGACAAAGAGAGGAGTACGTGTGCTGCTTCGCTTTTCAGTAACTAACTAGCAGAAGCTGCAGAACAGAAAAAAAATCAATCCATCCACGCTAGATAGGACTGTGCTGTGTAGATCTCAGGGCAGGATGGACAGAAATACAAATCCTTTGGCAGGTAAAACATCTCCAATGTATGCTTTAATCTGCATATTTAGCTGTGAAACCTAGCTTGACAATTCTAAAATTAGTAGACACTTGTAACCAGAGGAGAATACGCTGAGCTGATGACAAAAGCAAAGTGAGTCGGGGCCGGAGTGGGACTCATTTTCAGCCCTGGAGTTTAATGCTTTAGACCGGCCCACTTTAGTTCATAACTGACTATATTAAAATAATGTAATTAAAACCTCATATTCTATTTTTTTTCCCAAATATTCTAAGTTTGCAATGGCGCACTGTTCTCTACAGCCTTGTAATTCATTGTATTTTTCAAAAAATATCATCATTTCCAATTCAGTGCAAATACAGTAACCTAAGTTTTGCTTCACAGTGAAGAATTATTAGAACAGTAAATAACAGGACAGTATCAGAATCTATTTTCTTTAAGAATTAGTATTCATAAATATCCAAACATTGAAATGAAGAAAAAAATCAGGAGCTGGGAATAACGCAGTGACACCCACTAGAAGGACATCGGTACTCAAAACGCAGGGGGTCCTTACTGACCCGAATCTGTCTGGGGAGTGGCCCTTGCACACAGAGGAGGAAGAATAGCAAATTCACACTGACACTAAGGGTGAATAAACTGATTGCTGAGACAAGCACTGCATCTGATAAATAAACATACTGAAGTTACGGACTATTTAACAGGCAGCACAAATCAAAAAGAAGCACCTTATATCTGTCTGGGCACCTTAAGTTTAAATGCCCTATTTTCACCTCACCTCACCTTACCTTCTCACGTCACCATGACTGGCTCCGCCTCCACCCGCGTGAACATGTCGTCAGGCCAGGGAGCGCAAAGGGCAGGGAAGGGAGGCTCAGGATGGGAGGAGGAGCAAGTTCTCCTATACGTCATCACACTGTGCGGCGCAGCGGCAATGCGATGCCGGCCTGCCCGCATAGATAAAGAGAAGCAGATCGGGAGCGTGGGCTTCCGCCTCAGGCAGAGTGGTGTCACCCTCCCCCCGATGGACACCCTTGTGCGGTCCGCCCCCCCCCCTGCATCCCCCTTGTGACGCCCCTGGCCATGACAATGGCCCTCGCGGCCAAAAAAACGGACCAGCCCACCAGGAATTCCCCCGGTGCTCCTGATTGGCCAATCCGAGCCTGCTATTAATCCAAGGGGAAACCATGGAAGATAAAATCATAAATCTCATCATAAATCTCATGAACTGAACAATTGCTCAGATTTACAATGATAAAAAACAGCTACATGTAACAAGGAGTTCAAAAGTAACTTTGCAAGGCAGATCACCAATAGGGATGAGCTTCGAGCTCGAGTCAAAATGAAGCTGGACTCAAACATCGGTCGTTCGATCGTTCGTCGAATGATGAACAAATGTGCTTCTTCGAGGGAAATTTGAGATCCCATACTGCACTGCGCGCGCAGCACGTTGTGATTGGCCAAAGCATGCACCCTGACCTCATGCCTTGGCCAATCAAATGATCTCTGCTTGCAAAGTAAAAAAAATATATGTATATTTTTTAAATTGCAGTTACCTGGGTGCCAGTGACTGCTGTCAGGTCCACAGAGAGTGTACTGTGCCACTGCCCACCCACCACTGATATATATTTTTTTTTTTTTACTTTGCAAGCTGCTGTGCCACCTTATATATCAGTGGTGGGTGGGCAGTGGCACAGTACACTCTCTGTGGACCTGACAGCAGTCACTGGCACCCAGGCAACTGCAATTTAAAAAATATATATTTTTTTTTTTTACTTTGCAAGCTGCTGTGCCACCTTATATATCAGTGGTGGGTGGGCAGTGGCACAGTACACTCTCTGTGGACCTGATAGCAGTCACTGGCACCCAGGCAACTGCAATTTAAAAAATATATATATTTTTTTTTACTTTGCAAGCTGCTGTGCCACCTTATATATTTTTTAAATTGCAGTTGCCTGGGTGCCAGTGACTGCTGTCAGGTCCACAGAGAGTGTACTGTGCCACTGCCCACCCACCACTGATATATAAGGTGGCACAGCAGCTTGCACTCATAGTACAACAGTAACAACACATTAAAAAAAAATGACAGGCAGAGGCAGGCCACCCCGCAAGGGCCGTCGTGGTCGTGGTGCTGTGATTTCCTTAGGCCCTAGAATAATGCCCAGTGTTCAGAGGCCACCACAGACCCTGAACTCAAAAAATTCTGAGGCCATAGTTGACTGGCTTACACAGGACACCCAATCGTCTACAGCTTCCGCTCGGAACCTTAATGCACCATCCTCCTCCAGCTCAGCTTCGGGCACCTCTCAATTTACCACTCGCCAGCCCGCCGGCACCAACACTAGCACCACAGCCGCTTCACTTGATCCGTCAGAGGAGTTATTTTCACATCAGTTGGAAGAAATAAGTGATGCGCAACTATTAGTGCCAGAGAATGTAGATAACGGGGATATGTCTCAGTCAGGCAGCATTATACACATGGACGTACATTGTGATGATGATGATGATGATGTTGTACCTGCTGCTGCTGCCTTTGCTGAGTTGTCAAGTGAAGCGGCTGATGATGACGATGTGTCTGTGGATGTCACCTGGGTGCCTGCTCGAAGAGCAGAAGAAGAGGGGGAAAGTTCAGATGGGGAGACAGAGAGGAGGAGGAGAGGAGTTGGAAGCAGGGGGAGGAGGTCATCGCAAGGAGCTAGTGGCGCAGTCAGACAGCATGTAGATTCGGCACCCGGGGTCAGCCAGACAGCACGCCAATCAACGCAAGCTGTTGCCACCACCAGAATGCCGTCCTTGCAAAGCTCAGCAGTGTGGCATTTTTTTGTGTGTCTGCCTCTGATATCAGCGATGCCATTTGTAACCTGTGCCAAAAGAAACTGAGTCGTGGGAAGTCCAACACCCACCTAGGTACAACTGCTTTGCGAAGGCACATGATCTCACATCACAAACGCCTATGGGATCAACACATGAGTAAAAGCAGCACACCAACTGAAAGCCACCATCCTCCTCCTGGTCCAGCATCTTCAGCCACGTCAACCACTGCTGTCCTCCATGCCCCTCCGCCTCTCACCTTCAGCAGTTCCTGCTCACCTGCCCACAGTCAGGTGTCTGTCAAGGAAATGTTTGAGCGTAAGAAGCCAATCTCACAGAGTCACCCCCTTGCCCGGCGTCTGACAGCTGGCTTGTCGGAACTCTTAGCCCGCCAGCTTTTACCATACAAGCTGGTGGAGTCTGAGGCCTTCAAAAAATTTGTCGCTATTGGGACACCGCAGTGGAAGGTACCCGGCCGAAATTATTTTTCACAAAAGGCAATCCCCAACCTGTACTCTATTGTGGAAAAGGAAATCATGTCCCGTCTGGCACACAGTGTTGGGGCAAGGGTCCATCTGACCACTGATAGCTGGTCTGCAAAGCACGGTCAGGGCAAGTATATAACTTACACTGCGCATTGGGTAAACCTGCTGGCGGCTGCCAAGCATGGAATGCGTGGCTCTGCTGCAGAGGAGTTGGTGACACCGCCACGACTTGCAGGCAGGCCTGCTGCCACCTCCTCTACGCCTCCTACTCCATCCTCTTTGCTAACCTCCTCGGCTGAGTCCTCTTCTGCTGTTGCTTCTTGCTCCACACCAACTGCACCCCCCAGCTCCCCAGGGGCTATTCCACATGCCGGATACGACAGTGTCACGCTGTCTTGGGGTTGACTTGCCTGAAAGCAGAGAGTCACACCGGACCAGCACTACTGTCCGCCCTGAACGCACAGGTGGATCAGTGGCTGACCCCGCACCAACTGGAGATCGGCAAAGTGGTGTGTGACAACGGCAGCAATTTGTTGGCGGCATTGAATTTGGGCAAGTTGACACATGTGCCATGCATGGCACATGTGTTGAATCTGATTGTGCAACGTTTTGTGCAGAAGTACCCAGGCTTACAGGACGTCCTCAAGCAGGCCAGGAAGGTGTGTGGCCATTTCAGGCGTTCCTACACGGCCATGGCGCACTTTGCAGATATTCAGCGGCGAAACAACATGCCAGTGAGGCGCTTGATTTGCGACAGCCCGACACGTTGGAATTCAACACTGCTAATGTTCGACCGCCTGCTCCAACAAGAAAAAGCGGTCAACGAGTATTTGTATGACCGGGGTGCTAGGACAGCCTCTGCGGAGCTGGGTATTTTTTTGCCACGTTACTGGACGCTCATGCGCAATGCCTGTAGGCTCATGCGTCCTTTTGAGGAGGTGACAAACCTAGTGAGTCACACCAAAGGCACCATCAGCGACATCATTCCATATGTTTTTTTCCTGGAGCGTGCCCTGCGAAGAGTGCTGGATCAGGCCGTAGATGAGCGGGAAGAGGAAGAGTTGTGGTCACCATCACCACCACCAGAAACAGCCTTACCATCGATTGCTGGACCTGCGGCAACACTGGAAGAGGAGTGTGAGGAAGAGGAGTCAGAGGAGGAATGTGGCTTTGAGGAGGAGGAACACCAACCACAGCAGGCATCCCAGGGTGCTCGTTGTCACCTATCTGGTACCCGTGGTGTTGTACGTGGCTGGGGGGAAGAACACACCTTCAATGACATCAGTGAGGACGAGGAATTGGACATGAGTAGCTCGGCATCCAACCTTGTGCAAATGGGGTCTTTCATGCTGTCATGCCTGTTGAGGGACCCTCGTATAAAAAGGCTGAAGGAGAACGACCTATACTGGGTGGCCACGCGACTAGACCCCCGGTATAAGCAGAAAGTCTGTGATATGTTACCCAATTACCGGCAGTCGCAAAGGATGCAGCAGCTACAAAATAAGTTAAAAAGTATGCTTTACACAGCATATAAGGGTGATGTCACAGCACAACGGGAATCCAACAGGGGAAGAGGTGAAAGTAATCCTCCTCCTACCACCACAACCACGCCGGCAAGGACAGGACGCTTTACAGACGTCTTGTTGATGGAGGACATGCGGAGCTTTTTTAGTCCTATGCATCGCCACAGCCCTTCGGGGTCCACCCTCAGAGAACGACTCAACCGACAGGTAGCAGACTACCTTGCCTTAACTGCAGATATCGACACTCTGAGGAGCGATGAACCCCTTGACTACTGGGTGTGCAGGCTTGACCTGTGGCCTGAGCTATCCCAATTTGCCATTGAACTTCTGGCCTGCCCCGCTTCAAGTGTGCTGTCAGAAAGGACCTTCAGCGCAGCAGGAGGTATTGTCACTGAGAAGAGAAGTCGCCTAGGTCAAAAAAGTCTTGATTACCTCACGTTTATTAAGATGAATGAGGCATGGATCCCGAAGGGACTGACAGTGGGGGATGCATTTGATTAAAAAAGGCCTGGTGATGACTGAGATGCCTTGGCCTAAAAATGGTCCACACGCTGCTGTCTTTAATCATTCTCTGCATGCCGGATGACTTACGTGACGTCTCCGCCACCAACTACGGTTCAAGCCGCAATGTTTTAGTGCACTTTCTGCCTTAAAACCTCAATTTTTCAGGCCGCTGCTACAGCAGCGGCTGCAACAATACCTGCTTTTTCATGCATGTGTACATGCCTAATTTTTCTGGCCTCTGGTGCTACACTGTGGCTGCAAAAAAACAAAAAACAAAAAAAAAGGCACATACATGTGTCAATTCCCCTTCGTGATCGTTACCTTGTCGTGGTGAAGGGGCTTGCGTATCACAATGAAGCGATAACCTCTAGGATTGTGTTGGCACACCCCAGATGATAAGGTCGTTGCTTCATTGTGTACAGACCAAAAGCGATCCGCAGGATAATTTTTCATAGAAAAAACATTCATTTTCTTTCATTCTTTCTGCGGAGCTGGGTATTTTTTGGCCGCGTTACTGAATGCTCATGAACAATGGCTGTAGGCTCATGCGTCCTTTTGCGGAGGTGACAACCCTGGTGGTCAGTCGAACCCAAGGCAACATCATCGACCTCATCCCATATGCGTTTTTTCTGGAGCGTGCCCTGCGAAGAGTACTGGATCAGGCTGTAGATGAGCATGAAGAGGAAGAGTTGTGGTCCCCATCACCACCAGAAGCAGCCTTGTCGTTGTCAATTGCTGGACCTGTGGCAACGCAGAGAGAGGAGTCTGAAGAAGAGAAGTCAGAGGAGGAAGGTGGCTTTGAGGAGGTGGAATACCAGCCACAGCAGGCGTCCCAGGGGGCTTGTTGTCACCTTTCGGGGACCCTTGGTGTTGTACGTGGCTGGGTGGAGGAAGAGACCTTCAATGATGTCAGTGAGGACAAGAAACGGGACATGGCTAGCTTGGTATCCAACCTTGTGCAAATGGGGTGTTTGCGGTTGTGCAAATGGACTGACTGACTGACTGTTGTTAAACGGGGAGTTTGGTCTGTCACTGTGAAGCGGGCGTAACCCTTACACTACTTGACCGATAAAACATCATACCTGATCGTATACACACACTGGATGTTTTAAAGCACGTTATTCCAAACAATTTAGGAATGTTAGGTGATTTATGCCCTTTATGGATCAAAACCCGACTCTGCGTCAACTACGTAATTTTCCATGGGCGTTTTGCCATGGATCCCCCTCCGGCATGCCACAGTCCAGGTGTCCCTGCTCTACTGAAAAATTATCTTTTGTTTCTGGTTCTGGACATGCTACAGAGCTGAAACTTCACACAAAAAAAGTTCTTAAAAATTGTCATTTTTGATAGAGAGCCAATTATTGAAAAAAAAAAAAAAATAAAAAAAAAAAATTTCTTTGGATTTATTGTCTGGGGGGTCTAAAAAGTGTACCTGTGAAGTTTCAGCTCTGTAGCATGTCCAGAACCAGAAAAAAAAATAGAATTAGGGTTAGGGTTAGGGTCAGGGCTAAGGTTAGGGCTAGGGTTAGGGTCAGGGCTAAGGTTAGGGTTATTTTTAGTGCTTAGGGTTAGAGTTAGAGGGGTAGGGGTAGGGCTACTAACTCTAACCCTAAGTATCTCACCGTAACCCTAGCCCCTAACACTAAACCTAACCCTAACCCTCTAACCATAACCCTAACCCTCTAACCTTAACCCTAACCCTCTAAGCTAAGCCTAGCCATAAAAATAACCCAAACTCTAGCCCTAACCCTAACCCTAACCCTAGCCCTAACCCTAGCCCTAACCCTAGCCCTAACCCTAATTCTATTTTTTTTCTGGTTCCGGACATGCTACAGAGCTGAAACTTCACAGGTACACTTTTTAGACCCCCCAGATGCTAAATCCAAAGAAATTTTTTATTTTTATTTTTTTTTTAATTTTTCCAATAATTGGCTCTCTATCAAAAAATTACAATTTTTAAGAACTTTTTTTTGTGTGATCCCTCTCCGGCATGCCACAGTCCAGGTGTTTGTCCCCTTGAAACAACTTTTCCATTACTATTGTGGCCAGAAAGAGTCCCTGTGGGTTTTAAAATTCGCCTGCCTATTAAAGTCTATGGTGGTTCGCCCGGTTCGCCAGTTCGCGAACATTTGCCGATGTTCGCGTTCGCCGTTCGCTAACGGCGAATTTTAGGTTCGCGACATCACTAATCACAACTAGAGTTGAGCGAACCCGAACTGTATAGTTCGGGTTCGTACCGAATTTTGGAGTGTTAGGGACACGGACCTGAACCGGAACATTTTCAAAAACGTTTGGGTTCGGGTCCGTTGTTTGGCGATTTCTTCCCGCTTTCTGAAGGGCTGCACAGCAGCCAATCAGCAAGAGTTTTACTTCTTGCCCTAAGAAGCCATCACAGCCATGCCTACTAATGGCATGGCTGTGATTGGCTGAGTGCAGCATGTGACCCAGCCTCTTTATAAGATGGAGTCACGTACTGCCGCACGTCACTCTGCTGATTTGAGCTTAGGGAGAGGATGTTGGTGCCGTTATCAGGGACAGAATAGGGCACAAATCAGAAGAACCTTTGCTACTTTAACCACTTGCCGACTGCCGCACGACGATATTTACGGCGGCAGTCAGCCCCTCACAGGCAAAGTGACGTAGGGCTACATCTCTCGCCTGTGAGGCTCTAGGGGGTGAGCGCGCTCCACCGGAGGTGCGCTCCCGCCCCCGCTCGCTCTTTAACATGTCCGCGCCTGTGACTGGTGGACCCAATGTCAGAGGGAGAAAGGCAGGCGGCTAATGTAAACAAAGCCGCCTGTCATTCTCCCCTGTGTAAGTGCAGAGATCATACGGTCCTGCTATGTAGGATCGTATATCTCTGTAGTTACACAAACAGCCACATCCCTTTACAGTTAGAAGCACGCCCCTAGGGACACACTTAACCCCTCCTTCTCCAATAAAGTTAACCCCTTCCCTGCCAGTGTCATTTTTACACTAACAGTGCATATGTATAGCACTGATTACTGTAGTAATGTCACTGGTACCCCCAAAAGTGTCAAAAATGTCAGTCAGGGGTCTGATTTGTCCACCGCAATGTCGCAGTCCCGCAAAAAAAATCTCAGATCGCCGACATTAAAAAATGACACAAATCTTTCCCTTAGTAAACGCAATAACTTTTGCGCAAACCAATCAAAATACGCTTATTGCAATCTTTTTTACCAAACATATGCAGCAGAAAACAAATTGGCCTAAAATGTTAAAAAATTTAGATTTTTACATTTTTTGGGGGGGGGGGGGGGATTTCATATAAAAAATGTGAAAAATATTGTTATTTTTGCAAAATTGTCGCTGTTTTTTTGTTTATAGCGCATGATCAAAAAATTGCACAGGTGATCAAATACCACCAAAAGAAAGCTTTGTTTGTGGGAAAAAAAGGACTTCAATTTCATTTGGGTACAGCGCCGCACGACGGCGCAATTGTCCGTTAAAGTCATGCAGTGTCGAATCGCCAAATAGGGCCTGGTCAGGAAGGGGGTAAAATCTTCCGGGGCTTAAGTGGTTAATCCACAAGATACAGCAAATAGAGAGGGAGGGAGCTTCAGCAATCCAACATTTTTGTACCCAGCCACTGCAAGGGAAATGTTTTTTTGTAATCCATCTGTTACTGAGGTGGTGCTCGGCGGCCATATTAGCCACTGCAGTGTACTGCATGTGTGCCAGTCAGCCAGGGACATTAGCCTAATCCTATTTTGTAGCTCAGTGAACGAAAAAAAACTTTTTTTTTCTGGCTGCTCGAGTCCCCTATATTGCCTTTTGTATGTTTAAGGGGTGACATAGTGCATTTGTCTAGCCTGGGATCTGTGGTGCCACAGAGCACTTGTGTATACAATGCACTAAACCGTATATTCCATTTCAGCTATCAAATAGTGCATCAGTGTATTTTAGTTAAAAAAAAAAGTGGCCATCCTGATCCACCAAGCCTATTTTCTACCACATTTCTGCTGTAAAATAGAGAATCCGTGTAATTTTTGGGGAAAAAAAGTATTTCTTGTCCAAAAACCAGTTCTGCATACACCGTCCAAGGACATATTTTATATTTCTGTAGGGAAATAATGCTTCTTTGTTTTTTATAGAAAAAAAACTTTAATCAAGGTCCACCAAACAGTCTGAAATACCCATTCCAACCACCTTTTTTACATACATCCACAGAGCATCTTGAAATACACCGCTTAAATACCGATTTCACATTACAGCTGAGAAATATTGCATTATTCTTTTTTGTTGGAAAAAATAAATATTGCTTCACAAAGCATTTTTACATACACGGTATAAATATCGAATTTGAATTAACAGCAGTAAAAAACTGCATTTTTGGGTTTTATTTGAAAAAGTTGTGTTTTAGACCGAAAAAACTGTTGTGCATCCGGCGTTTAAATATTTATAATATATAGCAGTTCAATACTGCATTTGTGAATTTTGGTGACCAAATCTGTGTTCTGGGTCCCCAAATCTGGTGTCCATACATAGTATAAATATATAATGTTAATGTACAGCAGTTAAAAACTGTATTTTGGGTTTTTATTGAAAAAAGACATGTTTTAGACAGAAAAAACAGTTGTGCATCCGGCGTAAAAATAATTAATTTCAATTTACAGCAGTGAAATACTAATTTTCTGTATTTTATGACAAAAATCCTTGTTCTTGTTCAACAAACCACTTGTGCATACAGCGTACCACACATTTTTTTACATTTCTGCATAGAAATTGAGAATCAGTGTATTTTGGGCACAAAAAAAAACATTATTCTGGGTCCACAGAGCATTTTTTACTTTCAAATATTTTATTTTATTGAATAAAACAAAAGCAATACAAACTGTCCAATGCAACCACTAGCAATAAACAATGAAACAAGAGATCGATCTGAACAATGCGTAACAGCAATGAAGTACACAGAAGAGCATTTACTGGCCAACTAAGAGCGACGACCAAAGAAAAGGACCATTACGTGTGCTAATAAACAGGAACCAGTGATGGAGAGACTTCCCCAGATCCTCCCGGGAGCCAAGTGGAATCTTGTGGGGAGGAGGGGTGAACATACAGCAAATCGGTGAGCGAAACCCCGGCCCCAAGCACCCAAGAGGATTGCGACACATTTGGGGACCAGGTCTCTCACCAAGACGTAACAGGGTTCTTATTAAAAGAAACCCTGAGCAGGTACGGAGGCAGGTGCAATGGGAAAAGGCTCCACGAGGAGGAGTGGGTGAAGCCCCAATCCTAAAAGCAATAAATATAAAAATAAAATAAAATACAAAAATCAGACGAAATGAGTAGAAAGATAGGGGTAAGAGAAACAGATGGAAGAAGGGGCAAGTAATCAGGAAGAGGATGAAGGAAGGGAGGGAGAGTCACCGGGGGTACAGTAGGTGTGGTAAGTCAGGGAAGTCTACAATGTTATATGCAGATATTGAGCCCATGGATCCCAAACAGCTTCATACTTAGCTAATCGGTCCTTGAAGATTGCCACCATTTTTTCCTGGGCCATGATCCAAGAGATCTTACGTTTAGCAGCGTTAAGGGAGACCCAAGGTTGTTTACAGGACTTAGCCAAAGTGAGCTTCGTGCCCAGGAGCATAAAAAACAATAGGGTGGACAAGCTCTTAGGGTACGTCTGTGGGAAGTCATGGAGGAAGGTGACATAAGGTGTTTGGGGGACCTGGAGGTTCGTGACTTGTCGAAGCAGGTGGAAAAATTTATTCCAAAAGGAACGGATTCTAGGGCATGTCCACCAGTGGATACCCCTGGTGTTCACAACCCCTGAAACACAAGGGTGATGTGCCAGGGAACATAAGTGCCAGACGGGTCGGTACCAAATACCACCTAGTCAAAATGTTAACGTTTGCCTCAAAGAGAGTCCTGTTAATGACGCCTTTGAAGGATCTATGAAACATACGGTGTCATTCGTCTAGCGAGTAAGCTGTCTTTAAATCACTTTCCCATTTGAGGGCATAAGCTGGCTTATCTAAGGGATCCATCAGGGCTGCATATATGGTTGATATGCCCCCCTCAGCTCCGATGATTCAAAACACCACCGCTCATAGGATGTCAATCTTGGAGGTACCTGTTTTTCCGACCACAGTTCATGCAGAAAATGGGAAATTTGAAAAAAACTGAACTTTTCGGACGCCGGCATCTTAAGTTTGTTAATGCAATGGTGTGGGCCGGAGAGCGATAGGAAATGTCCTATGCGGTACAGACCTTTGTCTACCAGTGAAATGCTTTGACGTCCTGCCCGGGCAAGAATTGGGGATGATGGAATAAATGAGTTAACGGCCTCATGGGTGAGACCAGACTAGGGAGTCGATAGAGCTGTCTACATAGGCTGATAGTGTGACAGGGTGGGTGCTAATATCGCAGGTTGAAGCTTAGATGGGCACCAGGCGACATAGTCCAATGTGTAATTAGGGATAGCCTGCCTCTCAATGTGAATCCAGTCGGGTTTCGGACCGCGGGTATAGATCACAGAAAACTGGGCAAGCTGAGCTGCCTGATATATCCACAGATTGGGCAAGGTCAATCCGCCTTGTGTCCTTTGTCGGAACAGTACTGAGCGTGAGCATCGGTAACCCTTCTTGCCCCAAACAAATTTCACCACACTGGATTGCAAGGCGTTCAGATGACTTTTACGAAGGGGAATGGGAAGGGAACGGAAGAAATACAGCAGCCTCGGTAACAGGGTCATTTTGACCAAGTTTATCCTACCCAGCCAGGAGAGGTTGTGAAAATCCCAGCATGACATGTCAGCCTTTAACTTTCTGTACAAGGGGGGGTAATTAGTCTGGTACAAAGTGGCGATGGACCGCGGGTAAGGTGCGAGTAGTAGGGGAGCGAGGAATGACACCATATAAATGGAAAGGAAGGTTTTAGAGCCTCGAGAGTAGGTATGGGAACCGTGATGTTGAGAGCCATGGATTTGGAACCGTGAGGCCAGAAGCGAGAGAGAACGTCTGGAGCAAGCACATGAGGGAAGGGAGCGAAACAACAGGGGACGTCAGGAAGAGTAGGACATCATATGCAAAAAGAGCGCACCACAGCGAATGCCGTGGATGTCTGGGTGGTGGCGGATCGCAATCACCAGTGATTCTATGGCAATCGCAAATATAAGGGGTGATAGGGGGCAACCCTGTCACGTGCCCCTCCTAATGGGGATAGAAGCAGAATAGTGTCCCAGCAACCAGACCTGGGCAGAGGGTAGCGAATAGAGGGCTCGCAAGATATTGAGGAATTTGGTGCCAAAACCCCACCTCTGGAGGGTCTCAAAGAGATGAGGCCAAGAGAGGGAGTCAAACGCCTTATGTAAGTCGAGGGAAAGGAGTAAATATCTTGGTGAGGGCCACCATCCCATCTGGAGTTAGTCAAAGAGATAAGGTCTACAGCTCTCCTAATTTGGTCGGATCCCTGTCTCCCTGGGATAAAACCCGATTGGTCTTGGTGGACATATGTACTGATGAAGCTGGACAGCCTGTTAGCAAGGACCTTCGTCAATATTTTAAGGTCCACGTTAATGAGAGAAATAGGTCTGTAGTTGCTAACATCGCTGTGGTCCTTGCCCGGTTTGGGGATGACCGAAATGTATGCTAAATGTAAGGCCCTCTCAATAGGCTCCCCCTTTTGCAGCTCGTTGTAGAATCTACAGAGGTGAGGCGCTAAATTAAGCCCGAAAGTTTTATAATAGAGCGAGGAGAACCCATCGGGCCCAGGGGCGGACCCCGTCTTCAAGTGCTTAATTACGAACAAGACTTCTGAATCAGAAATGGGGTCCTCCAAAATATCCCTATGCTCTCGACTGAGACATGGGAGTGAAAGCCCATCTAGGAAGGACTGCGTTTCCCGGGAGGGGGATCGGGATTGAAAATCGTATAGTTTTGAATGAAAGGATTGCAAAGCCTGCCGGGGATTTTAGGAGAGTGTGCCCTGATACGTTCTAATTTTGGGAATTGTGCACGAACGCTGTCTGGGGGTCAATTTAACCGCGAGTCTGGGGCCAATTTTGTCGGTGGAAGCATAAAATTTTGCTCCCGACCAGCGGAGTTGTTTCTCTGCCGCAGTCGTCAATGCAAGATTCATTTGAAGTCTGGAATCCTCCAGGCGAGCTTTTGAAGTCGGGGTAGGGTTCCGTTTGTGGTTCTTACTAAGCGCGAGAAAGTCAGATTCCAGTTTAAGTAGATCCGCCCGCCTCTGACGCTTGAGGTTGGTGGAAAGTTAAATCAGCTTCCCCCGCATAACCGCCTTGTAAACAGCCCAGATAGTCTCGGGGGAGATTTCCGGGGTGACATTGGAAGAGAAGTACTCCTCAAGTGCTTTAGATATAATTGTGCAGTGAGTTGGATCGCTTAAGAGCGCCTCATTAAGACGCCACCGAAACGTACCATCGAATGCGGGAGAGCGGTTCAGCAGTAAGACAACCATGGCATGGTCAGAGATAGGTGAGTCCTTAATGAAGGAATTAAGCGTGTATGGGACCGCCCGCGTAGAAATAAAAATATGATCTATCCTTGATAGGAGGTTGTGTCGGACCGAGAAATTAGTGTAGTCTTTGGCGTGGGGATTTATTTTTATTTCAGGTACTTATATAGCGCTGTCAATTTACGCAGCGCTTTACATATACATTGCACATTCACATCAGTCCCTGCCCTCAAGGAGCGTACAATCTAAGGTTATGTTCCCTCCAAATGTCCACCAACCCATCCGAGAAGAGCAGCCTAGCTATCCTGGTACTCAGCCTGGGAGGACGACAAAGAGAGGGGTTACCCGGGCGGGATTTGTCCAGACTTTGGTCCAAGGCTGCATTAGAGTCCCCCCCCCCCCCATGATTAATGTGCCTTCTGCCTGGGGAATGACGTGGGTGGCCAAGTGGCAAAAAAACAGATCTTGACGTTTATTCGGGGCGTAATAAGATAGGAAAGAGTATTTTAACCCCCCCAGTAAGCCTATGAGCAATAAATATCTCCCCTCCTGATCCTCTATTTTCTGGGTAAGTTCAAAGTGAACATGGCGCCCAAAAAATATCGCAACTCCCCTGGTTTTATCGGTAGCATTGGCCAAATAAAATTGAGGGTATTTGGGGTGAACAAACAAAGGTCTGTAAGATGCCGGGAAGTGAGTCTCCTGAGTGAATGCAATGTCAATGTGGTGAGAGTGGTACAGATTAAAAAGCTTACGTCTCTTCGACGGGAAATAATCCCTTGGACATTGTGAGAAGCAATCTTCCAAGGACGGGAGGCGGTATTCTGTGTCGTCATCGATTCAGCAGTACAAGAGGAGCTGAGGGTGGAGCAAAGCAACGAGTCCAGAGCCGTTCATGGCGGGCAGCGAAGCTCAAACATGGCGACGGTCCTGGAATACGTAATCCCTGTAGGGAAAAATTAGAGAGACCCCCGGTGACCTGAGGGGGGGGGGAGAAGGGAAGGAAAGGGGAGAGATAAGAAGAAACAAAATGAAAAGAGAAAAGAGGAACACATACTGCAACATTAGCCAACATTCATTGAAAGAAAAAATCCCCACCAAATTCAGGAGAGGTAGGCCAGATCCCACGAACCCCTGAAACCCGTAGATGTCTTCGAGGAGCGAAAGCATCAGCTCCACTCTACGTGGGGAAAAAAGTCCCAGGAAGAGACGGAGCGAGGCGCAGCAGGAATCCCGCTGTGACCAGACACCCCAATGAAAAGGAAAAGGCAAAAGATAAAATTACATGTTTCAAAAAAGTTTAAAAAGCCAAAGTTTACCACCTGAACGGTTCAATAGCAATTACTGACAATGGGGGCGTAACCCCTCGCAATGTAAGCAGAGCAATATAATATATAAGAAAAACAGTATTAGAAGATGTCCAACATCTCTGAGCAACAAAACAAAAACAATACAGACCAAAAAAAAAAGTTATATGTAAGGAGAGTCAATGTAGAAATGTAACCGTGGGGCCTAGCCCCTAACAGGCAAGGAAACAGGAGCGAGTCCTGCAAGGAAAAAGTGGAGAGACAACCCGGATATGGAGAATATCTAGGGAGGTTTAGCATCCTTGGCCCTCTTGAACTGCTGCTTCTGCCAAGCTGGAACCAGGGGGCTCTGAGGAGAAGGGCATTTAAAAGAGCCAGAGATTCTGGTAGGAGCGGAGGAGGTGGGGTCTTGAGTGATGAGACCAAGCTTTAGGAGGAGCTGTTCGCCATCTGGAAGAGCCGAGAAGCTATAGGTACGTTGTTGGTGGTACGTTGTTGGTGAAGAAAAGTAAGACGGAAGGGAAAGGACCACCATTACTTGATCACCTTATGTTGCAAAACTTGAAGGAGTGGTTTTAGGGATCGCCTTTTCTGAATAGTAGTAGGCGATAAATCAGCGAATATTTGGATGGTGTGTCCTTGGATAGACAGATGGTCGGAGCGTCGTGCAATCCTCATGACCGCCTCTTTTACTTTATAAAAGTGCGGCTTAACGATAATGTCCCTTGGGGAACCGTCAGGGAGAGGGGCTCTCAGAGCTCTATGAGCTCTATCCAGTTCCAGGCGGTGAGGTGGTATGTCAGGAATCCGGTCTCGGATGAAGGTGGTAACGGCATCATCAATATCTTTAACACTTTCAGGTAATCCCCTGATCCTAAAATTATATCTCCTGGAGCGATTCTCAAGCTCATCAATTTTTGATAAAGCAGTGTCCAGTTGATCATGTAAATCCTGCATCCTGGCTGAGTTTTGGTTGACTTTAAGGACAGTCTGGTCCGATTTAAGTGCAATAGCCTCCAGTCTGGATCCCAGGTTCTGGAGATCATTGTGGATGGCAGAAGTTATTTGGGAAGCAGTCTGGCCTAGGCCCTCTGTGAGCATCTGTGAAAAGGTAGCCATAAGGAAGGAAAAATCCTGCTGGTGAGGATGAGGGAGAGGCAGGGGGCCCTGTGATGGGGGCTGAACAGCAAGGTAGGCCGCAGCCGGGGACTGAGTTAGTTCCCCAAGGGTCCTCTCCAGGAGTGAGACTGTGGAGGCAGGGGACAGGATCTGGGGCAAGTCCAGGGGGGTGGTCGGGCAGTCATCCACTGACCTGTGTGGCGTGGTGGGTATTGGAGCATCCGCAATGTCCTCCTGATCCTCCAGTCCCGCACTGTGAGGAGAAGCGGCCGCCATCTTGGGGCTGCCAGGGCGGGAGGCCTCCGAGATGAATTGCTGGGAGAGGTCCCTACGGACCTGGGAACCAGACATCGGGGGTCCCGTGAGTTTCCGCAGGTGTTCCGGAGCCGATCGGTGCCCGGAGGAGGCAGGTGTGTGCCGGTGAGCGCTGCGGGGCTGTCTGTTGGAACACAGCGGGACAGAGCTCCCTGACTAAGCGGCCATACAGGGAGCCACCGCGCATGCGCCTTCCACAGAGCATTTTTATGACATGGGCACTGCCTTAGTGAATGTAATTCTCAACTACTGGCAGGTAAATTGACACCGGAGAGAGACCAATCTTTCAGCTAGGTGGGTGAATGCAAATAATGAGGAGAACATCAAATAAGGGAAGTGGGCATGGTTGTGGTGGTGTTGGTGGAGCTCCCGTTGCTGGTAGAGGACGTGGCCATTCAGCGCCAACTACAGCTCCAAGTCAAACACCTTCAGAGTAGGCGACAGAATCTGCAGCGTTATTTGGTAGGCCCAAATGCCGTTCTACGGATGGTGAAGCCAGAACATGTACACGCAATAGTAGATTGGGTGGCTGACCGTGCCTCCAGTTCCTTCACAGTATCTAACACCCAGTCCTCTGCAGAAAGCTCAGAGTTGGCACTTGCAGCCCATGCCCATCAGTCTTCCACCTCACCCCCTTGCAAATCAGCCAAGCAATCAGAGCACCAAATCATGCAGGAAAGTCTTATGCTTTTTGATGACTCCGTTGACAGGGTTTCCCTGGCCCATCCACCTAGCCCTGCCCCATAAGAGGAAGACCTTGAATGCAATGATGCTCAACCACTTTTGTTGCAGGGTGAGGACATGGGAATACCGCCACAAAACGTCTCTGATGATGACGAAACACAGGTGCCAACTGCTGTGGCTTTCTGCAATGTGCAGACCGACGAGGAGGGCAGGGGTCATGAATGGGTGGAAGATGATGTGGAGGATGATGAAGTCCTAGACCCAGACTGGACTGAAGGTCATGCTAGTGAGGCATGCAGTTATGAGGAAGAGGCGGTGGTCGCACAGAGGCAACAGCACAGCAAAAGAAAAAGGGTGCAAAAGCGCAGCGGCCGTTCCAGAGACAGTACCCCTGCTACTGTCCACCGCACCCAGGCACCGAGCACACCAAGGCCTGCTCCATGGAGTTCATTGGCATGGCAGTTCTTCACACAATGTTGTGACGACAAGACACGAGTGGTTTGCATGTTGTGCCATCAGAGCCTGAAGCGAGGCATAAACGTTCTTAACCTGAGCACAACCTGCATGACCAGGCATCTACATGCAAAGCATGAACTGCAGCGGAGTAAACACCTTAAAAACAAGGAACTCTCTCATGCTCCTCCTGCTCCCTCTTTTGCTGCTGCCCCGGCCTCTCCCTCCACCTCTGGCATCACCGTGGCACCTGGTGGCCAGCAAACAGAGGATGTTCCACCAACACCAACGACACCATCACAAGCATCTCCACCATGTCACACGGCAGCATTCAGCTGTCAATCTCCCAAACATTGGAAAGAAGGAGGAAATACCCACCTACCCACCCTTGAGCCCTGGCCCTGAATGCCAGCATTATAAAATTACTGGCCTTTGAAATGCTGTCATTCCGTCTAGTGGAGACCGACTGTTTCAAACAGCTGATGGCGGTGGCTGTCCCCCAGTACGTTGTTCCCAGCCGCCACTACTTTTCCAGACAAGTCGTCCCTTCCCTGCACAACCAAGTGGAGGATAAAATCAAATGTGCGCTGCGCAACGCCATCTGTGGCAAGGTCCACATAACCACAGATACATGGACCAGTAAGAATGGCCAGGGTTGCTATACCTCCCTAACTGCACACTGGGTAAACGTAGTGGCGGCTGGGCCCGAGGTGGATAGCGGTTTGGCGCATGTCCTTCCTCCACCAAGGATTGCAGGGCATTATTCGTTGCCTTCTGTTGCTTCCTCCTCCTACTCCGCTTCTACCACCCCCACATCCGGTCATCGAAAGAACCTCACCCCCAACTTCAGCACAGCCCAGGGTAAACGTCAGAAGGCAATTTTAAAACTGTGTTTGGGTGACAAACCCCACACCGCACAGGAGCTTTGGAGGGGCATAGAACAAGCAGACTGATGAGTGCTTGAAAAAAGAGGGGGTTTTTTGGTGTCTCAAGCCAAAGTGGTGGGACTTTGTGGGCTAGTAATGATGTTTAAATCAAATAGGTAAAAATAATAATTTCGGATTTATTCCATTAATACATATAGAAATGAACATACAGTGGGTACCTGGTAGATCCACATTAAAAGTCACTCAATAAATACTGCTATTCACCACTATTCAATGTAAAAGCACTAAAATCACAACAATCATATGATCTCCCTAGAACGGCTCTTCGGAGCAGTACTGCAACCTATCTGCGGCATTGGAAGAATCACCTTCCCCTCCTTAATTCACCCTACAAAACTCAGCAAATGTAAGTTACAATGGCCATCAAGACTTGTATAAAAGTCACCAATATTGCCAATTTTATTAAATGGATGTAATAAGCATCTAAACAAACATATATATGATTTTCCTAGAATGGATCGTTCAGGATAGTGCTGCAAGCTACCTGGCTATCCACACATGAACATTTACACCCAATCTACTTGTGAGTAAATGGAAACAATTAAAATCACATGGTATAAACACCTATACATGTTACCTAAAACTTGCATACAATATATATCCTTCCAGACCAGGGTACCCCACGGCTCCTTGCTGCAGCTTTAGAGGACACAGAGAAAAAGTTTTTGCAGAAACAAAGTTAAACAAAGTATGTACAAATACCTTATATATTATTATCTTAGAACCCAAATTGTGGGGCGGAGCCGGCCAGCGAGAGAGATGGACGCTTAGCTGCACAGCTCCTCACTAAGCAGTCACACCGGAGCGAATCTACAAGTCGAGGGTCAGACTTTCAACATGACGCTTCCACTACACAATGGCTGGACATCAGCAGCACATTCCGGGGAAGAAGAGAGGGAAGAATAAGCCTGGTAAGATGTTGAATTTCTTCCTTCCCGCGGGCGGGCCGCGCAGCCAAGATGGCGCCAGCCCCTCTGGTAGTGGAGCCTCGCTGCCCGCTCTGTCAGCTCCTGCTCGCACTGTGCTTCCAGTCACGGCGGGGGATGCCGAAGCTGCTGAGGACTCTCGGGGGGAGATGAATAACACCTCTACCCCTCGCTCTCCTTGTGCCAGCCCTGCTAAATCTAAAATGAGACTACTGCCTGCAGACGGAGACAGGGTCTCAGGGGACCCTGTGGATGATACATTGGAGTTTCATGATACCATCTCATCTTTCCCCACTAAAGGCCTACCTGTCATGGACTCCCTATTGAAAGACATGATGGTGTCCCTCAGGAGCTCCATACATTCGGACATGCTACAACTTATGTCCCAGTGCAATAGGGCTGTAAAGGCAGTAGACACGAGGGTGGAAAAAATCGAAAACAAGATGGGAGAATTTGTGGACACCTTTAATAATATGGTGGACGCCCACAACGAACACGACGATGATATCACTTGGCTTAAATCGAAAGTCGCGGATCTTGAAGATCGTTCGCGACGCAACAACATAAAGATCAGGGGGATCCCTGAATCGGTTAAGCCTCAGGAGCTAACGGACTACCTTATTTCACTAATGCAGGAAGTCCTTCCAGACGTTCCACTCTGTGACATGGCTACTGACCACATACATAGGTTGCCTAAACCGAAACACATTGCCGCCTCACTGCCCCGGGACACCATTGCACGGATTCATTTTTTTACCGTGAAAGAAAAATTTATGTCTCTGGTTCGGAGGGGTACAAACCTTCCACCCGCTTTAAACAACCTATCCTTCTATGCAGACCTCTCGGCTCATACAATGAATAGACGCCGCAACCTCTCAACCATTACTAAACCTCTTAGAAACCATCAGGTTGTATACCGTTGGAATTATCCAGCCACCTTAGTGATCACAAGGGGAGACAGAGATTACCGGATCACATCACTAGATGACGGCGTAGCACTGCTGCAACGTTGGGGTATCTTGGATCAAGAGGACCACCAGGCCCCACCCGTGGGATGACTTTTCTTGTTACGATCTTCTTTTTCTACTGTGACCCTCCTAGTACTACGTTTTACAACTACGAGGCTCCAAGTGACTTGCTCGGCTAATGTTTGTTCTATTTACACCCCCACCAAACGGTAAAGTGTACCGTGCAGACTCTCCAACAGAGTCGTCCTTCTTTTTTATTTTTTCCTGATTTCTGCTATTGCAGAGTACCTATCCCCACACACCTCTGCCTTGCCTTTCGTTTTTGCTCTTTTCTTTTTTTTCTTTTTGTTGTACTTTTATTTTTTCTATCCAGATCTGAGATAGCACCCAGGACTGCCGTGTGTTAACGACTCAAGACCTCCATTTTGATCTGTCTCGCATCTGCTTGCCTCGCTTCCGGGATCCGGTGGAGAGGGACTGTGACTTGGCAACCGGCGTGGAATCAGTGAGTGTACTTCAATATTTCCACACATACCATTGCTCCTGATCTTCCCCACAGGATGTCTTTCCAATTGCTCTCTTTTAATGTCAATGGCCTTAATAGCCCCCACAAGAGACACGTGCTATGGAGGGAACTTAAGGCCCAGAACTGCGATGTGGTCGCCCTACAGGAAACGCATTTCATGGCTCATACTCACCCACAACTTGCATCAAAGCAATACCCTCACACCTTTTACGCCAACAACCCCAAAAAGAAATGTGGAGTGGCACTGCTTTTCAAGGAAACTTTGGAATTCTCACTGCTTTCGCAGTTTGCGGATCCTGAGGGCAGGTTCCTGGTGGTATCCTGCATCATTAATAACTCTACATACACATTGGTGACAATCTATGCACCCAATACTAGACAGATCACGTTTATCAAGCGCCTGTGGCGGCAACTGCAACCCATGCTCAAGGGCCATGTACTGCTGTGTGGCGACTTCAATGCTGTCCCCAACTACCAGTTAGATGTGTCCATGAACTATCCGAGGCGCCATCATCGTGCGGATCTGTCGGCATTTCTGGCATCTGCGGACTTGCACGATGTGTGGCGATGTTACAACTCCTCGGAAAGAGACTACTCTTACTATTCCAGGATTCATCACTCGTACTCCAGAATTGACCTCTGCCTCACGGATAAATTCTTGCTACAACGGGTCACACGAGCATCGGTGGGCTCTATAACGTGGTCGGACCACGCCCCTGTTATTTTAACATTCGGGGACGTGCCCTACACTACCAGAGCAAACAGGTGGCGATTTGATGCTAGCCTCTTGACCAATCAGGAGGCATATGCGGAGACCCTCTCTAAACTGACTGACTTCTTTGCTATTAATGATACCCCTGGTATTTGTCCATACACCGTATGGAATGCACATAAGGCGTTTGTACGTGGTTTGTTGATGGCTAGTGGGGCGAGGGTTCGGAAACAGAGGAGACAGAGATTGGATGACATCCTCACATCTATCAAACAATTAGAGGATGAAAACAAATCGCTTCCTACTGCGACTTGCGCGGAGAAGCTTTTCAAATGCCAATCTGAACTCAGAGTCTTTTTGATTGGTCAGCACGCTAGAGCCATTGGGCGGCTCAAAGCCTCGCAGTATGCACATGGCAATAAGGCTGGTAAGTTACTAGCTAACCAACTGAAAGCTAAGCTGAATAAGCAGAAAATACCATACATGCTCCACCATGCCACGGGAGAACGCCTGACCAATCCAAAGGATATAGCGGATGCATTTAGCCAATACTATAGCTCCCTATATAACTTACACGAGGACGTATCAACTCCACAACCCACTATATCAGACATCCAACAATTTCTGTCTTCCATCTCTCTTCCGAGCCTGTCGCCTGGGGATCTGGAAACCCTGAATGCCCCTTTCACTGACGCAGAGGTATTAAAGGTGGTTAAGTCTCTCCCAAAGGGGAAATCCCCGGGGCCTGACGGATTCTCCCCCGAGTATTATAGTCTGTTTGCAGATACTCTTGTTCCATATGCTACACGGGTGTTCCAGAAGGCAATTAGTGGGGTCCCTTTTCCAGCTGAGATGTTAGAGGCCACAGTGATCACACTACCGAAACCGGGCAAGGAACCTAATAGACCACAAAACTTTAGGCCCATATCACTTTTGAACGTGGACCTGAAGGTCTACGCCAGAATTTTGGCTAATCGTATTTCTGGGTTCCTTCCTGGCTTAATTAAATCCGATCAGGTGGGCTTTGTTTTGGGGCGCCAAGCCACAGATGCAACCAGGAGATTAATAGGCTTAATCCATCAGGTCTCCTCCCATAGGGTTCCCACGGTACTCCTGTCTTTGGATGCTGAAAAAGCCTTTGACAGGATTCACTGGGGCTACCTGAGGCAGGTTCTAGACAAATTTGGTTTTCAGGGAGCGATGCTCCAAGCTATAATGGCTTTATAGTCCTCCCCTTCAGCGAGGGTGTACACAGAGGGCCTATTTTCTGAGAGTTTTGGCATAACCAATGGCACGCGTCAAGGGTGCCCACTATCACCACTTATTTTTGCAATGCTCATGGAGCCCCTTGCTGAGAGGGTTAGGTCCCACCCTGAGGTGGCAGGCATATGTATTGGAGGAACTCCCCATGTCATCTCATTATTTGCGGATGACGTTATTTTGACCTGCACAGACCCTGAGACATCATTGATACATGTTGGGCACATACTAGAGGAATTTCAGTCAGTCTCCTACTACAAGGTGAATGAACTTAAATCAAATCTCCTTGGTGTGGCAGTGGACTCCAGGCTCCGGGCACGGCTCCGGAGCTTGGTACACTATCACTGGCAGGAAGAATCTATGGACTATTTGGGCATCAAATTGACTGCCTCCGCGACATCTCTGTTCAAGGCTAATTTTCTCCCCCTACTGGCCTCCACAACTCAGGACACTCTCAGACTTCAGAAGTTCTACCTTTCATGGTCTGGTAAGAATGCGGCCTTTAAGATGTTAATACTGCCCAAAATATTGTACATTTTCCGTGCGATACCTATTCAAATCCCAAATCATTTCTGCAAAGCACTGCAGACACTACTCAGTAAATTTCTTTGGTCCAGTAAGCCGCCTAGAACGCCACACAAAACTCTCACCAGACATGTCTTGGTGGGAGGTGTGGGAGTGCCAGACGTGAAAGACTACCATATGGCGGCTATATTAGCACAATCCAAACATTGGTTATGTACAGAATAGGCACCTTTGTGGTGTTCCTTGGAACACTCCTTTGCACCACAACCCTCACTGAAGGACCTAATTTTGGCACTCCCATTTACAGGGAAGTCTAGGATAATCGACCACCCCACTATCTCAGCCACGGTCCAAGCATGGAAATTCTTCTATGCCCACAGGTCTAAGGGGGGGGATCAAACTAAGGCACCTATTGCATTGTCCACATTGAGTGCATTATCCCCGGACTTATGCACTACACACTGGGGAAAATACGGACTAAATCATGTCCTGGATTTGTACACTCACTCCACCCTAATACCGTTCACTGATCTATGTCTGAGATTCCCAGACTTTAAGACTGAATTTCTGACATATCATAGGGTCACCCACATCTTGCACACTTTGCCGGAGCTACATGTCACTTTCCCTCGCCAAGTTCATAAGTTTTGCTTTACTGACACTGTAGGCAGGAGGGGGATCAGCATATTATACAACGCACTGCATGACAGGTCCCTGTTTTTAAAACAATCCCATTTACTGAAATGGGTAAAAGATTTGCAACAGACGTTCACGGATGCCCAATGGCTGAAAGCCTTTAAGCTGAATTACGCACTTACTAAATGCTCCACCTTTAGAGAAGGGGCACAAAAGATCCACCTACGTTGGTATAGGACCCCCTATGTTTTAGCTAAGTATGGCGGGTCCTGCTCAAACCTATGTTGGAGAGGATGTGGGCAAGTCGGTACATTGGTGCACATGTTATGGTCATGCTTATCACTACGGAGTTTCTGGTCCTCAATACATAGACTGATAGCAGATGTTACGGGTATTCTCAACAGAATTAAAGTGGAACAGGCCTTACTGGTTATTGGAATGGACTGGTATCCTCCTTCCAGTAGGGTAGTAGTCCAACACGTTCTCTATGCGGCCAGACTAGCGATAGCTCGCAACTGGAAAAGCCAGGTGCTGCCCTCAAAAAGAGAAGTGATACAGATCGTAGGAGAGTCGTTTGAATATGAAAAAACTCTTTCATGCTCTACTCAAAACTTTAAACAATTTAACAACAGGTGGCAATTATGGGAGGCATTTCGAACATCCAGAATGTAATCCTGTTTTCCTTCCTTTTTTTTGTATGAATACAATTTCTGGACGGGTGCGGCTCCAGGGGGCGGAAATGTTCCCATTTGGGTGCTTCCTGGGGTCAGCACGTGTCTTGAGGTAACTGCAACGGTTGACAGACAACGTGGAGGGGGGTGGCTACTACCCCGCCTTGCTGCTCACCCTTTTCCTACTGCTTTTCCCCTTCCCTTTTTGTTTCCTTCTGTTTTTGTTTCCTTCTGTTTTTGTTTCCTTCTGTTTTTGTTCCCTTCTGTGTTTTTTTTTTGTCTTTGCGTAAGGGTTAATATGCAAATTTTCTGACGTACATGGCGATCACAGCCATGTTAAGGATGGTTATGTATACGAATGTTTTCTTCATTTTTTTAAACCACTGTGTTCACAGGTCACATTTATATGTTACTCTGTACACCATGTTAACTCGTGTTTTGTACTTTCTTGAAAATCCAATAAAAAACTATTTAAAAAAAAAAAAAAAGAACCCAAATTGTACGCATATTTCCAATAACGGAAATGTTATTGATTATACATTACAGCTGGGTGAAAAAAATCTTTGAAAAAGGCTATAAACAGCCGAAACGCGTCAGTTTACGGATGAACTCTGTGAACCAACTTTTTCCTGGAATCTCTACAGGAAACACAGAGACAAGATCCATATCTTTGTCACAAGTTATCACATATGTCACAGATTCACTAGAATCTTCCCTTTCACCAATCTTTATCACATTGGGCCTATACCCAAACACCAACCTTCACATTATCGATATGTATGTTTATTTCTATAAGTATTAATGGAATAAATCAGAAATTATTATTTTTACCTATTTGATTTAAACATCGTTACTTGCCCACAAAGTCCCACCACTTTGGCTTGAGACACCAAAAAACCCCCTCTTTTTTCAAGATATAGGGACAGAGGCAAAACCTACTCTCACTACCTCGAGATCAAAAACCCCCACCCCCTCGACTGATGAGCGCTTGCAGCCGGTGAGCCTCAAGCCCGGCCTGGTGGTGTGCGATAATGGGCAAAATCTCATTGCAGCTCTAGGACTAGCGGGTTTGACGCACATCCCTTGTCTGGTGCATGTGCTGAATCTGGTGGTGCAGAAGTTTCTTAAAAACTACCCAGACATGTCAGAGCTGCTGCTGAAAGTGCGGTCCGTATGTGCGCGCTTTCGGCGTTCTCATACTGCTGCTGCTCGCCTGTCTGCGCTGCAGCGTAACTTCGGCCTTCCTGCTCACCGCCTCATATGCGACATGCCCACCAGGTGGAACTCCACCTTACATATGCTGGAGAGACACTGCGAGCAGCAGTGGGCGATAGTGGAGTTTCAGATGCAGTATGCACGCGTGAGTCGCTCTGCGGATCAGCACCACTGCACCACCAGTGGCTGGGCCTGCATGCGACACCTGTGTACCTTGTTGAGGTCTTTGGAATACTCAACCAACATGGCCAGTGCTGATGACGCCATTTTTAACATGACAATACCCCTTCTATGTCTCCTTGAAAAAAATATTACGGCGATGATGGAAGAGGATGCGGCACAGGAGGAGGAGAAAGAGAGGCCATTTCACAGGGTTTCAGATAGTTTATACAGAAGAGGCTCAGAGGGTGGGTTCCTGCACCAGCAGAGGCCAGGTACACATGTGAACAGCCAGGGCACACTTCTGGAGGACGAGGAGGATGAGGTAGAGGAACCAGTTTCACTGCAGGGTGGTACCCTACGCAGCTCAGGGCCATCACTGGAGTGTGGCTGGGGGGATACGGAGGACACAGACGATACACCACCTACAGAGGACAGCTTATCGTTACCTCTGGGCAGCCTGGCACACGAGTGACTACATGCTGCAGTGCCTGCGCAACAACAGAGTTGCCCACATTTTAACTTGTGCTGACTACTGGGTTGCCACCCTGCTGGATCCCCGGTACAAGGACAACGTGCCCACCTTAATTCCCACACTGGAGCATGATAGGAAGATGCGCGACTACAAGCGCACACTGGTAGACGTGCTCCTGAGGGCATTCCCAACTGACACGGGGGGACAAGTGGAAGCACAAGGTGAAGGCAGAGGCGGAGGAGGGGGAGGAAGAGGTCGCCAATGCAGCTGTGTCCAGGCCAGTTCCTTAGATAGCAGGCTTAGCATGGTCGAGATGTGGAAACGTTATGTCAGCGCGCCATAGCAAACTGCACCACCTGCTGATAGGGAACATGTTAGCAGGAGGCAGCATTTCAACAACATAGTGGAACATAAATAAGGTGCATAAAAACAGATTCACAAAGCCCAAAGGCTCAAAGACTCCTTCACACACTAGCAGCGCTGCAGTCCATCAATGAACATAAATGTCTGAATGTAGAGGGAAAGTCCATGCATGCAGTCCCAAATATGAAAGGTTGCTGGAGAAGGTGTATCCTTGCAGGGAACCAGAAAAAAACCTCCACCACACCGCTGTGTGCACCTTTATGTGGGAACACTTACCAGATAAAATCTGCATATGCGCCAAACATATCAGCCAGTGGGATCGCCTTAATCTCCTTCAACCCTCCAAAATAAAATTCAATGGGACCACCGTAAAGGTATCGGACTGAAACCGCCTCACCAACATATAGACCGTTTGCATAGAGAATAATAGAGCAACATAGCGTAATCCAGCAAAAAATGTGCCTTTATTCCCAAACAATATCCCCTTCAATAGTTGCACTTACAAAAGACATAAATAATAAAGCATGACTGAATGTAAGCCGACAGTCCTACCGATATCTCCCGTCCAGTACGCCCGCAGCCCGGTACCTGGCTGCGAGCCTCGAGGGATTGGCGTGTGACAAGGGCTTCCTGCGTGAGGGGTCTGCACAGAGGTGGGCGGAGTATTGGAGGTGCAGGCATCAGAGCAGAGTAGAGGGGTGACAATTAGGAGGGGTAGAAGGGGACAAGGCAAGGAGGCTGATCCTGGGCTGGAGCACCCCAATAGATACGCCCCGTTGTGTGATGTTGGGGAAACCAGTCAGGGACCAGCATTGCTGGAGCAGAGTGACACCCCTAGCTGCCAGGGGAAGAACTCCTCCAGTGAGGCCGGGAGAAAGGGAAAGGAAAGACAGGTGCTGGTGGTAGGGGACTCAATTATTAGAAGGACAGATAGTGTAATCTGTGACAAAGACCGTGTGCGCCGAACAGTCTGTTGTTTGCCGGGCGCTCGGGTTCGGCACATCGCAGATTGGGTGAACAGATTATTTGGTGGGGCTGGGGAAGACCCAGCTGTCATGGTACACGTGGGTACCAATGACATAGGCAGAGGAAGACGGAGAGTCCTAAACGATTTCAGGGACTTAGGCGCTAAGTTGAGGACTAGGACCTCCAAGGTAGTGTTTTCCGAAATACTACCTGTACCTCGAGCCACACCAGAGAGGCAGCGGGAGATTAGGGAAGTTAACGAGTGGCTGAGGAGCTGGTGTAGTACCTAAATGGGGTGGGTGCAGCCGTACTGGGTGAGAGGATGGCCAAAAAGTTAGAGGGGCTTTTAAACTAGGGAATGGGGGGGAGGGTACAGATGTAGAATTAGCCAGTGGAAAGCAAGTTTCAGAGGGCAGAAGTGGGGGCATTAGCGGTAGGGTGTTCGGAGCTCCTAAACCCAGGGTGGGTACGGGGAAAAATCAAGAGAGCAGCCTAAAAACATCAAATGAGGATAAATGTAACCGATCAAAATTACGAGGCTTGTATACCAATGCCAGAAGCCTGGCCAACAAGATGGAGAGCTGGAGCTGCTGATGTTTGAGGAGGACTTAGATTTTGTGGGGATAACTGAGACTTGGTTTGACAGCTCTCATGACTGGATGGCGACCATTCAGGGGTATTCCATTTATCGCAGGGATAGAGAGGGTAAAAAAGGGGGAGGGGTATGTCTGTATATTAAGAACAGTATACAGGTAAATATGAGGGATGATATTAATAATGGAGCTATGGACGAGGCAGAATCCCTATGGGTAGAGCTTCAAAGGGAAGGCACGGTGGGGAAGGTAATATTGGGCGTATGCTATAGGCCCCCCAACCAGAGGGAGGAGGGTGAGGCGGACCTCATGTTACAGATAGGATTGGCAGCAAGGATGGGAAATGTCATTATAATGGGGGACTTTAATTATCCGGATATAGACTGGGCAGAAGGAACCGCGCACTCAGTTAAGGCTCGGCAGTTCCTAAATGTTTTGCAGGACAATTTCATGGGTCAGATGGTGAATGCACCGACAAGAAACAATGCGGTACTTGACCTACTGATTACCAACAATACAGACCTGCTCACGGATATAGAAATACGGGACAACTTAGGGAACAGTGACCATAGGTCAATTGGTTTCAATATTAATTACAGTAATAGGAAACACAAGGGTAATATAAGGACACTGAATTTCAAAAGAGCCAATTTCCCTAAACTGCGCTCGCTGCCAGAAAATATCAAATGGGATAGAACCCTGGGAACAAAGAACACGGAGGAAAAATGGGAGTGCTTCAAGAGCATACTTAACAAGGGGGTGGGCCAGTGCATTCAACAGGGAAATAAATGTAAAAGAGCAAAACTAAACCCTGGGTGGCTAAACTCCAACATAAAAATGTATATTAGAGCTAAAGAAAAGGCCTTCAAAAAATACAAGACTGAGGGGTCATTGGCAGCATTTAAGCACTACAAAGAGTGTAATAAGAAATGTAAAGACGAAATCAGGGCGGCTAAAATAGAACACGATTGACATATAGCGGAGGAGAGTAAAAAGAACCCCAAGAAGTTCTTTAAGTATATAAACAGTAGGAAAGCGAGGCCAGAGCACATTGGCCCCATAAAAGATGATAAAGGAAAAATGGCCACAGAGGACAGAGAAAAGGCGGAAGTGTTAAATAATTTATTTTCTTCAGTCTTCACAAAGGAATCGGGGGGGCTACACGAACCTTGCTTGTAAGGCCGAACTAAATAATACACCTCAGGAAGTGCCGCCATGGCTAACAGAGGATAGACTTAGAGCTAAACTAGAGACACTTAACATAAATAAATCCCGGGGACCGGATGGCTTGCACCCGAGGGTTCTTAATGAGCTCAGCCAGGTGATTGCCAGACCATTATTCTTGATCTTTAAGGATAGTTTACAGATGGGTATGGTGCCAGCTGATTGGAAAAAAGCCAACGTGGTACCAATATTTAAAAAGGGGCCGAGATATATCCCGGGTAACTATAGGCCGGTCAGCCTAACATCAGTCTGCAAAATTTTGGAGGGGATGATAAGGGACCACATACAAGACTTTAGTAATGAAAACGGTATTATAAGTAGTAATCAGAATGGATTCATGAAAAATCGTTCGTGCCAAACCAATCTATTAACCTTCTACGATGAAGTGAGCTGCCACCTAGATAAAGGTAAGCCTGTGGATGTGGTGTATCTGGACTTTGCAAAGGCCTTTGACACCGTTCCCCACAAACGCTTACTGTACAAACTAAGGAAGGTAGGTATGGACCATAAGGTGAGTACCTGGATAGAGAACTGGCTCCAGGGGAGAGTACAGAGGGTGGTGATTAATGGGGAGTACTCGGATTGGGCGGGTGTGGAAAGTGGGGTCCCCCAGGGTTCTGTCCTGGGACCAATCCTGTTTAATTTATTCATAAATGATCTAGAGGAGGGGATATCTAGTACAATCTCAGTATTTGCAGATGATACTAAATTAGGCTTGCCAATATCTTCTATGCAGGATGTGGAAACCTTGCAAGCGGACCTGAACAAAATAACGGGGTGGGCAACTACATGGCAGATGAGATTTAATGTTGAAAAATGTAAAGTAATGCAATTGGGGGCCAGAAACCAGAAAGCAAGCTACTCACTAGGGGGGGAACCTCTGGGTGAGTCTAGGATGGAAAAGGACTTGAGGGTACTGGTAGACAACAGGCTTGGCAGTGGCATGCAATGCCAAGCCGCCGCAAGCAAAGCCAACAGAATACTGGGTTGTATAAAAAAGGGGATTCACTCCAGAAATAAGAGATTATTCTCCCACTCTACAAGACTCTGGTCCGGCCACATCTGGAGTATGCTGTCCAGTTCTGGGCACCGGTCCTCAGGAAGGATGTGCTGGAACTGGAGAAAGTCCAGAGAAGGGCAACAAAAATAATTAGGGGAATGGAGGACATCAGCTATGAGGAAAGACTACAAGCACTGAACCTATTCTCTCTGGAGAAGAGACGATTGAGGGGGGATATGATATCAATGTACAAATACTGTACTGGCGACCCGGGCATAAGGAACAAACTATTCAGAGTAAGGAGATACAATAAGACACGTGGCCACTCACTAAAACTTGAGGAAAGGCGGTTTAACCTTAAAGTGCGTAAGGGGTTCTTCACTGTAAGAGCGGTAAGGATGTGGAATTCTCTTCCACAAGCAGGGAGCATTGATATTGAAATGAAAATTCTGAAATTGAAATTTGTCCTGAAAACTATTAGATGGACACCTTAAAGACCACAACATACAGGGGTATACAATGTATGGTTAAAAGCAAACACACACACACATCATAGGTTGAACTGGATGGACTGATGTCTTTTTTCAACCTCACTAACTATGTAACTATGTAACTATGTGATTACGTGACCACGCCCTGTAGCGTTTCGTCAGCAAATGACTTCTACCGAGGGCGTCTCGGAACATAGTGGAACAGTATGTGTGTGCACACACCTCCACGTACTGACTGATGGTTCTGCCCCATTCAACTTCTGGGTCTCCAAATTGTCCACATGGCCAGAGCTTGCCCTTTATGCCTTGAAGGTGCTGCCCTGCAAGTGTAGCAAGTGTATTGTCTGAACGTGTATTTAGCATAGCAGGGGGCATCATTACAGACAAACGCAGCCACCTGTCCACAGCCAACGTGGACAAACTCACGTTCATTAAAATGAACCAGGCATGGATCCCACAGGACTTGTCCGTACCTTGTGCAGAATAGACATTTATAACTGCCTCACCCTCAACCATACATTCTTGTACTCCAGCGCACTTCTTTATTGAATCCTCTTTTTTTAATTGTACCATTATTTTGGGGGCAACCCCAAGTTGAATGAACCTCTCCTCTGGGTGTCAGGGGCCTAAAATTCAGTCAATCGCCTGCTGCTTTGGTGAGTGACATTAACCTCTTTTGGCTGTCAAATGACCTCTCCTCTGTCTGGGTGTCAGGGGCCTATTCCACCTCCTCCAAGTTGCCAATTGATATTGGTTAATCTTTATTTATTTTATTTTATTTTATTTTAAGTCATTTCCCTATCCACATTTGTTTGCAGGGGATTTACCTACATGCTATGCCTTTTGCAGCCCTCTAGCCCTTTCCAGGGCTATTTTACAGCCTTTTTAGTGCCCAAAAGTTCGGGTCCCCATTGACTTCAATTGGGTTCGGGTTCGGGTTGAGTTCGTATCCCGAACCCGAACATCCAGGTGTCTGCTCAACTCTAATCACAACGTTATAATATTAGCAAAAATAAAATAAACAGAATCAAGCCCTAATGTATTGTGAACTCAGTAAATGCCATCTAAATGTAGCTGCAAGGACAGAATGCAATATACAATAATCTATTGCTGATATTCAAATTAATATTTGGTGTTTGTTCTGACTGACTGGATAGTGTTCAGACTGTATGTGTGGGGGGGGGGGGGCAAAACTGGGCATATTGAGATATAAGGGTCCAAGCCGTAGCATATAACCAAAATAAATACACACAATATAAATAAATACATGAATGGAAGGAATATATAGTGATCACAGCTATGCCTCGGTAACAGTTTGTGTATTTATATTGGTTATATACTACGGCTTGGCCCCTTATATCTCAATATGCCCTGTCCCCCCCCCCCACACACACACACATACAGTCTGAACACTGTCCAGTCAGTCAGGACAATCACCAAATATTCATTTGAATATCAGCAATAGATTATTGTATATTGCATTCTGTCCTTGCAGCTACATTTTAAAGGCATTTACTGAGCGCACAATACACTAGGGCTTGATTCTGTTTATTCTGTTAATTTTATTTTTGCTAATATTATAAGGTTGTGATGTATATATTTGTGTCAGGAGGTCACGGTATTATGATTAGTTTTGTGATATTGTCATTTATTTGTTCTGACCCACCCACCGAGGGGTGAAGCAGATACAGTCAATCATGTGACCTCCACAGAATACAAAAAGCCCTACCACTAATACCTCCAACCAGCTCTTGAGGAAGGGGGGACACCCTAAAACGCATAAGGTTTTTTTTTTGGAGGTCCACATTCTAGCACGGCCTGCATCAGCAGAGGAGGCTCAGTGGAGATTCTTGGTGGCCCTTTATTGCACGTTTGCCCGTGATTCATATTTGATTTTTGAGTATAATGTGTATGTTACTTTATTTTAAAAAATTGTTTCAAAGGTAATGCACAAGGCTGGTGCGCCCTTTGTCTCTTCCTTTTCTTGATCCACATTACAAGGGTAAAATTGCAGAGCTCACCCTGCCTTCGCAGAGGGATCAGAGGATGAAACATTTTAAGGAGGCCTTGAAAAAAAATTTCTGTACCACCTTTCCAGACACTGGGAGGTCAACATTCTCTGGATGTGTTTCTGAGGCATCGTTCAGCCAAAGGAGGAGCAGTAGAGAAGGCGGCCGGTTGACCGATGCCTTTTAAACAGTTCTTTAGTCCTCAGCAACACCCAGGGCTGTTTGGTTTAAGCAACCATAGGCAGTGTCTCCATAATATGGTGCATGATTATCTAGGCACAAGAGCAGACTTGGATACCTTTCTAGCTGAGCATCTGACCCATTACTGGGTCTTGAGGATGGACCACAGGCCAGTACTTGCTCAATATGCAATGGAGCTACTGGCCTATCCTGCTTCCAGAGTGCTTTCCGAACGGACGTTCAGTGCTGCTGGAGGTTTTGTGATGAACAAAAGAGTGGGACTCTCCACAGACTCTGTTGACCAGCTGACTTTTATCAAAATGAACCAGTCCGGGATCAACAAGAGCTATCAAACCCCTGATGCTGATGTAATTGATGGAATTTGCTAGGGGTCTGGCATCCCTTGAAGACTGCATATGCTGGCTATCCTATTCCTCTACCTTGATTCTGCTAGCTTCCAACAATGTTTTTGGCTTAGGTCACTACCAACCCCCAAGGCCTAATTTTTCTGCACTTGTATGTCTGGTGCATACAATTTAAATGTTATATGTAATTTTTAACAGCAGGCCCTGTCCCTGCACCCTGCTAACTGTGAGGGGTTATGGTGTTCAGGCAACACCAACAACAAAGGCCCAATATTTTTGCACCTGTATAGCACATGCAATTTCAAATTATATGTATTTGAATGGAATTCTTACCAGCAGGTCCCGTTCCTGCACCCAGCAAGAGTAACTGCGAGGGCTTGGTTACAGTGTTCAGGCACCACCAACAGCAAAGGCTCAATTTCTGGCACTCGTATAGTACATGCAATTTTAAATTTGTATGGAATTTTTAGCAGCAGGGCCTGTCCCTGTGACCTACAAGAGTAGCTGTAAATGGTTGGGGTGTTCAGGCACCACCAACAACCAAGGCCCAATTTTTCTGCACCTGTATGACAAGTACATGCGATTTGAAATTTGTATGTATATTTGTATTACATTTTTTTCTTTAGAAATGTCAGTATTGCTGCAGCAGGCTACATATATCGTAGAGATGCACTACTTTACAGGCACATTCAGGGGACCCCCCAGGCATGACATTTGAAGGAATTTTTCTTTATAGTTTCACTTTAAGCCTCATTAAAATCATTAAATCACTGCTCCTTTAAAAATGATTGTTTTTAAAAACTTTTTTTTTCATTGCTACATGTTCCCCAGGTCAGTACCCGGACCCCCATACACTTTTTTGGGGCAGTAACTTGCATTTAAGCCTTCAAAATGAGGCCGTTTTATTTTCAAGGTTCGAGTCCCATAGACTTCAATGGGGTTAGTTTATTCAAACAAACTTTTCCTCTGTTCGCGTTGTTCTGGTGTGCGAACCGAACTGGGGTTTTTTCGGCTCATCACTACTGTATATACAGGAATGTATGCATTCATGGGCTTCATGCTCAACTCGAACCTAAGTTTGACTCGAACACAGCCTGTTCGCCGAATGGTGAACAAATTGGCTTCTTTGCGGGATCTTCGAGTTCCAGCATCCATAATGCACTGTGCACTGGTAGTGCCTAATGTGATTGGCCAAAGCATGGACTCTGCCCTCCATGATTTTGTCAATCAAATCATCTGTGCCATGATTGGCCAAAGGCAGGTGCCTTTAGCCAATCATGGCTCAGGGGTGTCTGTTAAACTCACTACACTCTCCCTGAATGAATTCCACTTACAAATCACCCACTGGCCAAGGGATTTGAACCCACATCCTGTCAATTGCATCCTCCAGGCTTGCAATTGAGAGGTTGTGGGTTCGCATCCCTTGGCCATCTGGTGATTTATAAGTTGATTTCCTTCAGGGAGAGTGTAGTATAGTTAATAATACATTGCTGGGAGGGAGAGAGATTTTTGCTTTTTACAGTTTGTTGAGATCAGATAATGCAGTGTATACCACAAAGTTTTATATATATATATATATATATATAGGCACTTCAGTTTATATCATTATTGCTGAAAAAAATGGCGTGGGGTTCCCCCCAAGTCCATACCAGGCCCTAATCCAAGCACACAGCCTAGCTAGCCAGGATGGGGGTGGATGTGAGCGAGTCCCCCCCTCTGGAACCATACCAGGCCACATGCCATCAACATGGAGGGGTGAGTGCTTTGGGGCAGGGGGGCTTTGCCCCCCCCAGGCACCTTGCCCCATGTTGATGGGGACAGGGGTCTCTTCCCGACAACTGTGGGCTGTGGTTGTGGGGGTCTGCAGGTGGGAGGCTTATTGGAATCTGGAAGCCCTCTTTAACAAGGGGGCCCCCAGACCCCGCCCCCCATGTGAATGGATATTGGGTACATCATACCCCTACCAATTCACCAAAAAAATAAAGACAAAAGCCAGTTTGGACAAGTTCTTTGTTTTTTAATTTTTATTTTTCAATAGTGTCCACCGATGATTACGCCACTCCCAACCGAAAAATAGAAAAAAAAATGAATACAAAAGTCCTTTATTAAAAAATAAATATAAAAAAAATAGTGTCCCCCGATGATCATGTCGCCCGCCCGCCACCGAAAAATAGAAAAAAAAAAAGAAGCTCCTGCTTCTAAAGACGCCTCCCGCGTTAATGAGCTGTTTGAGTTTGACAGCTTTTTTATAGGGATCTGATGCCACGAGCACCCCATAATGCACTGCTCGGGTGCAGTGAATAAATTACATGACGTCATGTAATTTATTCAGTGAACCTGAGCAGTGGATTATGGGGCACTCGTGATGTCAGATCCCTATAAAAGAGCTGTCAAACTCAAACAGCTCATTAGCGCAGGAGGCATCTTGAGAAGTAGGAGCTTCTTCTTTTTTTTTTTCTATTTTTCGGTGGCCGGCATGATCATCGGGGGACCCTATTTTTGTTTTATATTTATTCTTTAATAAAGGACTTTTGTCTTTATTTTTTTGTACACTTTTTTGGTGAATTGGTAGGGGTATGATGTACCCAATATCCATTCACATGGGGGGCGGGATCTGGGGGCCCCCTTATTAATGGGGGCTTCCAGATTCCGATCAGCCTCCCCCACAGACCCCTACAACCACAGCCCACGGTTGTCGGGAAGAGACCCCTGTCCCCATCAACATGGGGGCAAGGTGCTTTGGATTGAGGGGCCTGTCCTAAAGCACCCCCCCATGTTGAGAGCATGTAGCCTGGTATGGTTCAGGAGGGGGGCGCTCGCTCTGTGTGCTCGGATAAGGGTCTAGTATGGATTTTAGGGGAAATCCCACGCCGTTTATTTTTTACATTTTGGCATGGGGCTCCTCTTAAAATCCATACCAGACCCGAGGGGCCTGGTATGGACTGGGGGTATCCCACTCCATTTTTTTTTTTAACTGTATTGCCAGGAGCCAACAAAACATTACAGCCACCAGCAAATTTAAATTACATTTTTTGCTTTAGAAATGTCAGTATTGCTGCAGCATATATATATATATATATATATATATATATATATATATATATATATATATATATATATATATATATACGCAACATCTTTGAAAATTTTCATGGATAACATGAATTGCAACAATTGGGGCATCAGGTTCACCT
>NC_138776.1:207800444-208157944 GCF_965119305.1 Pelophylax lessonae | reverse complement strand
AAGTCTATTTCCCCTGGGGTTTATGAGTGGCTACCTTCAAAGTTGCAATTTGCTTTTCTTTTCCATCTGCACGCAATTTTTGCAGGGATGGGGAGCCCAAATTAAGTGAATTTTGTCTCAAAACTTTTTTAAATTATAAGAGATTGATAATATTTATGCCCAATTGTCATCTCTCAAATCCCATCCCACCTATTCATAATGAGAAAACAATTTAATAAAGAGATATTTATAAAGAAAGAAAATATATTTTGCCGGGAAAAGGCTGCATTTCATGAAAATATGGCATATAAATGACAACAAGAACACACACAACACAGATCAAAAAGAAATGTATACTGTACAATACTTCCTTCAATGATACTCAATCCATCACATCATATATTTCATCCAATTCTTAAACTTTTTCTTCACTTCAAGCTTCCTCAAAATGAAAAGGTTCACGCAAAACCAAAAGGCGCTCCCAAGGTGATAACTCATAGGATCACATGCACAAAAACAGAACAACCTTCTAGTTACATAGTCTGGCTGAAAAAAGACACAAGTCTAGTTAAACTAATAGAGGAAAATATATATATATTTAAAACACACACACACATTTATTCTGGTGAAAACCCAAAATTCTGTATTTTAGAAAATTAGAATATTACATAAGACTAATAAAAAAAAAAAAAGATTTTTAATACAGAAATGTTGGCTTCCTAAAAATTATGTCCATGTACAATATAGTATGCACTCAGCACTTGGCCAGGGCTTCTTCTGCATGAATTACTGCATCAATGCGGCGTGGCATGAAGACGATCAGCATGTGGCATTACTGAGGTGTTATGGAAGATGGGGTTAATATCAAAAGGCTAAAGGTGCAGCCCCGCAGAAATCTGCAGAGGCTCTATATCCTCAGTAGAAACTCATCTCGAGAGCTTGAGACCAGGTATTCAGAGACCGGTGATTGGGGAGTCTATAGGGACTTACAGGTAGCCATTAGGGAGGTGATGCTCCTGTGTGTGAGGGCCGCTGAAAAAAAACTTTTATATCAGACCCAGGGATCTTAAGCAGGGGAGAGGACTGGGCGCCTGCTGTCTTGGTTGTTCAAAGATCAGACTACTACTGCACATATCCCGTCCATCAGGCACAGGCATACTGATGGGAGCTTATTGATGGACCCGAAGGCTATCCGTGCGCGATTTGCAAGTTACTATACTAATCTGTAATCCACTACCTCTGCTCGAGACTCTGGGGGACTATGCTCCTATTTGGAGACTGTTGACTTTCTGGTCCTCTCTGCTCAATCACAATGGATGCTTGATGCCCCAATAACCCTGAAGGAGACTCAGAGAGTGATAAGTTCTCTGCAAGCTGGGAAGACTCTGGGGGAGGATGGTCTCCCCACAGAGTTTTATAGAACATATAGCGAACCTCTTGCTGAAAAACCTCGGGGGGTTCTGATGTACTTAAATGCACCCTCTCTTTCCATGTCCATGTTGCGAGCTGTTATAGGCTGGCCCGGACTGGCCATAGAGCAAACCGGGTGTTTGCCCAGTAGGCCGGGGCTACTGGGAGGCTAGGGCTACTGGGCTGCCTTCATGTCTTAGGTAAAGCTGGCTGTGACATCATGCAGGGCTGGCGGCGGTTGGATGTGCCATATGCTTAGTGGTGGAGGGCGGAGTGGAAAGAGTCTTTCCATTTCCCGCCAACCAAGCTGTTCCATCATGGCAACCTAGGCCTCCGCTAAACCAAAGGTCCCGGACCCAGTTTGCGCATGGGCACCTGGCAACCAGGATGACACTGGTAGAGGAGTGGAGAAGGAGAAGCCAAGGCCTTTTGCACCACCACCTTCTGTATAAGCGGCCGCAGCACCTTGCTTGCTTTCATGTGTGGGAGGCAGGTCTCATACCTGCCTCCCGCACATTGAAGCCAGTGAAGTGCTGCAGCCGCTTATAGTGAAAGAAATATGACTGGTGTATGCCCGCCTCCCTTCCCGCCATTGAAGGGGTCAGATCTGATTAGATGCTACTGAGTCCAGATCAAATACTCAAGACGACCAGAAAGGGCTCCTTTTGCAAATGATATGTGCTTTTTTTTTCCCCTCAGTGACTGTAGTCTTCAATTCAGCTGGCCAAGCTTTACTAATCAGTGTGCACCTGCTGTCTCTAGGTACTCCCCTCCCATAGCAGCCATGCGCCCCTGGTTTAAGCTAAAGGGCAGACCGTTCTACCCAGAAAGTTGATGAAGTTGGATGAAGTAATTGACATGCTTTGGAAGAACTACTAAAAGTAATACTCAAAAATCCAGTTATAAAGCAACACTCCTTTATAACTGGCTCTGTGAGTGATGCTTTATAACTGATAAAATTGTAAGAAAGGTTGAAATTGGCGCTACCTTCAAAGTGCTAATGTGCCAAATAAATAAATAAATAGTGTATAAAAATAAAGTGCTGGTGTGTATTATTTATTTAAAGTGCTCATATTCTGAGTGATAACGGGTTAGATATTGCAACACTTATCAATCATAAGTGCTAGTGCCAGAAAAAACTTGAAAAGAAACCAAACCCGGTGCTTTTATTCAAATTAATATTGTGTATTACAGTGGTAAATCGTGGAAGTTTACATAAATAACATATACACAAAAAGTGCTTATTTTATTGGTAGAATGACTGTAAAATAATAACCTGTTATTATGACTTGCTGTGATCAAAAAGTGATGTGAAACTTCACATATATATGCAAGTGAAAAAATAAATGAAGTAGTGAGTCCTCTCTAGTAGAGAAATGAGAAAACAGGTGTTGATAAAAAGAAAAAGGAGAGCACGGGTTGCAAACACCAATGTAGCCACTAGGTGTCGCACCCGGCCAGTATACCACCTGTATATCAATAGGGACCAATATGGAATCCTGGGGTTCCCTCACCACGGTCTCTCCTCGTCCCGAGTACCTCAGAATACAAAAAGAGAGAGAGAGGGGGACCCCTTGGTGCAATGTATGGTGCCAATCTTTTAAAGGGCGAGGTAGTAACTCACGGTCAGGCTGTCCTCGATCAGTGAAGAGAAGCCGGGAAGCTTCCGCGTTCCACGGCCCAAGCTCCAAATACCGGAAGTGACGTAGTGACGTAAGACTCCACCCAAGACTTTGGGTGGAGTCTTACGTCACTACGTCACTTCCGGTATTTGGAGCTTGGGCCGTGGAACGCGGAAGCTTCCCGGCTTCTCTTCACTGATCGAGGACAGCCTGACCATGAGTTACTACCTCGCCCTTTAAAAGATTGGCACCATACATTGCACCAAGGGGTCCCCCTCTCTCTCTCTTTTTGTATTCTGAGGTACTCGGGACGAGGAGAGACCGTGGTGAGGGAACCCCAGGATTCCATATTGGTCCCTATTGATATACAGGTGGTATACTGGCCGGGTGCGACACCTAGTGGCTACATTGGTGTTTGCAACCCGTGCTCTCCTTTTTCTTTTTATCAACACCTGTTTTCTCATTTCTCTACTAGAGAGGACTCACTACTTCATTTATTTTTTCACTTGCATATATATGTGAAGTTTCACATCACTTTTTGATCACAGCACGTCATAATAACAGGTTATTATTTTACAGTCATTCTTCCAATAAAATAAGCACTTTTTGTGTATATGTTATTTATGTAAACTTCCACGATTTACCACTGTAATACACAATATTAATTTGAATAAAAGCACCGGGTTTGGTTTCTTTTCAAGTTTTTTCTGGCACTAGCACTTATGATTGATAAGTGTTGCAATATCTAACCCGTTATCACTCAGAATATGAGCACTTTAAATAAATAATACACACCAGCACTTTATTTTTATACACTATTTATTTATTTATTTGGCACATTAGCACTTTGAAGGTAGCGCCGATTTCAACCTTTCTTACAATTTTATCACTTTTAACCCTTTCAGGGTTGGTTGTTGGCAGCTTACACCTTAGGTCTTTTTTTGTATTTATTATAAACTCCATAGCGCTGGTCACCTCCTGCATAAAACATGCTTTATAACTGGCTTTGCAGTAATAACAGTCTGGCCATTCGGCTGGCTTCTGTTGAAAGCTCATGACCAAAAAAGGTCTGCCAAGCGATTCCTAATCAACGCTCTAAGCCAATGGCTGAGAGTGCTGACCAGAGTGTTCTGGCGGGGGGGGGGGGGGGGAGCTGTCCCCCTGTCAGAACACAAATCTTAGCAGGGGAAATCATTGCACTAACATTGGGTTTTTAGCACAGCGGCTCCGACCTGAGCAGTCAGTTTAGTGGTGTGTACGAGGCTTAATGCTTTATAACTTGCCTTTCAGTATTCACAAAGCCAGTTACTAAGCATTACTCGCAGAGCCAGCTATAGAAGAGTTTTGCTTAATAACTGGCTTTGTGAGTACTCCAATATATCTGGCTTTATAAATCATGCTTACAAACCAGCTTTGTAACCACTACTTTAGAGGTTTTAAAAGGCAACTGCACTTTATAACAGGGTCTAGTAACTTAAAGCATAATTAAAGAATATCCGGGTGGCACGATTGCTGGCTTTCGAGTCGCTACTGATCCAGCTTGTAAAGTCTGCCCCCTTCTGCAACTTTGTGGCTTGTGCTGCACTGGAGCATATTGAAGGTAATGTCTTTGTGTTGATGGAACATGCTGTTGGTGACCGGGTCCACAGGACCACAAACACATGGACCTTGAACCATGTGCAGGGATGTTACATTTCCATCATGATGCATTGGCAGCACCCCGGTTATTATCCCCTTTATTTGATAGTCCCTTTTCTTTTAGCCTTGAAAATGGGCAGATTTGATTTTCAAGATTCACCTGCCACTGACTTCAATAGGGGTTCACATTAAAGTTTGCAATTTGCACATTTTTTAATGCATTCAAGAAACAGCCTGCAAACCAAACTCATTTGCTTATCACTAGTGATCAGTGGTAAACTGGCAATGGGTAGATTATAATCTGATTGCTCAGTGCCTCTGCAATGCCCCTTAGATTTACCAAAAGCTACAGAATGTAGAGTGAGGACCTACCTAAACAATCCATTCAGCTTATGTCCAATCAAGCAGAATCTTGCATCACATAGTTGCAAGTAGTTATTGGTTGTACAATTCTATTGTAATGTGCTTAATCAACTTTATAGCATAGTTACATTCCAAAGCATGCAAAAAAGGTTTACACAGCGAAGTTCAAATTGTATAAATGGAAAAAAATGTTATGTGAGCCCAGTGCCCACACACCATTAGATTTCTACAGTACTATCCAAGTTCAGAAGATTGGACAGGTGGATTGTAAAATGTGTGAAAAATTCACACAAAATGTAGCATAATTACTAAACTGACTAAAAAAATCTATGTACAAATTCAAAGTAAATTAATGCAATAATCTTAAAGGATATTTACGCCACAAAATAAAAAAAGTGCATATTGCAGTTTAACAGTATTTAGATAAAATTGCTGCATTTTTTTTACAGGGGGTATTTCCAAATATATAGGGTTCCATTTTTATGGTTAATCTATTTCAAATGCATTTTCTTTGGATTGTTCTTAATGAGATTGTAATTACAGATCCTGTCTCTGTGTAGCTATACTTACCCTAGTGTATCTATAAAGAGCGCCATGGTTACCACCCAGGTTGGACTCCAAGTATCTTCATCTGATCATCCCTATTCTAGTATATATGGGAGTTTGGGGAGGGAAGGGGGGGTTGTTTACAGAAAAAATATATATAACATTGCTTGTGCCTTAAGCTCAGCTCGTACTGTATGAAGTTCAAAGGGCATTTCTGCTAGATCAGCACATATTTTCTGTACCTACTGAAAATGTTCTTAGCCTGAAAAAAAAAAAAAATGCAGCCACCACATGTATGGATTGGTAAGCTGCAAAATATTACATTTTTGTTATAGAGTTTAGAAACATTTTAATTATCTGTTTGAAGAACGTGCACTTATTTGTTAATAGTAATAGAAAAGTATTTACATGATTATAATGATTTTATTAACATTCTCAAAATATTAAAAATGCTGAACAAAAATTAACACCCTAAAGGTAAATTAATGTAACAAAATATAATCAAATATGCATTTTAACAAAAACTGTTATTATTTTCAATTATCTGCTAACAGTTTTGATGTGTTATTCCTTCAAATATTGTCTTACAAAGTTTACTTATATATGACTTCGAATAACCCCCATTAACCCTACAGGAAACACACATAAGAGTTTAAAAGGCCCCTCCTCTTCCCTGACCCTCAGTTGTTTTGAATATCAAGAAACCTCCACCAATGAGCACAGGTCAGAGAAAAAAAGGAAACCCAAGCCAAAAAAAGGTCCACAGTTTCTTAACTAGTAATAAACCATCCCCACCAAGCTAAGAAAACTGGTGCAAAAAAAAAAAATAGAGTGGGAATCCAGGCGCTGTCCTAGTAGATTCATGGAAATTTTGTTACTGGTAAGTCTAATGGGGGTTTTCCCCCTTCATCTTCCAGGACAGATACTTAGAGAGGATAATTAAGATTCCATGCATTAGAGAGGGACCACAGCCTGCAGCACTTTTCTTCCAAAGGAGAGGTTTTGCCTGGAGAGCATCTGGACTCTATAATGCTTGGTGTAGAAAATTCAAAACACAGGGAATAAAGGAAAACAGATTTTGTCTCCAAATACAGAAAGGTTTCTTCAATGTAAGAGCTGAGAAAATGTGGTATAGACTCCCTCCAGATGGCTAGCTCACTAGATTGCTTTAAAAAAGGCATGGATTCTTTCCTTGGTGTACATAATATAAATGGGTACTAAAACTTTTTTTTTTTTTAGGTAAAGTTGATCCAGTTGATTGCCTTTTTTCCCCTGCTGTAGCAAATTGGATCATGCTTTGCTGGGTTTTTATTTCACCTTTCTCTGGATCAACTGCGGGTATAGGATTGTGTATATGGGATTGTATGGTTGGATTTTCAATACTGTTTTTTTTTTTGGTTGAACCAGATGGGACTTGTCTTTTTTCAACCTGACTATGTAACTATGAAAATAAATCAAAGCCTACCCTCTTTTGCCAAGAAACATGTTTTCCAAACTTTGTCAAAAGTCTTTTTCATGACCAATTTACAAATAAAAATGTTAGTCAAATGGTAAATCCAAAGGTAGGTTTGGATGGCAAACTGGCCCCTGCAGGAAAATATCCTTTGGAAGGGGTCAGGGGGGAGTCCTTGACTGAGTTCTCAAGGCTAAGAACCAATTCTTCCTGGGCCACCAAGGTGCTATCAGGATTATCTCTGCTAATTTCTGGATAATCTTTTGGATTAATAGTGGAAAGAGAGCATGTTGAGCAAAGGCATATGCTAGGCTGAACTTTCATGGGCAAGTCAGCCAATCTGTCCCTAAAACGTTGCTCTCTTCCCAGTGAGAAGAAAGCTGCAACCTTCCTGTTCTGAGTGGACACAATGCGATCTACTGTCGGTACCTCCCATTTTAGAGTGATCTTTGTAAACACTTCTTTGTTTAATTCCCAATTGCTGCTGCTGATCCCCCCCCCCCCCGACTCAATTTACTAGAACATTTTGTTGCACTGCTGATGTGCACTGCAGAGATCAAGGAAATATTGTTCTCCGCCCAACCCAGAATATGCTGGGTTAGACACAACAGACTGTCCAAATGGGAGCCACCCTGCTTGTTAAGGTATGCTGCAACCGTAGCATTGTCTGAAAAGATCCATTCTTCACCCATCCGAATCCTTGGTTCCAGTGCTACTAGTGCCTTCCCCGCAGCCAGGAGTTCTCTGAAATTGGAAGACTGGGTCACTTCCTCTAGCTGCCAGGACCCCTGAGCCTGTCAGTCTTCTAAGTGGGCTTCCCAACCTCAGAGCCTGGCATCACTGGTAACCTTGATTGGAAAGCATGGAGCCCAAGGTTTCCCTCTCTTTAAATGTTCTGGATGTTCCCACCAGATCAGACCTAGAGAATCTCCACCCGTGATCTAAACTATCCCATTCAAGGAGCTCTTCCTACGATCCCATGACTTGAGAAGAAAGGACTGAAGGGACCTGGAATGTAGCTGAGCCAATGGAACCCTGGGAATCGCTACCATCATTAAACAGCTGCATTCTCTGGGGAAGAGAAACCCATGGAAGAAACTTGAAATTCTGAATGATCTTCTCTTCCTTTTCGGCTGAAAGAAAAATATTTTGCCTTACCATATCTATCTGGTAACCCAAGGACGACAGAATCTAAGAGGGTACCACCAGACATGATTTTTCTACATTGATCCTCCAGCCCAACCCTCAAAGTGTCTGAAGTACCAATACTAGAACTTTTGACAGCTTTTCCTGCTCCTGTGCAAAGATTATAAAATTGTCCACATAGGGGATGATCAAGACTCCCTGTAATCAAAAAGAGGCCTTGACTTTGACCAAATTTTGGTAAAAATTCTCTGGGCTGCCGAGAGACCAAAGAGCAAACTGAACTGCCAATGATGAGGCTTGCTTGCCATGAGGATCATAAGTCTCAGATATTTCTGATAACCCTGGCAAATGGGTGCATTAAAATAGGCAACACTGAAGGTCCGGGGTCATTATGAACACATTTGGAAGTAACAGATTTCTGACAGAATAGATATTTTCCATACAGAATCTCCTGTATACCAGAAACCTATTAAGAACACTTAAGTTAATGATCATTCGGAACTTGCTGGAAGGTTTCCTCACAAGGAAAACGTGAGAATAGAAACCCTGAAACAGGAGTCCTGAAACTTCTAATCCTCCAAAACTGAAGAAATGAACTGTTCTGACTATCACAGAGAGATTGGATCTAACATGGCCTGCTTACTTTCTTAGTCTCTCTGCAGTCTGGTGATAAAAAAAAAAAATATTTGGGGTGGGAAAGCTGTGCCCTGTTTTTATGATCTGGAGGAAAAAATTTATTTTCTGTGACCTCTGCCCACCGATCGCCAAATACAAGCAACCTTCCTCCCACCCATAACCTGGTGTCATTGCATATTTTTGGCAGGGGCTGTAGAAGCAAAGAGTGCCCCCCCCCCCCCACCACCAATTAGCTTTGTCTTTATTGATTTTATTTCTTTATTATTTAATCACTTTATTGTTTTTTGGCCTGGTGGACATCTGTCTTAAAATTAGACTTGCCCTGGGAGCCACAAAAAAGTCTTTTACTATGAGGCCTACCTCTCCTAGAAGGAAATTTTTTACTTTTCTCTGAGTAATAGGCTAGGACCTCCTCTAAAGTGGAACCAAAGAAAAGCTTTCATTCAAAGGGGATACTGCACACCTTGTTTTTAGATGGAAGGTCTTGCTCCCAGGATTTCAACCAAATAGTCAGTTTAGCAGAATTAATAAGTACAGATGTTCTAGCCATTGATATCACCAAATCTCCTGTGACGTCAGCCAGGAAAGCCACAGACTTCGCCACCATAGGGAGAGATTATATAATATCCTCCACAGGGTGTCAGAAGAAAGCAATCAATCCAGCCTCCAGGCCCAAATATCCAGGTTCCTTGCAACGCAAGTGGAGGCCAGGGCTGGCCCAAAGGAAAACTCTGAGGCATCACAGGCTTTCCGCAGCAGAGATTTAGCCTTCCTGTCTAAATGATGATTACACCAGAGTCCTCAAAGGAGAGGTCTGATATTTTAGAAATCGGAAAGCCCAATATAAGGTATATGCTTGTTTAAAGGGAAAAAAGCTGCAGACTTGATGATAAATGTTGAGCAAATATACACAGGTATGTTGTTTTCCAAATCTCCAAATAACATGTGTATCACAGTTCCCTAGAACAATGCTATAAATCAGTCAACAAGAAGTGTCATCTGTCATTTCCACCATATAGAAGCTTGATTGACAATGAGTATGACTGCATAAATCCCTCTAGTGTATTTAACTAATGTAAAGAAAAATGTGCAAAGGGCTGTAACCCACAGCCATCAATCAGGGTTTGTTCATAGTGGTGCATTTTTCATTTGCTTTTTAAAGGTTTGGAATTGCATGGTGACTAAAGAAATGTTATGACTAAGCAAATAACTAAATGAGGAAACAAAAAAAATGGATACGATCCAGAATGAATGGCACATTCAAAATCATATTTTATGTTGTGATTGCTGTAAACTAATTAAAGGTAAAGTCTAGTGTTACTGTGCACCAAAGCTCATCATATCTATGTCCCCATACAGTTGGACTGATTGTCAGGGGAGGGGGGGCACTTGGGCCGGATCTTCATTTAGAACACTTGATTCCAGAGGCTGTTACTGTTTATTTGCGAAATGTAATGTGTGTTGCCACTGACATCTAGCAATAATGCATTTTATGAAAATTGCTTTAAAAAACAAAAGGGATTTTGTTTATTTTAATCATAGTCTACAGCCCATTTCTGCCTTTCTAGCAATAGGCTCCAACTGACTGAGCTAACTGGTCAAACTGTCATCTATATAATATTATATTTTGGAAGTGGGAAGGACCAGTAAATTGGGTCTCCAAGTATCCTGTCTTTTTTGTAATGTGGGACTAATATGTTGGAATTACAATACTAGCTTTGGTATCCTGAAACCATTGGATTTATTTTACCTGTGATCAGCAGATTGTGGGTGCAATGTTAGGCTGCTGTAGACCCTCCCTACAGCTTTCTACCCATACCTCTGTATTGGCTTTTGGTTAAAAAGCTGGAGGCAGTGTGAATGAACTTCAAGCACATTTATCGGTGCACTTATAATCCATTGAGAGCTACAAGGCCTATGCCACAGTGGCAGACATGCCTTGTAGTTTGTTTGTTCACAGATCACTGAGTGAATGAATGAGGAAAAGTGTGCAAAACCAATATCAAAGTTAATCCATGTTGAATCAAATATATGACAAAAAGCTCAAAGAGTGATCATAATTCATAATAAAAACCTTCATGAACAGTGTACATCAAATAAGTAGTAAAGTATTAGTCACAAACCACATAGTACTTGTGCATAGCAAAAAAGATAAACTTCAAAGAATATGTACTAAAGTACACTTGTGAAATCTTGAAAATAGTGTTAATCCTTGTGCAGTAGTCCAAAACCACCTATAAATTAGATGTGCCAGTTCCCTTACCAAATGGAAATGGTCTCCAAATGATAAGAGATCAACAGTTGCGAAACCATCCAATTAAAGCAGTTCTAAATTCCTAAATTATTACCCAAAAGTTCTGGCGCTACTCCAAAATGATGAAGTCCTGGAATGTCCCTTCACAGAAAATATACAAAAACCTGTAAAGTTCATGTATTGAAGGTATATGGGAATAGCAGCACTGTTCGCCCAATTCCTGATATAAGACAGCATAGAACATGTAATGGAAATTGGATATAGGAGATGGCGCTCAGTGTGCATATAGTAATAAACCCCAATATGGACTTAGATGGATAGTCTCATAAGTACTTTATTAAGATGATCCAAGGGTAAAGCATATTATGAATAAAACAAGGTCAGTCCTACCATCCCTTGTAGCCTCTGGACATTCACACCGATGGTAATGTGATCCTGTAGGAGACCGGTGGATGATGTTAAGAGCCGGTTGTCAGGTGGGGTCGCAGGCAGGAGAGCTCGGTTGGTCTGATGTGCGGCCGCTTCCTCAGACCGGAGCTTCTGTGTTACGCTCCCTCGGCACCCGACAAGAGCCTCGGGAGTCGCGCTTTGATGACGTCACTGCACGGGACCGAAGATCCACAGCCAGCCGGCTTGGAGGAATACTAGGATGTCAGCACGGATGGGGTGGTCAAGTTGATAAAGCTACTATTGTAGCGAAACATGTCGTCGTGGCGATCGGGAGGCTCTTCAGAAGCAAACTCAACCAGTCCCCCATCCGTGCTGACATCCTAGTATTCCTCCAAGCCGGCTGGCTGTGGATCTTCGGTCCCGTGCAGTGACGTCATCAAAGCGCGACTCCCGAGGCTCTTGTCGGGTGCCGAGGGAGCGTAACACAGAAGCTCCGGTCTGAGGAAGCGGCCGCACATCAGACCAACCGAGCTCTCCTGCCTGCGACCCCACCTGACAACCGGCTCTTAACATCATCCACCGGTCTCCTACAGGATCACATTACCATCGGTGTGAATGTCCAGAGGCTACAAGGGGTGGTAGGACTGACCTTGTTTTATTCATAATATGCTTTACCCTTGGATCATCTTAATAAAGTACTTATGAGACTATCCATCTAAGTCCATATTGGGGTTTATTACTATATGCACACTGAGCGCCATCTCCTATATCCAATTTCCATTCTAAATTCCTAAATTATTAAATACCAGCAGTTCACGTGAACACCAAAAATGCATTACCAGTGGAAAATAAAACCTCAAACTCTAGGACTAGTGATGACCGGAACACCATCCCCCCCCCCCCACCCGGTTCAGTTGGCACCAGAACACGGCGAACAGAGGAAAAGTTTGTTCAAACAAACAAACCCTATTGAAGTCGTTGGGACTCGAACCTTAGAAATCAAATGGCCTCATTTTGAAGGCTTAAATGCAAGTTATTGCCCCAAAAAAGTGTATGGGGGTCCGGGTACAAGTAGCAATGAAAAAAGTTTTTAAAAACAATCGTTTTTAAAGGAGCAGTGAATTACTGATTTAATGAGGCTTAAAGTGGAAGTATAAAAATGAAAAAATCCTTCAAATATCGTGCCTGGGGCGTCCCCTGAATGTGCCTGTAAAGTTGTGCATCTCTATGATGTATGTAGCCTGTTGCAGCAATACTGACATTTCTAAAACAAAAGATGTCCTATACAAATATACACACAAGTTTCAAATGGCATGTAATTGTCATGCAGCTGCAGAAAAATTGGACCTTTGTTTTTGGTGGTGCCTAAACACCGTAACCCCTCACAGTTACTCTTGCTGGTTGCAGGAACTGGCCCTGCTGCTAAAAAATCCATACAAATTTGAAATCGCATGCACTTCTCAGTTGTCATACAGGTGCAGAAAAATTGGGCCTTGGTTGGTGGTGCCTGAATACTGTAACCCCTCATTACTCTTGCAGGGTGCAGGAACGGGACCTGCTGGTGAGAATTCCATACAAACTTGAAATCGCATGTACTAGTCAGTTGTCATAGAGGTGCAGAAAAATTGGGCCTTGGGTGTTGGTGGTGCCTGAACACAGCAACCCCTCGCAGTTACTCTTGCTGGGTGCAGGAAAGGCACCTGCTGGTAAGAATTCCATACAAATTTAAAAATTGCATGTACATAGTTACATAGTTAGTGAGGTTGAAAAAAGACATCAGTCCATCCAGTTCAACCTATGATGTGTGTGTTTGTTTGCTGTTAACCGTACATTGTATACCCCTGTATGTTGTGGTCTTTATGATGCCCATCTAATAGTTTTTTGAAACTATGGATGCTCCCTGCTGATACGACTGTTTGCGGAAGAGAATTCCACATCCTTACCGCTCTGACAGTAAAGAATCCCCTATGTACTTTAAGGTTAAACCGCCTTTCCTCTAGTTTTAGTGAGTGGCCATGTGTCTTATTGTATTCCCTTTCTTTGAATAGTTTGTTCCTTATGCTAGGGTCACCAGTACAGTATTTGTACATTGATATCATATCCCCTCTCAATCGTCTCTTCTCCAGAGAGAATAAGTTCAGTGCTTGTAGTCTTTCCTCATAGCTGATGTCCTCCTTTCCCCTAATTATTTTGTTGCCCTTCTCTGGACACTTTCCAGTCCTTCCTGAGGACCAGTGCCCAGAACTGGACAGCATACTCCAGATGTGGCCGGACCAGAGTCTTGTAGAGAGGGAGAATAATCTCTTTATTTCTGGAGTGAATCCCCTTTTTTATACATCCCAGTATTCTGTTGGCTTTGCTTGCAGCGGCTTGGCATTGCATGCCACTGCCAAGCCTGTTGTCTACCAGTACCCCCAGGTCCTTTTCCATCTTAGTTTCACTCAGAGGTTCCCCCCCCCCCCCCCCAGTGAGTAGCTCGCTTTCTGGTTTCTGGCACCCAAGTGCATTATTTTACATTTTTCAACATTAAACCTCATCTGCCATGTAGTTGCCCACCCCATTATTTTGTTCAGGTCAGCTCGTAAGGTTTCCACATCCTGCATAGAACATATTTGCATGCTTAGTTTAGTATCATCGGCAAATACTGAGATTGTACTAGATATCCCCTCCTCTAGATCATTTATGAACAAATTAAACAGGATTGGTCCCAGGATAGAACCCTGGGGGACCCCACTTTCCACACCCACCCAATCTGAGTACTCCCCATTAATCACCACCCTTTGCACTCTCCCCTGGAGCCAGTTCTCTATCCAGGTACTCACCTTATGGTCCATACCTACCTTCCTTAGTTTGAACAGTAAGCGTTTGTGGGGAACTGTGTCTATACTGTACTATACAGGTGCCAGGTGCCAAAAATTGGGCCTTTGCTGTTGGTGGTGCCTGAACACCATAACCAAGCCCTCACAGTTACTCTTGTGGTCCATCCTCAAAACCCAGTAACCCAGTGGTTGCTCAGCTGCAAAGGTCTCCAAGTCTGCTCTTGTGCCTAGATAATCATGCACCATATGATGGAGACGCTGCGGATGGTTCCTTAAACTTAACAGCCCTGGGTGTTGCTGAGGACTAAAGAACTGTTTAAATGCATCGGTCAGCCAGCCGCCTTCTCCACACCACTCCTCCTTTGGCTGAACGATGCCTCAGAAACACGTCCAGAGAATGTTGACCTCCCAGTGTCTGGAAAGGTGGTACACAAATTTTTTTCAAGGCCTCCTCAAGATGTTTCATCCTCTGCTCCCTCTGCGAAGGCAGGATGATCTCTGCAACTTTACCCTTGTAATGTGAATGAAGAAGGGTTGCCAACCAGCAATTATCCCTCTCCTTGATAGCACGAATCCTCCGGTCCTTTTGTAGACTTTGCAGAATCAGGGAGTTCATGCAATATAAATTGGAGGAGGCATAAGCTTCTGAGTCCTCTGGGTCACTAAGGATGACATTGTCAGCAGGAGCAACCTCTCCCCAACCAGGTACAACTCCTGGGGTTTCTAGGGAATCAAAATCATCCCTTGAAGACTGCTTTATGCTATGCCCTGTCCATTATTCCACGCAGCATGTGCTCCAGCAGGTAGACTAGAGGAATTGTGTTACTGATACATGCATCATCCCGGCTCACTATCCTTGTGGCCTCAAATGGTGACAGGATGGTGCATGCATCCTTCATCAAAAGCCACTGGCGTGGCAAAAAATAAGCCAAGCTCCCCTGACCCTGTCCTTGTGCCATACTCACACAGGTACTCATTGATGGCAATCTGCATGTGAAGCATTGCCAACATTGAGGTCCACCTGGTGGGCATGTCACAAATAGGCGGTTGGTGCCCAGGTTGAATTCCCGTTGAATGTCAGATAAGTGAGCACTGGCAATGAATAAACGGCGCAAATGGCCAAAAACTTTCCTGGCCTGCCTCAGGAGATCTTGGAAGCCCGGGTATCTGCTCACAAAATGCTGCACCACCAGATTCAGAACATGTGCCAAGCATGGAGCATGTGTCAAGTGTCCCTGTTGGAGGGCGGAGAGAAGGTTAGTGCCATTGTTGCATACAACCATTCCTGGCTCAAGCTGTTTTGGTATCAACCATCTCTGAGTCTGCCCCTGCAGAGCTGACAGAATCTCTGCACCAGTGTGACTCCTATCCCCTAGACCAGGGATCCTCAAACTACGGCCCTCCAGCTGTTGCAGAACTACACATCCCATGAGGCATTGTAAAACTCTGACATTCACAGACATGACTAGGCATGATGGGAATTGTAGTTCCTGAACAACTGGAGGGCCATAGTTTGAAGACCCCTGCCCTAGACAGACCAACTGAAGCACGGCATGACATCTTTTAGCCTGACTGATTGCGTAGCCCTTTGAACTCTTAGGGAGCACTGCTGCTGCAGAGGAGAATTGAGCAGAAGAGGACATGGAGGAGCAGGTGGTGGTGGAGTCGCCAGATGTGGCAGAACCAGCACCAGCTTTTTGGAGGCATGGTGGCAAAACAAGCTTCAACACCGAACCCTGTCCTACATCCTTCCCTGCTGCCAACAGAGTTACCCAGTGCGCTGTGAAAGAAATTTAATGTCCCTGTCCATGCCTGCTGTACCAAGAGTCAGCAGTAACGTGCACCTTCCTGCTGACCGCTTTGTCCAACGAGGCCAAAACACTACCTTCCGAATGACAGTAGTTAGCCGGAATGGCCTTACGTGAAAAGAAATGCCTCTGTGGTGCAGCACATTCCACAAATTTTCAAAAAGGGAGCAGAGTCTACCAGATAAAAAGGCAGCAACTGTAATGCTAGCAATTTAGCCAAGCTAACATTAAGACACTGAGCATGTGGATGGCTGGGATAGTATTTCTTTCTACGGTTCAAATACTGGGGTAGTGAAATTTGCTTGCTGCTCAAATCAAGCGGTGGTGTACTGCTAGCAGATTGGGTGCAAGTCTCTGTGCCACTCATTGCTATACCATCATCCCTCTCAATGCTGGTATTTGAGAAGATATGGGGTATAGTAGGGTTAGAGATCGCAGATGAGGGGCAAGGTGATGTATGCTTGTTTGATCTGGTGCCTCTTTCAGGTGCTGTTGCCAATGGACTGCATGGCAGGTCGTCAAATGCCTTGTCAAGCATGTGGTGCCCAAGCGGCTGGTATTCTGGCCACACTAGATCCGCTTTGGACAGATGTTGCAAACAGCAATGCTGCGGTCTACTCCACAGATGATGGAAAAAGCCCACACTAATGAACTTTTTGGAGTCTGCGGGGATTTTGCAGCACCCTGCACCTGTGGAGCTCTGTGCTATGACACAATAGGTTGGTTACTGCTATAGCGGCCCCTGGAGCACAATCTGCCTCATTAAAATTGTGCGTCCTCCTCATCCTCCCCCTCCTCCTCCTCCTCCTCTATCCTGTCAGGCACCCAAGTACAGCCAGTGACCACATCATTCCCTCCCTCCTTTTCACTGGAGCAAACTTGGCAATATGCTTCAGCTGTGGCAACATGACTGCTGGTTTCATGTTCATCATTGTCACCCCCCTCATTCTAGGCTCACGTTATTACCTTTATCAACCTGGGAAACAACATCAAAGCTTTCAAATTGCTGCGCATCCTCCAGGGGCATGTCACTGACACTATGATTGAATAGTTCAGGTGACTCCTCCGTGCATGATGGTGGAGCGATTGAAGGAGTAGCTGTGGAGAAGGAGCCTGTGGAATGGGCCACTTTGGCAGCTGCGGTGGAAGGCAAACTGCTGGGAGCGTGGGTGTCAGAGGATGAGGACGGCTTATTGATCCACTCCACCAACTCTTCCATATGTTTTGGCTGAATAGCACGGGCAGCACTGTAAATAAAGGACGGGCACGCCCCGCCTGCAGAGGATGCACTATGTCGACTGTCTGTGAACACCACTTTTCACAATGGACACATAGGCTGCTTGCCCTCTCTTTGTGGCCTGTGAGCGTCGGCCTCTCCTTGTCGGCCTTTCGGAAATGATAAAGGTATAAATAACTGCGCTAAGCACAAAACAAACAATGATAATTCTGTAAATGACCAATAAATAAATGACCAATAAATTAAGCAGCAGCTGTAGTGGGAAACACTATAGTCAACATTGTAAAAGGAAAGCCGCGCTATATCTGAGAATGTAGAATAATCTAACTGACAGATGGTAAGTGAACATATAAATCAAAAATGTCCAAACATTTGACACAGCATGTGTCTAAAAGTCCAAATAAAAAGAGGTCCAGTATAGAGTGCAGTATAGAAGAAAATTAATCCACCACCATAGGACACTTCTTCCGCCGCTAGTGTGGCATGCTGAAAATACGCTATGCGCTTACCAGATCTACCAAAGATATCAGCATCGAACACAATACATGGACATCAATGGACTGGGCCCAATGCGGTACTCCTCTCCTTGGTGTTCACTAGGTGGATGTAGTTTGCAGTGCACAGCTCTCTGATACTTTTCATGAGGAGCACTAACTACACGTTCCTATAGTCCCCTAACACAGGTGGTCAGGCGCTAAGCAAGCAGGCCTACTGGTACTTGGTTGCCCCCAGGACTTAAACACAGTGCTATAGTGCCTGGCTACAACTTCAGGGCAGGCACAAACTGAGCACAGCAAACAGGTACTTGCGTTTGGCAGACAGGCAGAGTGGTTCAACAACAGTCCAGGTACAAGGCAGGCAAGCTTCAGAATAGTTATGGTCAAATCTGAAGTCAAAAGGCAGGCAAAGTGCAGAGAGTAGTCGATATCCAATCCGAGGTCATTGAAGAGGTAATCCAAACAGCAGAGCAGTGCAGACAAACAGAGAGCTCAGAGCACATGTTAAAATGCAATATCACAAGCCAAATGATGTTGATACAGATCAATATAGGGTATACGCAACTGACCAATAGATACTCAATGAACTGATATGATGTAATTGATAGCCCTATAAATAAGCTGTGGTGGTTATAGATGTACGCAATTGACCGATTAACAATACTCTAACTGATATCTGATGTAATCTATGATCCTATAGATGGATGATCTGTGATGCTTATAGAATGTTCCACAACTGACCAATGAATACTCTGAATGATATCTTAAGTGATCTGTAATCAAATAGGTCTGTGAATATTATAGAATGTTCCACCACTGACCAATGAGTACTCTATTTATTTACATCAGATATCATTTAAATCTCTCCCTACCTCACACAGGAACCTAACCCTCCCTACACTGCTTGCAATGTCTTAAAAACTCCAAAAAACCTACTCTCTCCCTGCCTCAATCTCTTGCCTGTGCCTGTCCCTGTCTCTGTCTCATCACCCGCACAATGACACTACATGCTGCCGCTGTGTAGTGTGAGGCGTGTACTTGGCCCCTGAGCCATGACTGGATAAAGGCAGCCTGCCTTTAGTCCAATCATGGCAGTGATCATTTGATTGGCCAAAGCATGAGGTCAGGGTGTATGCTTTGGCCAATCACACAATGCGCTGCACGCACGGCGTGCATGCAGTGCATTATGGGAAACTCAAATTTCCCCCAAAGAATCCCATTTGTCTGTTGTTTGTCGAGCGATCGAGCGAGAGATGTCCGAGTCGAACTTACCTTCGACTTGAACTCAAAGCTCATCCCTAATGCCACATGTACTGTAACATACTGAAGCAGAGCATGATCCCCTCCCTTCAGAGACTGAGCTGCAGGGCAGTATTCTAACATAACGACCCTAAACACACCTCCAAGACGACCACTGTCTTGCTAAAGAAGCTGAGGGTAAAGGTGATGGACTTGCCAAGCATGGCTCCAGACCTAAACCCTATTGAGCATCTGTGGGGCATCCTCAAATGAAAGGTGGAGGAGAGCAAGGTCTCTAACATCCACCAGCTCATCATGGAGGAGTAGAAGAGGACTCCAGTGCCAACCTGTGAAGCTCTGGTGAACTCTATGCCCAAAAGGGTTAAGACAGTGCTGGAAAATAATGGTTTACACACAAAATATTTACACTTTTGAACCAGTTTGGACATTTTGACTTGGGTGTGCTCACTTTTGTTGCCAGCAGTTTAGACATTAATGGCTGCGTGTTGTTATTTTTGTTATACAAGCTGTACACTCACTACTTTACATTGTAGCAAAGTGTAATATCTTCAGTGTTGTCACATGAAAATATATAATAAAATATTTACAAAAATATGGGGGGTGTACTCACTTTTGTGAAATACTGCATATCTATCTATCTATCTATCTATCTATCTATCTATCTATCTATCTATCTATCTATCTATCTATCTATCTATCTATCTATCTATCTATCTATCTATCTATCTATCTATCTATCTATCTATCTATCTATCTATCTATCTATCTATCTATCTATCTATCTATCTATCTACAACTACAATTATTCCTAATCTTAAAATGATTATAAAGTCTCTCTTTTTTTTCTAAACAAACATGTTCTACTTACCTCCACTATGTAGTTGGTTTTGCACAGGGCAGCCTGGATCCTCCTTTTCCGAGTTCCCTCCAACCTGTTGAGTGCCCCCACAGCAAGTAGCTTGCTATGGGGGCACCAGAGCCGAGCTCCAGCTCCCTGTGTCCATTCAGACACGAAACTGCCATTTTGACTCTGCCCCTTCTTTCTCCTGATTGGCTAACTGACTTTGATTGGAAGCCAATCAGGAGGGAGAGTCTCGGACGGCCGAGGGACATCACTGGATAGAGATGGGGCTCAGTTAAGTATAAGCGGGTGCTGAGGAGGCTGCTACACCCAGAAGGTTTTTTGTCTTAATCCATAGAATGCATTAGGATAAAATAACCTTATGACTTAACAACTCCTTTAAGGCAGTATAATTTCATTTAACAGTAAAGCCATGCAGACTGACAAATAGGATTTAATCTGCACTCCCTACATGGAAACCTGGAGAAGAGGCAATAAAAATAATGTTCTACACTTAGGAAAGACATCAAGATTTTTAAAAAAGAAAAAAAGTCAAACAGAATGAAAAGCAGTGGTTATCTATTAGAAAACCAAAGCTACTTTAACCTTGAAAAGTCAGCGGAAAAAGAATTAAGTCAATAAGAAAAATGTGTGTCTCAGCTCTTAGAATTACAATAAACAACCTAAATCAATGTGTTTTGAAGGAATTATTTTCTCTTTATATTCATCGTCTTGCCAAGGTTAGGGGTCAACACTGGCTCAAATGGATACTGTCTTTAATGAAATGCTAGAATTATTTCCATATAAAATGTAGACCCCCCCCCCCCCAAAAAAAAAAAAAAGCCTATGTTTTTGAATTTTTTTCACATATAAAGCTCTTCCAAAACACAATCTCACCACCACATGATACAACATCAATGTTTTCTCTGTGACTGACATAAAATCTATCTCATTATATTAAATTATTCTGTTATGCTATTTCATGTTCAAGTGTCTCATTGTAGCCTGCATTAATGGCCAAGAACTGTGATTTCACAAACTGATATTTGCTCAGGGATGATTTGCAATAAACAAGAATCCATTTCAATTTTAGTCCAAAGGAAGCAGCGTGGGTGCCATAAAACTCTACGTCTGTACAATGCTTCACGTTATTGCTATCTTTGTAAACATAAACATATTTTAAACTAATCACACTATAAAATCTTTCATTTTTTTTTTTTTTTGCTTTGCCTTAAAATATTATATAAAACTGGTTGGTTCGGCCACATCTTGAGTATGCTATCTAGTTCTGGTTTCCAGTCCTCAGGAAGGAAGTGCTTGAACTGGAAAGAGTCCAGAGAAGGACTACGAAGCTAATAAGAGGGTTGGAGGACCTCAGTTATGAGAAAAGGCTAAAATGATTTTCCCTGGAGAAAGAAACTTAAGAGGAGACTTAATCACAATGTACTCGTATCTAAATTATACTCCAGCTTTACACCCAGTATCATTTATACTGACTTCAGTTACAGTTAAACCTTTACTCAAACTCTACCTTACTGGTTTCATCTGGAAGTTCAGGCTGATCAATCAGGGCTGCTGTTAGAATTTATGGGGCCCTATACAGTCTACCTGGCAGGGCCATCCCCCCCCCCCCAAGTATATCAAGACAATATTTTCACTAAAAATACACTAAAATCACTATTAGCGGACACAAACAAATTGGACTTTTTTTTTTCTTTTTACATTGTATTTGTACATAAAATATAATTTATTTTAAAATGTCAAAAATGTTTACAATTTTACTTTAAAATTTTTTTTAATTATTTATTTCAATGTTTAATATTGTTTACATGAAAGGGAAGCCTGCAGTGCTACAAGAGGGGGGTGGCACAGTGAAAGAAGGGCACATATCGGGGGGGGGGGGGATCAGAAGCAGGCAGAACAGGGAGAGAAATCGGTGTCAGAGGCAATTACAGGAATGATGCCCTGTGTCTGTGTCGCTCCCTGCAGCAGCTGAAAGCTAGCAGAAGGGGGAGAAACTAGCTTTCAGCTGCTGCAGAGAGACGCACAGGGCTTCCTTCTGTAATTGTCCCTCTGCACACATTTCCCGTGCTGTTGGGGCCCCCCTGTGTGCCTGGGCCCCCTACAGGAGGACTGGTGGTCCCCCCCTATCAGCAGCCCTGCAATGAATGTTTAAGATGTTTTTATAAGCTGCCATGTATACCACACAACTAAAATATGCTCGTCATTCTAGACTGATGTAATATTGTATGTCACAACGTTGTATTGTTCTTTATTTACTTACAATAAAATATTATTGAAAAATAAATAAATAAACCCAAAGGGTCCCTTCACACTAGCGCGACTTGTCAGGCAACTTGGTCGCCTGACAAGTCGCGGTCGGTTGCTCGCCATTAAATAGTACAGGACCCATTCTAATAGGAGCGACACAAGTCGCTCCGACTTAGAAAAAGGGTCCTGTACTACTTCGGGGCAACCTGGAGGCGACTTGCATTGACTTCAATTATATGAAGTCCCTGCAAGTCGCGCCGAGCAAGTTGTGTCACGCCAGTCTGAATGGGCGCTAAAGCAAGCATTTATTATTTTGCAGCTTACCAATTCTTAGACGCAACTGGCTCCATTCATTTTCTATTTAACCACTTTCGGACACTTTTTGTTTACAAGTTAATACCATTATTTTTTTCCTAGAAAACTACTTGGAACCCCCAAACATTGTATATATTTTTTTAGCAAAGACTCTGGAGAATAAAATGTCGGTCATTGCAATATTTTTTGTCACGCGGTATTTGCGCAGCGGTTTTTAAAACGCTATTTTTTTGGAAAAAATTAGAAAAATCACATTTCACTGCATTTAAAAAATACTAAACAGTAAAGTTAGCCCATTTTTTTTGTATATTGTGAAAGATGATGTCACCTTGAGTAAATAGATACCCAACATGTTACGGGTTTAAAATTGCGCACACCCGTGGGATGGCGACAAACTACGGTCAATAGAGATCTCAATAGGCGACGCTTTAAATTTTTTTAACGGTTACCAGTTTAGAGTTAGAGTGTAGCTCTTTGATTTAATTTGCGGCTCGACTTTCTTATACGTTTTTTTTTATACGTTTTTTTTTTTGTGCGCAAGCTTTTTTACTTTATTACAGGTTTTTAAAAAAAAAAAAAAAATCTGATCACTTTTATTGCTGTAACAAGCAATGTAAACATCCCTTGTGACACCAATATGCAGTGATAGGTACTCTTTATGGAGGGATCGACCCTAGACCCCTCCACTACACTTCCATGTATGCAAAACGCCGAAAATGGCATTTTTGCGTACAGCCGTTTTTTAAATTTGCCGCCTTTTGCAGCACAGTAACCCGGAAGTGACGTCATGGATGCCGCCTCTGGGTTACGTCATTGGAGACCCGATCTAAGCTGTTTCCGGCTTGATTGGGACTCCATCCAGCCGGCGGACGTGCCGGCTGGTTGCTCGGGTCTCCTGGTGGGACGGGAGGCCCATTCAAAGTCACAGAAGGCGGCGGGGGGGGGGGAACGTCCCCTCCCGCTCACCCGGGTAACAATCGAGTGGCTCCCGAGCCGCATCGGTCATTACTGACAGAAAGCCGACCGTCGGCTGTAAACCACGGTACCGGGTACTACCGCAAAGTTTGCCGACGTAGTCCTACGTCACTTTGCGGTAAGTGGTTAAGACATTCTTTCTTCTATTTTTACCTGGTGATCTGGCCAGTAAGTCTGTTGATTTTAACCGCTTCTGGACTGCCTGCCGCATAAATATTGTGGCAGGCAGGCCCTCCTGCACGAACTGTCGTAAGTATACATCGGTCGCGCGCCTGCAACTAGGGGGTGAGCGTGCGCCGCGGCGACGCGCTCCCACCCCCATTTGGCAGTGGGGACTCCGATGCATGGGGCAGGTGGATCCAATTGCCACCTGACACCCATGTTCACTTCCCGCTGAGAGAGAAGAACGGTCAGCTGTTGTAAACACAGCTGACCATTCTTGTCTCTGAAATGATCGCAGAGCTCCTGTAATCCTATGTAGGATCACAGGTCTCTGTAATGATTTCCAAAGCCATGCCCCCATACAGTTAGAAAACACTCCCCTAGGCGTACATTTAACCCCATAACCACTTGCCGAGCGCCGCAAGTACATATACTGAGGCAGTCAGCCCCATGCAGGCAAAGTGACGTATGGGTACGTCACTCGCCTGCGAGCCAATAGGGGGCGAGCGCGCACCCCCGGCGGTGCTTCGACCCCCGCTAGTTCACGGGCATCCCCGCGCGAGTGACTGGTGGTTCCGATGTCCGCCGGCCACTCGCAATCTCCCGCTGGAGAGGGAGAAAGGCAGGCGGCTGATGTAAACAAAGCCGCCTGTCATTCACCCTGATGTAACAGCAGAGATCATACGGTCCTGCTATGTAGTATCGTATGTCTCTGTGGTTACATCAAAAGCCACACCACTTTACAGTTAGAATCATGCCCCTAGGGACACACTTAACCCCTTGCTCTCTAATAAAGTTACCCCTTCCCTGCCAGTGTAATTTTTACAGCAACAGTGCATATGTATAGCACTGATTACTGTAGTAATGTCACTGGTACCCCCAAAAGTGTCAAAAATGTCAGTCAAGGGACCGATCTGTCCGCCGCAAAATTGCAGTCCCGCAAAAAAATCACAGATCGCCGCTATTACTAGTTTAAAAAAAACAATAAAAATGACATAAATCTTTCCTTTAGTTAGTAAACGCAATGACTTTTGTATAAACCAATCAAAATATGCTTATTGTGTTTTTTTTAACCAAAAATATGTAGCAGAAAACAAATTGGCCTAAAATGTTAAAAAATTTAGATTTTTACATTTTTTGGGGGCGAGTTTCATATAAAAAATTTGAAAAATATTATTTTTTCAAAATTGTCGCTCTTTTTTTGTTTATAGCGCAAAAAGTAAAAATCGCACAGGTGACCAAATACCACCAAAAGAAAGCTCTGTTTGTGGGAAAAAATATGACGTCAATTTCCTTTGGGTACAGTGTCGCGCGACCGCGCAATTTTCCAATAAATTCACGCTGTGCCGAATCGCAAAATAGGGCCTGGTCTTTGGGCAGCCAAATCCTCCGGGGCTTAAGTGGTTAATCACCCACAGTGTTTACCCCTTCCCTGCCAGTGTCATTATTACAGTAACAGTGCATATTTTTAGCACTGATTACTGTAGTAATGTCACTGGTCACCCAAAAGTGTCAAAAATATCAGTCGAGTCCGATCTGTCCGCCGCAATATCGCAGTCCCGCTAAAAATCGCAGATCACCACCATTACTAGTTAAAAAAAAAAGAAAACAATAAAAATGACCTAAATCTTTCCCGTAGTTAGTAGACGCAGTAATTTTTGCACAAACCAATCGAAATACGCTCATTGCAATTTTATTTTACCAAAAATATGTAGCGGAAAACAAATTGGCCTACAATGTTAAAAAAAAAATTGATTTTGATTTTTTTGGGGGTGGGGGAAATGTTCTCTAGCAGAATGTGAAAAATATTGTTTTTTTCAGAACTTTCAAATTTTTTTGTTTATAGTGCAAAAAATAAAAATTGCAGAGGTGATCAAATACTACCAAAAGAAAGCTCTATTTGTGGGGGAAAAAAAGGACATCAATTTTATTTGGGTACAGTGCTGCACGGCCGCTCAATTGTACATTAAATGAATGCAGTGCTGATTCGCAAAAAAATGGCCTGGTCATTAAGGGGGCAAATTCTTCCCGTCCAGAAGTGGTTAAAAATAACAAGCTCCTTTACAGATTTATTAGTTACAGGGATTAGACAATGCATTTAACACTGACAGGGCTGCATGATCATTTGCTGACCAGCCACCGTACATATACTGCTGCAGGTTCCCACGCAACGATGTACTCGCACGCCCATTTGCTAGAGGGGAAGCTGACCTGCAGGGCCATCAGCCGCTATTGCTCCCGGTGGAGACAGAACGGCGGTACGCCATTGTAAACACGGAAGACTGCTGTTCTGTCAGCAATGAACACAGGGCTCCTGTGTTGCTCCTATTTAGGAACACAAGTCCCTGTGTTCATTCCATAAGTTTATCCCCCACACACTTAGAAAGCACCCCCTAGGGACACATTTAACTCTTTGATCGTCCCTGGAGTTAATTCCTTCCCTTCCAGTATAAGAATACAGTAACAGTGTATATTTTTAGCAATGATTAGTGTAGTAATGTCACTGGTCCTCCCAAAAGTGTCAGGGGTCCTATCTGTCTGCTGCAATGTCACAGTCCCGATAAAAGTTGCTGATTTCCGCCATTACTAGTAAAAATAAATAAATAAAAATGGCATACATTTAGTTTGTAGACGCGATAACTTTTGCGCAAACCAATCAATATATTCTTCTTGGGATTTTTTTTTACCAAAAATATGTAGCAGAATAAAAATTGTCATAAAATGATAAAAAAATATTTGTTGATTGGTAAGTAGCAATATTTTACAATAGACAGGTGTTCACATGAAACCCCTGTATCTATGTAGACTTTAAGGCCACAACATGAGACACAGATCAACAGTAATTTCTCCATAAAATGTAGTTTATTAAACAATCATTTAAAACATATCTTTATAAAAAGAGGAGACAGGCCCCAATTGGGGCTCATCTCACACAAAAAGAGAACACGCAGGAGATAAAAATCTCCTTACAATATGTCATGTACGTGAAAAATAATTAGTGCGCTACAATGTGTTGAGAGTTCATATAAATATAAACATAAACAAATGCAATGTGCATACACCACGTGATAACAATGATGAGTGAAGATAAAAATATGTCATGTAAACCTTACCCATAAAATGTAGACCAGAAAATTAAATTAAGGCTTCTTTCACACAGCCGCTCCGCATTTCTTCTCCGCTGCGGGACTTTCTTTCTTTTTTTTTCACGGAGCGGATGACATTTGTGTCATCCGCTCCGTATGCCCGCATATCATCCCATCCGTTTGCGGATGATATGCGGACATAATGTAAGTCTATGGCATTGCGGATGTCAGCGGATGACACCGCTGACATTCGATTTTCCTTCCTTTCCGTTTTTTGAACGGATGAAAAAATAGGGTTCTGTTCCATTCCAAAAAATGGAACAGAACTGAAAGGAGGATAATCGGATGTCAGCGGATGGTATTCCGCTGACATCCGCAGTGCCATTGACTTACATTATGTCCGCAAATCATCCGCAAAAAAAATAGGATGATTTGCGGACACACGGAGTGGCCGTGTGAAAGGACCCTAATACATATCACGATTGCAAAGATATAAGGTTCTTGTCTGATCACCGATCAACGCGTTCCGCACAAAGTTTTTTCAGGACCGTGAGGGTGTAGGTGTACAGACAATATTCTTTTAAAATAAACACATTTTATAATTGACTCTCATTCTATATAATACAGTCAATAATACTGTTAAACAACAAAGTGTAAATCAAAATGACTCAACATGGCTTACTGAGAACAGCGTCCTTCCAATCCCCAAGCGTACCAGCCCGGGGACGGACACAGGGGAGCAAATTGGGTCAATCGGCAGTGTATGTCTGGATACACAGCCCATTAATACCCCACAGTACATAAAAATGAAGGGCAAAGAAAGATCTTTCCTCAAATCTTTATTTTTTCAAGTAGGGAGATAATGGATTTATTAAGAAATGATTGTTTGAGTATATCTTAATAGGGAGGAATACAGGATCCACGTAGTATATTGGGGTATGTTTATGGAAACAGTAGCATTCTAGATATGTAAAAAAGGAAGAGGTATATTTTTTTATTATGTATATTTATTAGTTACCTTTCTCCCTCTATATTTTACATCCCCTTGTATTATAGCAGTATCTTAAACCCACCTGTTTTCTTATATATACTGTATAGTCGGACGGTATAATATCGGACTAAGTATTTTTGCTACTGTGTACCCCCGTATGAATAGAAAAAAAAAGGAGTGGAACTCCTATAAAAGGTTAGCCAATGCTGAAAAATAGCAGGGGGTAATGTTATAAAATGTATCTGTCATATAACACTGTCTAAACCCAAAATTCCATTGCCAAACAGCAATGAGTTCTCACCCTACAATAGAAAAATGGAGGTATCACGTACTTCAGAGGAGGGGATGAAGGCATAAGTGATGTTACATAGTAGGTGAGGTTGTATAAAGACAATAGTCCTCCATTCAGTTCAAACTGTGTAGGTGTGTGTGGACGTATTCATACCCCTGAATGTTTTGATCCTTGTGATGTACGTCCAAGAGTCTTTTAAACATAGCCATGCTGTTTAGGGTGTTAGTAACACCTAAAGATAACCATACTGGTTAGGGTGTTAGTACCACCCTAAAGATAATATTATCCATCAATAAAGCTCCGTAAAATATTTCTATGGGCCAGCCTGTTCAAAGGTAAGAGTCATACCTGCAAGTCTGTTCCCAGTGCGTGGGGTGCCGCCCTGTCATTTTGCTCCACTGGCCTGTCTTTTGTACTTCCCCCACCGCGCCAAAACACTAACCGCCACATGTGTGGGCGGCGGCTGATGACTGCATATGGCTGCGACGAGTTCGTGTGTGTTCCATGTGCGTTCCAGGAGACGATGCTTGCGCAGAGGTGGCTCATCGTCTTTAAGGAATTGGTCCGGTCCTAAGGCTCCCCTGTTTACTGTAGCCCAGGATACGCTACAATCATCCCGAACGCCAACGATATCCACGATGGGAATTGCATGGATTAAAGGGCCAGGAGCACAGGTCCCTCCTGGAGTTTCCGTTTTTGACTGTCTTGGGCCTTGGAACATAACATCCTCTCTTTTACGTTCATATGCCCTATTGTATGCCTTTCTGTAATATTGTCTGTGAATATCCTCTGGTAAGTAGTCAATTTCGCAGGGAGTTTGCCTCCTGTTTTAAATGGTCATTCATCGAACAGATCTGTTGGAGTTTTAAGTATTGTGCATGAGGTATACTGTGGACCAGAGGTCTAGGATGAAAACTGTTGGCATGTAGTACCGTATTTCCGGCAGTGGGTTTTCTAGTCTTCAAAGAGTTGTTTCTATCTTTCCATCCTCTTGTATGAGAATTTGTATGTCTAAAAAAGAAATTGCTTCCTCATGTTGTACAGTGAAATTTAAATTTAAGTAATTCATTCCTAAGACTCCTATAAATTCATCAAGTTCATCCACCGACGCTGACCATAGCATCATGACATCATCTATGTATCGAAGCCAGAGGAGGATGTTCTAACAAAATTTATGAAATGTATCATCTTAAAATAGCATATGCTTCCAACCCCCCAGGTAAGGGTTGGCTCATGGAGCACAACACGCCCCCATTGCCACCCCCTGAGCCTGGCGGTAGTGGGAGCTATTGAATGTAAATGTGTTTCTGGTGAGGATATGTTCCAAGGCATCTAGAATAAAACCATTATATATATGGCATTCACGAGGTCTCTCATTCAAGAATTCTTTAACTATTGCTAACCCCTTGGAGTGTGGAATGTGGCTGTACAATGCCTCAATATCGATAGCAACAAGCCTAGTATTAGGGGTAACTTGTATTCCCTCCAGGCATCTCAATAGGTCAGGATTGTTCTGAATGAAGGAGGGTAGTGCTGTCACATGAGGACGTAAAGTATGTATCAATTAAACGGCTCATTTGCTCTGTATCTGAGCCTATACCTGACACTATGGGTCTACCCGGAGGTGTCAACATATTCTTATGGGTCTTTGGCAGCGCAATGAATGTTGGTATGCAAGGGGTCTTGACAAGGACTAGTTCATAGGTGTCCTTGTCTATAACTCCTTGATTATATGCTTTTACTAATAGTTGTACAAATTCTTTTTGAAATTTATCAATAACATTTTGAGGGATTTTTTTTTTTTTTTTTTTTTTTTTTACCATTCCACGTTATTAATGATTTTAAGTTTATCTAAACCTTAAATATTTATTCTCTATCTTTCTCAACCTTTTCAACACAGATGAACCCTTGAAATAAATTTCTGGTCTCGGGGAACCCCTGCTAAAAATTAAAAATCTAAAACTCATGATACATTAGTGTGACAGTCAGTGGGAAAAAATGCTCCTTACTCTTGTCATCATTGGGAAGAATTACCCCCTTACAGATAGCTAAAAGGAACAGTGGTGTCATTAGAAACTTTTTTGAGAGGCAGAAACTGCCTATTGCTCAAGGAACCCATAGCAACCTTAGGAGGAACCCTAGGGTTCCATGGGACCCTGGTTGACAAACCCTGATCTAAGACATCTATACTATTGTGTGTCCATCAGGACCACATTCTCTCTTTTATCAGATGGTTTTATAATGATCTCATTAATGCTAAGTGCACATAGAGCCTCTATTTGTTCTTGTGATAGATTCCCTGCTTTATATTTCTGAATCTGTATTCGTTCAATTTGTTTGGTTACCTGAGTTATGAATGCTGCAATGTTGGGACTGGTTTGGAGTGATGGAAACTTTATCAGATTTCTTTTTAGTTGGGGGTATCTTTTTTTTTTACTTGTTGCAGGGAGCTATTTACTATGGACTCATTGGCTGATGATTGAATGTTCCCTTCATAGTCTTTGTTTTCATCTAGAAGGTCCATTTGGTCCTTAAGGGCTCAGAAGTCCCTAGCTTTGGAGTGCTTCCACTGCTCCCTATGTATTTGATCATCTTTTTTCTTTTTCCTTTCTTCACCAAACAAAAATGTTTTCTCCCAAAAAGGTGAAGATCTTTAATGATCTAAAAATAGCCTAATTACTGTGTAGGGCAAAAGGTTGGACCTAAACATAAATGTTCTTCCTCAGCCTTAGTGAGGACGTGTGATGATATATTGATAATATTTAATCCTGCGGATGGTGAGTAAATGTTGTCACAAAGGGATCCAGCGTACCCTTGGGTTGATTCAACGTGGTTGTGTTGTCCTAAAAAATCCTCTCATACTTTATTAATGTGTTTGTTGTTGTTAGATTTTTTTACTTTGAATGTTTGGCATGTTATGGCTTGAAGTCTGTGCTACATTACCACCACCTTGTGCCTGACTAGAGGTATTCACCAGTGATTGTGATCCACCATATTGGGTGGGTGTCTGTACAAGTGATAGATTATGTCCTTGTGATTCGTGTTCAATTATTCTTTTCTTACCACTACCTCCCAGTGATTGCGCCCCATCACCATTCTTATGTCTTTCAGAGATTGTCGGTGTCTCCAATGAGTGGAATTGCCACCCTGTGAAGTATGAGAAAAATTAGAGGAATTAAAATAATAGGATTCCATTCCCTCATTATCTTTTGCATTCCTATTATCCCTGATTTTTTTCTAAAAACAGGGACGTCTGTAAACCCCTTGGGGCCATTTATAGGCAAAATTTCCAATGAAGGCCATTTTTTCTCTCATAAATTTGTGTTCCTCATCATGAATTAGATCAATATTGAATTTTTCTAGATGTTCTTGTAATTAGTTACTTTTTTGCATTGAAATCAGTATGAGAGCATAAAGATTGATATTGTGTGTATATTTGTTTGATAATATCCTAATATTGGGAAAAATCTGAATCCGCAGACTAGGTATGGGCTGGATGTTCAAGTCAAATGTAAGTTCGACTCAAATGTCGGGTGTTTTTGTGTTTGCCGAACACCCGGGGGTGCTCAGGGGCAAGTTCGCCCGCCGTTGAGTGCCCCATAATGCACTGCACGATTGCAGTGCATTAAGTGCTTGTGATTGGCCAAAGCATGCACCTGACTGGTATTCTTTGGCCAATCACAGCACACTGTCCTGTCAGAGCCATGATTTAGCCAATTATGGCTCAGGGGCTAAGTCCACACCCCACACTATATAAGGTTGCTGCTTACATGGCAGTCGTGTATATTGTGAGATAATAGAGGTTAGGCAGGTAGTTAGTGCATAGTGTGTTGAGTTAGTGTAGTGTTAGGTTTATACCCCACTTTTAAAATGTATAGCTGTGTTGTAGTCCTGGGTCCCCTCTTGGTGCTCCCCAAGTTTTGTGTCCCTGTCACTTATAGTTTGTGAGCAGTGCCATGCCAAGCTGACCAGGATTTCTCATAGATGCCAATAAGCGGTGAAAGCTGAAAATTGGTCTAGGCAGGAAGGAGGTGAAAGTGCCCTGTATTTAAGTGGTTAAGGGGAATCCTATGACAGAATAAAAAAAAACCAAAAACGGCATGGAGTCCCTCTCCCCCAAATCTATAACAGGCCCTTCGGTATCCCTACCCATTCACCAAGAGTGTACAAAAAAAATAAATAAAAGAGACAGTTTTTGACAAGTCCTTTATTCAAAAATAAAAATAAAAAATAGTGTCCCTCGATGTAAATCCATCATCAATCACGACGCTCGCCCCACCCGGAAAATAGGAAAAAATTCAAAGACGCTCCCGCCGAATGATGCTCTTGAGCTTTGATGGCTGTTTTATAGGCAAGGTGCAGGGCCACCCGGTTACATCACCCGGTGGCAATGCCCCCTTAAGGCATCACATGATGTCAGAGGGGGGTGGTGCCACCAGTTGACGTAACAGGGTGGCCCCACCCCTTGTCTATAAAAGAGCTGTCAATGCTAAAGAGTGTCATTCGGCTGGTAGCCTCTGAAGAGCCTAAGCGTATTTTATTTTTTTCTATTTTTCAGGTGCTGCGAGCATCGTGATTGACGATGGATTTACATCGGGGGACACTTTTTTTTATTTTTATTTTGAATAAAGAGCTCATCAAAAACTCTTTTGTGTTTATTTTTTTGTACACTTTTTTGGTGCCTGCTTTTCAAAATTACAAACAAGCAAGCTGGCTTGAAAAGCAGGCAGTCAAGACATCTGGTTGAACCATAGAAAATCTACATTGCACTTCCATTGTGAAAAGCATAGTGTTTGAAATACCATGTTTCGTTTGGTTTAACTTTTTGAAAAGCCCCGCTCATAGCAAATACATTTTAATTTGCCCCAGTATAAGAACAAATTGTCATACCATCATTAATTTGCTATGTTTTATAAAATGCATTGATGCCTGTGTGTGTATTTTAATTCATTGTCTGTGGGATGACCTGTTTTACTGCAGAGTCTGCAATAATGGTGTAAATTGCCTAAAATGTGGGAGGTTTGAACTCAAGATGGAGCATGATAAATGAATGTTTATAAATGCACGTATTTTGAGTGATAGATTGCTCTGTATTCTGGCAAAGAAACATACACTGTATATTTATATCAAATGAATATACAGTAGCTGTACATATATGCTGACTTGTATATTTTAAACTCTGTTCTACAGGAAACGGAGGATAGAAAGTGTACTCATCAGCAAAATCACTTCTAGTCTTCAAAAGAAATGCAAAGAAAGAATTATGCCCAAACTATTGGTCACATGTACATGTACAATTCACTAAAACAACTGTAAGAAGGCATATTGATTTAGCGCATGTCGACCATAATTGCACTAGTAGGCAGGTTGAAATATGTTGGTTTTAGTGAGTAAGCAGCTGGCCCAGGCTGAGGGAAAAGGGTTAACTATTGTAGCTCAGTTCCCAGGCTTTTTGGGCCTAGCCAGCTCACCTGTGCTAAAAGGGGGAAGGCTGCGGTCCGGCCCTGAGTAGCCATGTTGGTTGGTTTTGTTTTGCTGGTGGTATCGGGACTGCTGCGTCTTGCAATCCACTAAAGACACCCAGACTTTCTGAAACATTCAAGCTATGGAGAATGCCAAAATAGACTCACCTCATGGAGGTATGCCTGGGGAGCTTCACAACTAGATCGTTGTTAATGTTAAACTATTTTGCTGCAGCCAGCTCAGTAAAGTTACATGAATAAAAAAGTACAGGGATGGTGTACCACCCAGGTACAACCACTTGAAGCACAAAGACGTACCAGGTATAGGTATGTATATACAGTATATATATATACATATATATATATATATATATATATATATATATATACAGTGTGTGTGTATATATATATATATATATATACACAGTGCCTTGCGAAAGTATTCGGCCCCCTTGAACTTTTCGACCTTTTGCCACATTTCAGGCTTCAAACATAAAGATATAAAACCGTCATTTTTTGTGAAGAATCAACAAGTGGGACACAATCATGAAGTGGAACGAAATTTATTGGATATTTCAAACTTTGTTAACAAATATAAAACTGAAAAATTGGGCGGCAAAATTATTCAGCCCCTTTACTTTCAGTGCAGCAAACTCTCTCCAGAAGTTCAGTGAGGATCTCTGAATGATCCAATAGTGACCTAAATGACTAATGATGATAAATAGAATCCACCTGTGTGTAATAAAGTCTCCGTATAAATGCACCTGCACTGTGATAGTCTCAGAGGTCAGTTTAAAGCGCAGAGAGCATCATGAAGAACAAGGAACACACCAGGCAGGTCCAAGATACTGTTGTGGAGAAGTTTAAAGCTGGATTTGGATACAAAAAGATTTCCCAAGCTTTAAACATCCCAAGGAGCACTGTGCAAGCGATAATATTGAAATGGAAGGAGTATCAGACCACTGCAAATCTACGAAGACCTGGCCATCCCTCTAAACATTCAGCTCATACAAGGAGAAGACTGATCAGAGATGCAGCCAAGAGGCCCATGATCACTCTGGATGAACTGCAGAGATCTACAGCTGAGGTGAGAGACTCTGTCCATAGGACAACAATCAGTAGTATACTGCACAAATCTGCCCTTTATGGAAGAGTGGCAAGAAGAAAGCCATTTCTTAAGGATATCCATAGAAAGTGTTGTTTAATGTTTGCCACAAGCCACCTGGGGGAGACACCAAACATGTGGAAGAAGGTGCTCTGGTCAGATAAGACCAAAATCTAACTTTTTGGCAACAATGCAAAACGTTAGGTTTGGCGTAAAAGCAACACAGCTCATCACCCTGAACACACCATCCCCACTGTCAAACATGGTGGTGGCATCATCATGGTTTGGGCCTGCTTTTCTTCAGCAGGGACAGGGAAGATGGTTAAAATTGATGGGAAGATGGATGGAGCCAAATACAGGACCATTCTGGAAGAAAACCTGATGGAGTCTGCAAAAGACCTGAGACTGGGACGGAGATTTGGCTTCCAACAAGACAATGATCCAAAACATAAAGCAAAATCTACAATGGAATGGTTCACAAATAAACATATCCAGGTGTTAGAATGGCCAAGTCTAAGTCCAGTCCTGAATCCAATCGAGAATCTGTGGAAAGAACTGAAAACTGCTGTTCACAAACGCTCTCCATCCAACCTCACTGAGCTCGAGCTGTTTTGCAAGGAGTATTGGGCAAAAATTTCAGTCTCTCGATGTGCAAAACTGATAGAGACATACCCCAAGCGACTTACAGCTGTAATCGCAGCAAAAGGTGGTGCTACAAAGTATTAACTTAAGGGGGCTGAATAATTTTGCATGCCCAATTTTTCAGTTTTTTATTTGTTAAAGTTTGAAATATCCAATAAATTTTGTTCCACTTCATGATTGTGTCCCATTTGTTGTTGATTCTTCACAAAAAATTACAGTTTTATATTTTTATGTTTGAAGCCTGAAATGTGGCAAAAGGTCGCAAAGTTCAAGGGGCCGAATACTTTCGAAAGGCACTGTAAGTGCCATTTCTTCGGTGTTGTCACATGAAAAGATATAATAAAATATTTACAAAAATGTGAGGGGTGTACTTACTTTTGTGAGATACTGTATATACATATTGAGAGACAGAACTGTGCGGCAAGTGGTTATGTTGTGTAAATTATATATACTGCTAAATAAAATTAAAGGAACACTTTGAAAACACATCAGATCTCAGGGGGAGAAATATCATGCTGGATATCTATACTGATATGACCTGGCTAATGTGTTACAAACAAATGGATGCCACATTGTTTAATGGAAATTAAAATGATCAATCTACTGAGGGCTGAATTCAAAGACACCCAGAAAATCAAAGTGAAAAAATGATGCAGCAGGTTAGTCCATTTTGCTGACATTTCATTGCAGCAACTCAAAATGGTACTGAGTAGTTTGTATGGCCCCCATGTGCTTGTATGCAATGTTGGGGTATGATCCTTTTGAGATGATGGATGTTCTGGGGTATTGCCTCCCAGATCTGGGCCAGGGCATCACTGAGCTCCTGAACAGACTGAGGTGCAACCTGGTGGCGTCAGATGGACCAAAACATAATGTCCCAGAGGTGCTCTATTGGATTTAGGTCAGGAGAGCGTGAGGGCCATTCAATGGTATAAATTCCTTCATACTCCAGGAACTGGCTGAATACTCTCGCCACATGAGGCCAGGCATTGTCGTGCATCAGGAGAAACCCAGAACCCACTGCACCAGCATAAGGTCTGACAATGGGTCCAAGGATTTCTTCCCAATACCTGATGACAGTCAGGGTGTCATTGCCTAGCTTATAGAGGTCTGTGCATTCCTCCATGGATATGCCTCCCAAGACCATCACTTACCCACCACCAAACCGGTCATGCTGAACAATGTTACAAGCACAGCATAATGTTCTCCACGGCTTCTTCAGACCCTTTCATATCTGCCCCATGTGCTCAGGGTGAACCTGCTCTCATCTGTGAAAAGCACAGGACACCAGTGGCGGACCTGGCAATTCTGGTGTTCAATGGCAATCGAACTCCACGGTGCCAGACAGTGAGCACAGGGCCTACTAGAGGAGGTCGGGCTTTCAGGCCACCTTCATGAAGTCTGTTTCTGATTGTTTGGTCAGAGACTTTCACACCAGTGGCCTGCTGGAGGTCATTTTGTAGGGCTCTGGCCAGAGATGTATAGTAACTAAGTAGAACTACTTCACTACTGTACTTAAGTACCGAAAGGCGGTATCTGTACTTTCCTAGAGTAGAATTTTTTTCTCCTACTTCCACTTTTACTTCACTACATTTTTTCAATGATTTCAATACTTCTACTCTGATATTTTTTTTGTGCTGCATAGTTACTCGTTACAATTATAAAAATTACCACTGCCAGAACAGTAGATGGCAGGTTTCATGAAGCTCAAAACATGTGTATTATCAGCGCATACGAAAATAAAAGCTACTTATTGAAATAATAAAAAAACAATATGATGTTCAAACTTTTGACTTCTTTCTTTAATAACTACATAACACAGTACTTGTACTTTTACTTTCAGTACTTGAGTAGCATTTTTTTTTTCAAAACTACTGGTACTTTTACTTTCAGTACTTAAGTATTGCAAGTAGTTTTTTTAAAAATTTTGCTACTCAAGTACAAAAAATGTTGAATACTTTAGTACTTCTACTCAAGTCACTTTTTGATCGAGCACTTCCACTTCTACTCAAGTCACTTTTTGATCAAGCACTTGTACTTTTACCCAAGTACGGGTTTCGAGTACTTTATACAACTTTGGCTATGGCAGTGCTCATCCTGTTCCTCCTTGCACAAAGGAGCAGATACCGGTCCTGGCAATGGGTTTAGTGTCTGTCCAGCTCTCCTAGAGTAACCGCCTGTCTCCTGGAATCTCCATGCTGTTGAGATGACACAGCAAACCTTCTGGCAATGGCATGTATTGATGTGACATCCTAGAAGAGTTGGAGTGCTTGTGCAACCTCTATAGGGTCCAGGTATTGCCTCATGCTACCAGTAGTTACAATGACCCTAGCATAATGCAAAACTAGTGAAAAACAGCCAGAAAAGATGAGTGGGTAAACAAATTTCAGTGGCCTCCAGCTGTAAAACAATTCTGTTTTGGAGGTTGTCTCATTGTTGCCCATCTAGTTCCCCTGTTGTTAATTTCATTAACACCAAAGCAGCTGAAACTGATTAACAAACTCCTCTGCTACTTAACTGACCAGATCAATATCCGAAGAGTTGAATTGACTTGATGCTATACTCTAATTAAAAAGTGGTCCTGTAATTTTCTTTTAACAGTGTGTGTGTGTGTATATATATATATATATATATATATATATATATATATATATATATATATATAAAAATTCATATTTATCTATTTATCCAGGTAATTAAGGCAGCATGCACTGTGTACTGCAAGCTGACGCGACATCTTTGAAATTTTTTGTACTGATTTAATACTAGATATGCATAATATATGATAAAACCACACTCTAACATTAATTATGTATGAAATGTTTACACCAGATGAATTTTCTTCATTTGGTATAACAATTTAATATGCAAAGAAATTGGAAAATGTTCTTTCTCTCAGAGAACCCCTTTTTGCAGTAAAGAAAGTAAAACCACTGTGATGTTGAGAATTACAGAATAAGATGCAATCAGGATTTTTAACTTGAACTCCTTATGTTTGTGTATTCCGTAAATTCATGTTTACACTGCTTCTCTGCGCAATACACATTTGCAAATAAAATAGGTAACTTAAAACAACTCTGTCAGTAACTGAATGTTTAAATACATGCTCTACCTTCCTTCTAAAGAAGAATGGAAATATTTATGTCTCCTGCTGCCAGAGCTGCCGAACACTTCTCTGATCAAACAGAACTGCTGGCTAGAGTGCAGAAAATGACACTTCCGGGAGTGTCAATAACCTTTGAGCTCTGCACCGCTTAGTGGTTCAGTCCACTGATCTCTGTCTCTACTGTTTCTTGTACTAACATGCAGGACTGAGGAAGAAACCATTGATCATTGCTGGGGACATAGGAAAGATTTACTTTCAGAAGTGTTTCTGCAGAAACTTTAAACCATTTTAATTTTTGTTCGGGGCAGCAGAAGCAGCATGCAAGGGAAATATTTACATTCTTCTTAAAGCGGTAGTATCCTGCTTTTTTACACTTTTACCTACAGGTAAGCCTATAATAAGGCTTACCTGTAGGTACAAATAATATCTCCTAAACCGGCATGGTTTAGGATATATCTACAGTGCATGCAGCCGCTCGCGCGAGCGGCGCATGCGCTCTGAAGGTCCGGGGGGGGGACCTTCAATCTATTTGCCGGGAGCTTGCCGGAAAATCACTCCCGCACGCATGCGCGGGAGTGACGTCATCACGGCTCTGGCCAATCATCGCGCCGGAGCCGTCTCTTCCAGCAAATCACCGCGCCGGAGCCGCCAAACCCGGAAGAGACGGCGAGGGATCATGGCAGCGCCCGCAGCGATGTCCGGGGGTCCGTGTCGGGGCTTCGTTCTAAGGTAAGTAATACATAATGAGCTAGTATGCGATGCATACTAGCTCATTATGCCTTTGTCTTGCAGGTTTTTTTTTTTTTTGAACTTTGGGTTTACAACCGCTTTAACAGGTACAGCTTTAAAGCGGTTGTATCCTCGCCAAAAAAAAAAAAAAAATAACAGACCCTGCAAGACAAAGGCATAATGAGCTAGTATGCATCGCATCTCTTCTGGGTTCGGCGGCTCCGGCGCTGTGAGTGGCCGAAGCTGCGATGACATCACTCCTGCGCATGCGAGTAGTCGGCAAGGAACTCTGAAGGTCCGCCAGTCCTTCAGAGCACATGCGCCGCTAGTGTCAGCGGCTGCATGCAGGGCGAATATCTCCGAAACCGTGCAGGTGTATTATTGGCAATAATATCCATTAAAATGTTACATTTCATAGACCTATTTCCATGTTAATACTAATTACCATTGGTAATGCCTACTAAATCCTCATTTAGCAGCACCTGCTTTACCAGAGTAATGGAACCAGTCATATGCTTTTAATGTTTTCTTTTACTTTCATGCTTTGACATATACAGTAACTTATCATTTTTTTTAAGTATTTTGTATGTTAAAGTTATTTCAGAAAATATATTTAATTTGTTTTTATTTCTTAAAACAAAGGTAACTTGTGGGACTGTGGTTTTCAAGGACTAGGTGTATATTGAGAACAGCAGAAAAATAAGCGGTTGGAGCTTTAACCCTTTTTGCTGCCAGAGCATTTGCTTTTACATTTTTTGCAGATGTTTAAAAAATAAGTTTAGGCCTAAAGTTTACATAACCCTCCTCAAACATTATGTACTGTATTTTCTGAAAGCAGACACCCCAGAGAATGAAATAGTGGTAGTTCCAATTTTTGTCACATATTAGCACCATGGTTTAGGAAATTAAAAATTGTAGTAATACAATACACTAAAATTTATTTTAGGGCAAACAAATGCATAATTTACCTAAGTTTTTGGTAAAATATAAAAGATGTGGTTGGTTGCAGCAAGTAAATATATACTGTACTCAACATTTCAAGCCTTGTGTACACCCATGAAACAGTGTAGTGCTAATGTGATGAAGTCAGCATCGCTCTCTGCAACACTACACTTTGAGACTAATGCCTCGTATACACGCATTGATAGTTGGGCGTGAATTTTCGACCAACGTCCGATCGGCCGATTTTCAGCTTGTTAGTATGATGCTTTCGACAACCATCTCCTACTTTTCGGCCGAACAAAATCTGGTGTGCAGGCTATAAATTTTTTGTTGGCCGTCAACAGAACGGCCGATTTTCCGTCAGTCAGTACAGATTTCGGCAGACAAAAATCTAATGAGCAAGACTGGGCATGCTCAGAGAAGAAAAAACACACGGAAAGTAAACCATCACATGACATCACTTCTGAAGTTGGTTTTTGTTGGCCGATAAAATTCGTGTGCAGTCTAGAGCACATTTCAACCAACACAACAACACTGGACAAAAGACGGCCGATCGGTCGGCCGATAATCGTTGCGTGTGTACGAGGCATAAGGATGCTGTGGTCCTTCATGTGAAAAATAATTTTACATTGCAATATTTATATTTATGAATTTACTGTTATAATCAGAAAATAATCCCGAGATAAATTAACAACCGCAGTGAAAACAACTCCTATAGATAGTGAATTGATTCCAAAAGCTGTAGTGTTTTAGGAGATGCTTATTAGTGGTAAGTATAGCCCATTAAAATGCCTATTAGCAGTCTTAAGGCGGAGCAAGCTAGATGGCTATTACTATTTATCTCTGTAAGGCCCTCCACATTGGTAATGAGCATTATTGTGTGTACTATTGGAGACAGCTGGTAAGACCGCTTTGTATTGCATAATGCTCAGAAAATGGATATTTAAATGTATTTTCTACAATGGGCCAAACAAGAATACTGTTCATTGTCTGCATATTTTTTATGACATTATATTCTATCCAATATAAATATCCTCTTTTGACATTCTATTTGGCACCAATGTAAAGGAAATGTATAGTTTTTTGTGCATTTTTTATCATTTACGGACTAAACTATTTTTCTTTTAGGTTTTTTTTTGCTAATTAGGCCAATGATGCATGCAAATATTTAATATTTACCACTTGCGCCAGCAGGTAGAACACTAGAGGTTTTTCAACTTGCTGTAATTTACGTCTGTGCTCTGAATAGCCTGTGCAGTTTGATCTCATGTTTTTCGTGTCTTTTAAAGTCTATGCCTTGATGACAATTTTTCCCGAAGACAGAAACTGATAGGAAACCCAAAATTTTAGAGCAGTCATCAAAAAATTGACAATTTTCCAACGGGTCAAAAAGAGATCTTCATCACACACCAGACAGATCAATAGCCAATTGCAGGGTGCTGGAACAACTGGTGAATGGCACCACAGCAACCAGATAAGATATACAGTATTACCACATATATCATTTGTGAAAAGAAATGCCTGTCACTTTTGCCTGATGATGGGACACTGGTGGCACTTATGCTCTATGACATGCTGAACAAACATCAAAAAAGATGTCTCTTTTCACAGAAGAATGAAGTGTGCTGACAAAATCTTTTTTTTCTTTCAACTTTCCAAGGGGGAAACCCTACTCTGATTGCAACAGAATGCCCCTCATTTAGAGATTTCCTCATACTTCTTTGTTAGTCTTTTGGATAGGAGGCAAGATATCGGCAATATCAGCAAAGGGACACAGGCAGCAAAAAAAAACGGATACATTAAAAAGCTGAACACCAGCTAAACTACGTCCCTCATAACATTTGAGGCCTCTGGATGTGCAATATATAAACTTTATTTAGCTGAGGCTACATACAGCATACCGTACTCTGTTCTGGGTTAGAGCCGAGACTTCCTGTCTCATACCCAGAACACAGTAGAGTCTATCACAGCGGCGCTCAGCCAATCAGAGAAAGCAATGTATTCTAGCAATAAATTCAAAACTTCCTCTGATTGGTTGAGTTAGAGAAGCGGGCTGATGACGTCACAACATCCGACTCAGCCAATCAGAGGATGCTTTGTATTCATTGCTAGAATACATTACTTTCTCTGAATCGCTGAATGTCGCTGTGATACACTCTGTGTTCAAGGTATAAGACCGAAAGAGAAAGTCTCTGCTTAAACTCAAAACACAGTGAGGTATGCAGTATGCTGTATGTAGCCTCACCTGCGTACAGTTCATGCCGCTCATCCAGTGGCCTCACATGTTAGTAAGGGACATAGTTTGTTTGGGCCAGCTTAGCCCAAACAAACTATGCCAAGTGTATAAAAAGCTGGCGTTCAGCTTTAATCTTACCTATTTTATCCCTACTAGAATTCTGAAAGGCATAGGGAAGCCAGTGGCACATCTTTGATGCACATAGCATGCTGTGGTGAAACGTGGGTATGACTGGTTCACCCTTGCCAGTGGTAGTAGCTTTAAAGGAAGAGCTTAGTGTGGTTGTTAAGTCACATCAGTCAGGAGGAGGGAAGGAGAGAGCTGAGATGTCAGCGGGGAGGAGGGGAGCCTTGAGGAGTCATGTTACCGCCGATTGGCACTTTTTTACAAAGAACATACACTGCAGCATAATAAGCTTTATAAAAGAGGGGATTCTGTGTATTTTTTGAAGGGTATTTTAGCAGCAGGAAGGGGAAAGTGGGATTTGTAAGAGCTGATGGGTAGGGAGGGGGAGGAGGATGCATTGGACAGAGAGGAGAGCTGTGGGTGATGGAGGCATGTAACCTGACCACGGTGTCAGGACTCAGCAGCCATGATACACCATGGTCAGTTTACAGGGGGAGGGTATAGCCAGGCAAGGTTTCAGCCAGGTATTTCAGGTGATACGGGGGGGGGGGGGGCAAATTACACAGCACAAGCACTGTTCTATATAACATGCTTTAAAGGAGCAGGATCCATTTTTTTTTTTTGTAGGTTAACACACGCTTTAAAAAGAGTCTAAACCTATACATTGTATACACTACACACATATCCTAAAGTCCTTATATCCACAAAATATACCTCGATGCTCTGCCATAAGTAAAAGTCTCAGATACATATAAACCTTGGCACAAAGGACTAATTAAAAACAAAAAAATTAAACTCTTCCATTATAGATGTGCTTTTCTGCATACACAATATTTAAAGAAAGACAACACTGACTGATCCTACCTTAAAGGAGAACTTTATTCAAACATTAGGAACTGCTTTGCAACGAGGCGACTGTTAAGACATTGATACCTTGTTAAGAACTATGTGATATGCAACATAGCAAAAACACTGCATTTTAGGATTATATGATGCACAATATAGTGTATAGAGTGCAGCAGTCAGAACCATTTATTGTACAACATAGCAAAAAAAAAGTGAGAATTCAGACGCACGTAATGTACAATACAGCATATTAAGTGCTGTTGTCGGAGTTTCATCATTTGAAACATAGTGTAAAGAAAGCAGGGGTCAGAATTATGTTACGTTCAGTATAGTATATGGAATCAATGATCTAGAATATGTAATTCACAACATAGCATTTAGAATGCAGTGCTCAGGCCTATGTAGCATACAACATAGCACATACAGTGCAGGGGTCAAGACTGTAAAGTAATGTAATGTGCAAAATAGTGTATAAAGTATAGGGGTCGGCACTATGTAGCATGAGTAGTGAAATGATCAGAACTATGTAACAAAGTGCAGCAGTCCAGACAATGAAGATTATACAGTGCAGCAATAGGGACTATGTCATGTACAACATAGCACATACAGTACAGCGGTCAGAGTACAAAACTCAGGGCTATGTTATTGCACAGCTTGGTACTGTGAAATATAAGTGTCTAAAGTGTCTTAAACAGAAGCATCTCACAGTGCATCCCTATGGGAAATACATTTAGAAGAGCCAAAGCCAAACCTGACTGGCTAAACCGTAATGTAAAAAAACGTATTAGGGGAAAAAAATGGCCTTTAAGAAATATAAATTGGAGGGCACATTATCTGCTATCCAGCAATACAAGGAATCAAATAAGAAATGTAAATATGGAATCAGAATGGCTAAAATCTGCTTTGAGAGACAAATACCAGAGGATAGTTAAAAGAACCCTAAGAAATTCTTTAAATATATCAACAGCAAAAAAACACAGTCAGAGCATGTTGCTCACATAATTAACAATGATGGGAGGATGGTTACAGAGGACACTGAGAAGGCAACCGTGCTTATTGCTTTCTTCTCCTCAGTCTATACAAAAGAAAAGGAGGGGTACAATGACCATGACTGTATGGTTAACAGAACTTCACTGGATTTGCCGATATGGCTAAAAGAGGGTGAAATCAGGGAAAGGCTGGATAAAATTAACACAAGTAAATCACCAGGCCCGGATGGCGTACATCCAAGAGTACTCAAAGAACTGAGTAGGGTTATATCTAGACCACTGTTCCTGATCTTTGCTGATAGTATTTTGACAGGAACTGTACCAGGTGACTGGAGGAAAGCTAACGTGATACCGATATTCAAAAAAGGGCAGAGGCATATCCCGGGTAATTATAGGCCAGTCAGCCTGACGTCAATAGTATGTAAACTTCTGTAAGGGATGATAAGGGACTATATCCAAGAGTTTGCTAAAGAGAACAACATCTTTAGCAGTAATCAGCAAAGGGCGTTCTTGTCAAACCAATCTGTTAACATTCTACGAGGAGGTGAGCTGTGAGCTAGATAGGGGGAGACCAGTGAATGTGGTGTATCTGGATTTTGCTAAGGCGTTTGATACAGTTCCCCACAAACACTTAATTTATAAAATAAGGTCTGCAGGCATCGACCACAAGGTTTGCTCTTGAATACGGAACAGGTTAAAGGGGAGTATCCAAAGGGTGGTAATAAATAACGCATACTCAGACTGGTCTGGGGTGTCCTGGGACCAATCTTGTTTAATTTATTCATAAATAGCATTGAGGACGAGATCATTAGCTCAATATCAGTTTTTGCAGATAACGCAAAATTAAACAGGGCAATAACTGTTAATAATGTCTTGGTGGTCAGTGTGCACCCTTATATTGGTTGTCAGTGCCCAGTGCGCACTTTAAGTTTGTGGTCAGAACTCAGTGTGTGCCTATACAATGAGCATCAGGGCTCAGTGTGCCACACTTACATTAGTGGTCAGCGTGTCCCCTTACATTGGTGATCAGGGTGTTCCCTTATATTAGTGGTGGTCAGGGTGTTCCCTTATATTGGTGGTCAGCATATTCCTTTGCATTGTTAATCAGTGCATCCCCTTACTTACATTGGTAGATAGTGCATTCCCTTATTTTGCTGATCAGTGCATCCTTTGCACAGTGTGTGTACTTGTGGCAATGGCGATCAGTACTCAGGTTCTCACTCTGACTGTCCTCATCTTCACAATCAGTTAGGAAGTTAGGCTAAATCCTGGAATTAAATTCTGGCTCTATATCCAATGCTGGTGGAGGTGCCTGTTTGTATTTCAGTAAGAGGGATTGATAGGGATATGGAATTCTCTTCCACAAGCAGTAGTATCAGCAGGGAGCATCAATAGTTTAAAAAAAACTATTAGATGGGCACCTTAAAGACCGCAACATACAGGGGTATACAATGTATGGTTAACAGCAAACACACACACACATCATGGGCTGAACTGGATGGACTGATGTCTTTTTTCAACATCACAAACTATGTAACTATGTAACCCAGCAAATGTAAGTTTGGGGATGGGAGCACCACCCTATCTAAGAACTCCGCTCTGTCTGGAGAAAGGGGAGCAGGTGCAAGTGGTGCACTGTGTGCAGTGGATAGTAATGGTGGTCAGTTCACAGCTTTAGACCAGGGGAACCAAACGTTAGATATAGGGCATGTGCCCTGGATGCCCAGTGCTAGAGATGATACCCTAGCAGATTTCTACCCATTTAAAAAAAAAAATACTTTAAGATCAGGCTGTCCACATTAAATCCACATCTTCTGCTGCTGACATGTCGTGTTCATGCAAATCCACAGCAGAAGGTGCCAATATGAAGTTTTGGCAAACTTAAATTCTCTCTGGCTCATATGATTAAAGCCTTTGTAAGTATGGGAGGTGTGATCTAACAGCAAACAGTATGGAGCCTGTTCCCATTCACAATGGAGCCCCCAGAGACTTTAGTTACAGCCCAGGATGTTGATTTTCACCTGTTTGTCCTGTTAGAACTTCATTCCATTGAATTTTCAATTCTTTTTTTATCATGACATGACCAAGTATAACAAAGAGTAAGATGAAATGCATCATAGCCATAACTAAATTGTCTGTCTTTTCCCTGTCTTCAGCAGCTCTCACTGAACTTAAAATTATGTGAATGTTTTTATAATGACTATGCATTCAGATTGCAAATGTCTTGTGCTTCTGAACTCTGCATTCAGTAATTATGATAGAATTGCTTATATCCACTTTCATTAGCAAACTCATCACCATTATCCAATTTATCTGTCTGTGTGTGTGTGTATAGAATAGGTAAATGAGTGATGTCAGTTCTGTCTACAGCCTTTTTTTTTTTTTTGAGGCCCTGGATTCTGACACACTAATATGATCCTTGCTGTCATTCTGAATCTGTCTGTGATAATATAATGTATCATAGAAATAAGCTGAGAGGACATTGTGATAAAAATTGTAAAATATATAGTTCTTAATTAAAGAAAAATTAAATGTTTCTATAAGTTTTTTTCTTACATTTCAGCATCGCCTTTCAGCATCACTGAAAGGCTGTGGATGTAGTATACTTGGAATTTGCAAATGTGTTTGACACAGCTCCTCGCACACGGCTAATGTGTAAGGTAAAGTCTACAGGCTTGGACAAATCAGTTGGTAAATGGATGGAAAATTGGCTAAAATATATATTTCAGAGTAGTGGTTAATGATTCTTACTCTTAATGGTCTAAGGTTATCAGTGGTGTATCCCAAGGTTAAGTGTTGGGACCCTTACTTTTTAATAGCTTTATAAATGTATAGGGTCTGGGATTAAAAGTACCATTTCAGTCTTTGCAGATGACACCAAGCTTTGCAGTGGAATAACTTCCTTACAGGATGTCTCCAACTTACAAGCTGACCTCAATGCACTGTTTCATTGGGCAACTATGTGGCAAATGAGGTTTAATGTTGATAAATGTAAAGTTATGCACTTGGGGGCTAAGAATATGCATGCATCATACATACTAGGTGGATTAGAACTGGGGGAATCTATAGCGGAGAAGGATCTGGGTGTTCTGGTAGATCATAAACTTAAGATAAGAGCATGCAATGCAAAGCTGCAGTTTCCAAAGCAAGCAAAGCCTTTCCTTATATTAAAAGAGGAATGGACCCATGACACAGCAGGGGTGTATGGGCTGGGCGGCAAACACAGGATATAAAGCAAGGAAAGGAAGAGAAGGAAAAGTGAGAAGAAAAGAAAAAATAAATATATATAGGCCCTATGCCCAATGTTGACATGTTCAAGCTTGTTTACTCTTCTAATGTTATTTAAATATCACACACTGTTCTGTTACCATTGTACTTATTATTGTACGTGTATGTTGTTCCTTTCTGTTCATGATGGTTTATATTGTTTTCTTTACTAAAAAAACAAAGATGTTTTTGGATAAAAAAAAAAAGAGGCATGGACTCCAGAGAGAGAGAGAGAGACAGAAAATTTTGCCCCTGTACAAATCATTAGTAAGACCTCATCTGGAATATGCAGTTCAGTTTTTAACACCAGTTCTCAAAAAGGATATCAGGGAACTGGAGAAAGTGCTGAGAAGGGCAACCAATCTGACGAGAGGCACGGAGGAGCTCAGCTATGAGGAAAGATTAGAGGAACTGAATGTATTCTCTCTTGAGAAGAGGAGATTAAGGGGGTAATATGATCAACATGTATAAATACAGAAGGGGTCCATACAGTGAACATGGTGTTGAGTTATTCAATTTAAGGTCAACACAGAGGATAAGGGGGCACTCTTCATGTCTAGAGTCTTCACCCCTTTGAAAAAGCTACGGGCTGTTGTAGCGCAACGCGTCAGGGACAAGCCGTGCCTACTAGGGTTGAGCGGACACCTAGATGTCCGTGTTCGACGGGTTCGGCCGAACTTTAAAAAAAAGTCCGGGTCCGTGTCCCGGACTTTTACCGAACTTTTCCCGGACACCGAACCCCATTGAAGTCAATGGGGACCCGAACTTTAAGGCACTAAAATGACTCTAAAACACCAATGGAAAGGGCTAGAGTGCTGCAAATGGCAGCAAAACGTAGTTAAGAGCATGGCAAGTGCTCTGCAAACAAATGTGGATAGGGAAATAACTTAAAACAACAAAAAAAAAAAAGAAAAAACAATGTTCTTCATCTCTGAAGGACGAGGCCCATATGGAGTAGGAGGGAGGTTGAGGTGGTGGTGGTGGATGTGGCGGTGTCATAGGCGTGCGCACAGGGTGTGCCTGGTGTACCTGGGCACACCCTAATCACCTAGGGCACATAGCATTATCGCTCTGTTTGCCAGTGAGGAGATGGGAACGATCTCCCTCGCACCTGCTCTGCTCTATTTCTCTTTGCCAGCAGGCAGAGTAATGTATCGGGGCCATGTACATGTAGGCAAACACATGCATGTGTATTTCAACTTTGGGGTGCACACCCTAATGCAATAGGCTGCGCACACCTATGGGCGGTGTAGGTGGAAGCGGCGGTGGAGGAGGACCGGGGCCGGATTAAGAGCATCATGGTCTTGGTGCTGAGGATTTTGAAGGGCCTTAAGGGCCGTGCCTTGGCATGCACCCAGAGGAGGAAGGGTGCAGCCATGCATGCCTAATTCAACATGGGATGCTGTCTCTGAAGCCCATAAACACATCCATGCATCGGCAACTGTCCCTCCTTGTCCGGCCTTCGCGCTGTGTGGGGAGGTTCTGAGGGTGCTGCCTGGGGAAGCGAGCATAGAAGCCAGACTTCTGTGTTTACAAGTGACAGAAGAGCGGTCACAGTGAATATGGCCAACCCGGGGCCTATATAAAAGGTAGGGGCCTGCATGGAGCTGCAGCTCCAATAGCCCCTACGTTAATCTGGCCCTGAGGAGGAGGACGAGGTAGCCAACACTGCTTCTTTTCACAAATTTTAAATGAGGGTACACCCCAAAAGAGTGAGAAAGAGCCAAAATGGAACAATGGCTGGGTAAGGTCGGTATTCCATTGCTATTCTGCACAAGGTACGGAAAAGTCCCGTGGGATCCATGCCTGGTTCATTTTAATGAACGTGAGCTTGTCCACATTGTCTCTGGACAGGCGGCTGCGCTTTTCTGTTATAAAACCCCCAGCCGTGCTAAATACCCGTTCAGATAATACACTGGCTGCAGGGCACGCCAGCACCTCCAAGGCGTAAAGGGCAAGCTCAGGCCATGTGCCCAATTTGGAGACCCAGAAGTTGAAGGGGGCAGACCCCTCATTCACTACATGTAGGCGTGTGCACACATACTGCTCCACCATGTTAGTAAAATGCTGCCTCCTGCTAAGACGTTCCATCTGAGCTTCTGGTGCTGCTGTTTGTTGTGGCGTGCTGACAAAGCTTTTCCACATTTCGGCCATGCTAACCCTGCCTTCTGAGGTGCTGGCGGTGCCCTGGTTGAGTTGGCGACCTCCTCCTCCTCCTCCTCTGCCTTGTGCTTCCACTGTGGCCCCGCTGTCAGATGGGAATGCCAGCAGCATCGCGTCTACCAGCGTGCGCTTGTACTCGCGCATCTTGCGATCGCGCTCCAGTGAGTGAATTAAGGACGGTACGTTGTCCTTGTAACGGGGATCCAGCAGCGTGGCCACCCAGTAATCAGCACAAGTTAGAATGTGGGCAACTCGGCGGTCGTTGTGGAGACACTGCAGCATGTAATCGCTCATGTGTGCCAGGCTGCCCAGAGGCGACGAAAGGCTGTCCTCTGTGGGAGGTGTATCGTCCGTGTCCTCTGTATCCCCCCAGCCACGCACCAGTGATGGCCATGAGCTGGCCTGGGTGCCACCCTGCTGTGAACATGGTTCCATCTCCTCCTCCAGCTCCTCCTCCTCCTCCTCCTCCTCATCCTCCAGAACTGTGCCCCTGCTGGACAATTGTGTCCCTGGCGTTTGTGTGCGCAGGAACCCACCCTCGGAGCCCCTTGCGAATGACTGCCCTGAAAGCCTTGGAAATGTTACCTCTTCATCCTCCTCCTCCTCCTCATCCTGTGCCACATCCTCTTCCATCATCGCCCGAATTGTTTTTTCAAGGAGGCATAGAAGTGGGATAGTTAAGCTGAGAACGGTGTCATTGCCACTGGCCATGTTGGTGGAGTACTCAAAACAGCGCAACAAGGCACACAGGTCTCGCATGGAGGCCCAGTTATTGGTGGTGAAGTGGTGCTGTTCCGCAGAGCGACTCACGCGTGCGTGCTGCAGCTGAAACTCCACTATGGCCTGCTGCTGCTCGCACAGTCTTTCCAGCATGTGCAAGGTGGAGTTCCACCTTGTGGGCACGTCACATATGAGGCGGTGAGCGGGAAGGCCGAAGTTACGCTGCAGCGCTGCCAGGCGAGCAGCAGCAGGGTGAGAACGCCGAAAGTGCGCACAAATGGCCCGCACTTTCTGCAGCAGCTCTGACATATCGGGGTAGTTTTTAAGGAACCTCTGCACCACCAAATTCAGCACATGCGCCAGGCAAGGGATGTGCGTCAAACCGGCTAGGCCCAGAGCTGCTATGAGATTTCTCCCGTTATCGCACACCACCAGGCAGGGCTTGAGGCTCGCTGGCAGCAACCACTCATTTGTCTGCTGTTCCATGCTCCTCCACAACTCCTGCGCGGTGTGTGGTTTGTCCCCCAAACAGGCAAGTTGTAAAACTGCCTGCTGTCGTTTACCCCTGGCCGTGCTGAAGTTGGTGGTGAAGGTGTTACGCTGTCCGGATGAGGAGGCGGTAGAGGATGAGGAAGCGGAGTAGGAGGAGTTAGGAACAGGAGGCAAACTGAAGCGCCCTGCAATCCTCGGTGGTGGAAGGACATGCGCCAAATTGCTATCCGCCTCAGGCTCATCCGCCACTGCATTTACCCAGTGTGCCGTTAGGGAGATATAACGCCCCTGACCGTGCTTACTGGTCCACGTATCGGTAGTTAGGTGGACCTTGGCACAGATGGCGTTGCGCAGTGCACACCTGATTTTTTTCCCCCACTTGGTTGTGCAGGGAAGGGATGGCTTGCCTGGAAAAGTAGTGGCGGCTGGGCACGACGTACTGTGGGACAGCCACCGACATAAGGTTTTTAAAACTGTGCGTCTCCACCAGAACTTCCACGCTAGAGAACTCCTTTGAGCTGACTTTGGTGCACTCGTTCCCTTGCTGCGTTGGGCAGTAGCGGGCGTAGTGTCTAGGGCATGGCCGCTCCGCTTCTGCACCCTGCTCCCTCTTCTGCTGTGCTGGTGGCTCTGTGCGACCACCGCCTCTTCCTCCAAACTACTCAGGTCACCTGCATGACGTTCATTCCATGTGGGGTCGAGGACCTCATCGTCCTCCACATCATCTTCCACCCAGTCTTCACCCCTGCCCTCCTTGTCGGTCTCCACAATGCTGAACGCCGCAGCAGTTGGCACCTGCGTTTCGTCATCATCGGAGACGTGCTGCGATGATCCTTGCATGTACTCATCTTGAGAAATAAGTGGTTGGGCATCGCTGCACTCAATCTCTTCCACTTCTGGGGCAGGGCTAGGTGGATGGCCCTGGGAAACCCTGCTGACAGAGTCATCAAAAAGAAGAAGAGACTGCTGTATGGCTTGGGGCTCAGACTGCTTGCCTGATTTGCAAGGGGGTGAGGTGAAAGACGGTTGGACATCGGCTGCAGGTGCCAACTGTGACCTTTCTGCAGTAGACTGGGTGGGAGACAATGTGAAGGAACTGGAGGCACTGTCAGCAGCAAACCAATCTACTATCGCCTCCACTTGTTCTGGCCTCATCACTTCTAGGGGCGTATGATGCCCTACCAAATACTGATGCAGGTTCTGTCGCCTACTCACACTTGAGGAAGGTGTTTCACTTGTGCGTGTAGCTGGCACAGATCGACCACGTCCTCTCCTTGCAACAGGAGCTCTAGCAGCAGCACCACCACGACCCAGGCCACGGCCCCTATTTGACGCTCTCCTCATATTTCTGAAATTTAAGATCTTGCCCTAGAAAGGTCTTTATTGAATAGCGGAACAAAAGAACAACAGTATCGCACGGGTGTATCTCACAGTCAAATATGCAAACTATGCCGCAATTTAATGTTTTTTACACCAAAAGGGTGTGTATTGAATAGCGGAATAGGATAAAAAACTGTGTATCTCACACGTACAAACACAGATTAGGCTCGATTAAATTTTTTCCTACCCTAAAGGGAGGATGAGGAAGAGGAGTATGGAACAGGCAGCACCCACAAATCTTCAGAAGTATGAGATGAACCCCAAAAACTTGGAAAGGTGGATCTCACACGTACCGACACAGACTATTCCGCAATTTAATTGAGCCCCAAAGGTTTTTATTGAATAACGGAATAGGAAATATGATCAAAAAAAGTGTATGTTTTTCACACGTACAGAAGCACACTAGGCCCCAATTACTATTGTTTGTACACCTAAAAGGATGGATGAGGAGGAGGAGGAGGAGTATAGAACAGACAGCACCCTCAAAGCTTCAGAAGTATGAGATGAACCCCAAAAACTTGGAAAGGTGGATCTCACACGTACCGACACAGACTATTCCGCAATTTAATTGAGCCCCAATACTTTTTATTGAATAGCGGAATAGGAAATATGATCAAAAAAAAGTGTATGTTTTTCACACGTACAGAAGCACACTAGGCCCCAATTACTATTGTTTGTACACCTAAAAGGATGGATGAGGAAGAGGAGGAGGAGGAGTATAGAACAGGCAGCACCCTCAAAGCTTCAGAAGTATGAGATGAACCCCAAAAACTTGGAAAGGTGGATCTCACACGTACCGACACAGACTATTCCGCAATTTAATTGAGCCCCAAAGGTTTTTATTGAATAGTGGAATAGGAAATATGATCAAAAAAAAGTGTATGTTTTTCACACGTACAGAAGCACACTAGGCCCCAATTACTATTGTTTGTACACCTAAAAGGATGGATGAGGAAGAGGAGGAGGAGGAGTATAGAACACGCAGCACCCTCAAAGCTTCAGAAGTATGAGATGAACCCCAAAAACTTGGAAAGGTGGATCTCACACGTACCGACACAGACTATTCCGCAATTTAATTGAGCCCCAAAGGTTTTTATTGAATAGCGGAATAGGAAATATGATCAAAAAAAAGTGTATGTTTTTCACACGTACAGAAGCACACTAGGCCCCAATTACTATTGTTTGTACACCTAAAAGGATGGATGAGGAGGAGGAGGAGGAGGAGTATAGAACAGGCAGCACCCTCAAAGCTTCAGAAGTATGAGATGAACCCCAAAAACTTGGAAAGGTGGATCTCACACGTACCGACACAGACTATTCCGCAATTTAATTGAGCCCCAAAGGTTTTTATTGAATAGCGGAATAGGAAATATGATCAAAAAAAAGTGTATGTTTTTCACACGTACAGAAGCACACTAGGCCCCAATTACTATTGTTTGTACACCTAAAAGGATGGATGAGGAAGAGGAGGAGGAGGAGTATAGAACAGGCAGCACCCTCAAAGCTTCAGAAGTATGAGATGAACCCCAAAAACTTGGAAAGGTGGATCTCACACGTACCGACACAGACTATTCCGCAATTTAATTGAGCCCCAAAGGTTTTTATTGAATAACGGAATAGGAAATATGATCAAAAAAAGTGTATGTTTTTCACACGTACAGAAGCACACTAGGCCCCAATTACTATTGTTTGTACACCTAAAAGGATGGATGAGGAAGAGGAGGAGGAGGAGTATAGAACAGGCAGCACCCTCAAAGCTTCAGAAGTATGAGATGAACCCCAAAAACTTGGAAAGGTGGATCTCACACGTACCGACACAGACTATTCCGCAATTTAATTGAGCCCCAAAGGTTTTTATTGAATAACGGAATAGGAAATATGATCAAAAAAAGTGTATGTTTTTCACACGTACAGAAGCACACTAGGCCCCAATTACTATTGTTTGTACACCTAAAAGGATGGAGGAGGAGGAGGAGTATAGAAAAGGCAGCACCCTCAAAGCTTCAGAAGTATGAGATTGTGTTCACTGTACCCCACAAAGATTGTGTTCACTGTACCCCACAAAGATTGTTTTCACTGTACCCCACAAAGGTTTTGTTCACTGCACCCCACAAAGATTGTGTTCACTGTACCCCACAAAGATTGTGTTCACTGCACCCCAAAAGGATTGTCTTCTCTGCACCCCACAAAGATTGTGTTCACTGTACCCCACAAAGGTTTTGTTCACTGTACCCCACAAAGATTGTGTTCACTGCACTCCAAAAGGATTGTCTTCACTGCACCTCACAAAGATTGTGTTCACTGTACCCCACAAAGGTTTTGTTCACTGCACCCCACAAAGATTGTGTTCACTGTACCCCACAAAGGTTGTGTTCACTGCACCCCACAAAGATTGTGTTCACTGCACCCCACAAAGATTGTGTTCACTGTACCCCACAAAGGTTTTGTTCACTGCACCCCACAAAGGTTTTGTTCACTGCACCCCACAAAGATTGTGTTCACTGTACCCCACAAAGATTGTGTTCACTGCACTCCAAAAGGATTGTCTTCACTGCACCCCACAAAGATTGTGTTCACTGTACCCCACAAAGGTTTTGTTCACTGCACCCCACAAAGATTGTGTTCACTGTACCCCCCAAAGATTTTGTTCACTGCACCCCACAAGGATTGTCTTCACTGCACCCCACAAGGATTGTCTTCACTGCACCCCACAAGGATTGTCTTCACTGCACCCCACAAAGATTGTGTTCACTGTACCCAAAAAGATTTTTTTCACTGCACCCCACAAAGATTGTGTTCACTGTACCCCACAAAGATTTTGTTCACTGCACTCCAAAAGGATTGTCTTTACTGCACCCCACAAAGATTGTGTTCACTGTACCCCACAAAGGTTTTGTTCACTGTACCCCACAAAGATTGTGTTCACTGTACCCCACAAAGGTTTTGTTCACTGCACCCCACAAAGATTGTGTTCACTGTACCCCACAAAGGTTGTGTTCACTGTACCCCACAAAGGTTTTGTTCACTGCACCCCACAAAGATTGTGTTCACTGTACCCCACAAAGGTTGTGTTCACTGCACCCCACAAAGGTTTTGTTCACTGCACCCCACAAAGATTGTGTTCACTGTACCCCACAAAGATTGTGTTCACTGTACCCCACAAAGGTTTTGTTCACTGCACCCCACAAAGATTGTGTTCACTGTACCCCACAAAGGTTGTGTTCACTGCACCCCACAAAGGTTTTGTTCACTGCACCCCACAAAGATTGTGTTCACTGCACCCCACAAAGATTGTGTTCACTGTACCCCACAAAGGTTTTGTTCACTGCACCCCACAAAGATTGTGTTCACTGTACCCCACAAAGATTGTGTTCACTGCACTCCAAAAGGATTGTCTTCACTGCACCCCACAAAGATTGTGTTCACTGTACCCCACAAAGGTTTTGTTCACTGCACCCCACAAAGATTGTGTTCACTGCACCCCACAAAGATTGTGTTCACTGTACCCCACAAAGGTTTTGTTCACTGCACCCCACAAAGGTTTTGTTCACTGCACCCCACAAAGATTGTGTTCACTGCACCCCACAAAGGTTTTGTTCACTGCACCCCACAAAGATTGTGTTCACTGTACCCCCCAAAGATTTTGTTCACTGCACCCCACAAGGATTGTCTTCTCTGCACCCCACAAAGATTGTGTTCACTGTACCCCACAAAGATTGTGTTCACTGTACCCCACAAAGGTTTTGTTCACTGCACCCCACAAAGATTGTGTTCACTGTACCCCACAAAGGTTGGGTTCACTGCACCCCACAAAGGTTTTGTTCACTGCACCCCACAAAGATTGTGTTCACTGCACCCCACAAAGATTGTGTTCACTGTACCCCACAAAGGTTTTGTTCACTGCACCCCACAAAGATTGTGTTCACTGTACCCCACAAAGATTTTGTTCACTGCACCCCACAAGGATTGTCTTCACTGCACCCCACAAGGATTGTCTTCACTGCACCCCACAAGGATTGTCTTCACTGCACCCCACAAGGATTGTCTTCACTGCACCCCACAAAGATTGTGTTCACTGCACCCCACAAAGATTGTGTTCACTGCACCCCACAAAGGTTTTGTTCACTGCACCCCACAAAGATTGTGTTCACTGTACCCCCCCCCCCAAAGATTTTGTTCACTGCACCCCACAAGGATTGTCTTCTCTGCACCCCACAAAGATTGTGTTCACTGTACCCCCAAAGATTGTGTTCACTGTACCCCCAAAGATTTTGTTCACTGCACCCCACAAGGATTGTCTTCACTGCACCCCACAAGGATTGTCTTCACTGCACCCCACAAAGATTGTGTTCACTGTACCCCCACAAAGGTTTTGTTCACTGCACCCCACAAAGATTGTGTTCACTGTACCCCCCAAAGATTTTGTTCACTGCACCCCACAAGGATTGTCTTCACTGCACCCCACAAGGATTGTCTTCACTGCACCCCACAAGGATTGTCTTCACTGCACCCCACAAGGATTGTCTTCACTGCACCCCACAAAGATTGTGTTCACTGCACCCCACAAAGGTTTTGTTCACTGCACCCCACAAAGATTGTGTTCACTGTACCCCACAAGGATTGTCTTCTCTGCACCCCACAAAGATTGTGTTCACTGTACCCCCCAAAGATTTTGTTCACTGCACCCCACAAGGATTGTCTTCACTGCACCCCACAAGGATTGTCTTCACTGCACCCCACAAAGATTGTGTTCACTGTACCCCACAAAGGTTTTGTTCACTGCACCCCACAAAGATTGTGTTCACTGTACCCCCACAAAGGTTTTGTTCACTGCACCCCACAAAGATTTTGTTTACTGCACTCCAAAAGGATTGTGTTCACTGCACCCCAAAAAGATTGTGTTCACTGCAGCCCACACACAGAAAAATGGATGTGGATCACTGACACCTGCCTATCTCCTATCCCACACCACACAGCAATATCGATTGTAGTTTGTAGAACACACTTTCCCTAAAATTCAGCAGACTCTGTCCCTAACAGGATTGAGAAGAGATCGTAGATCAAGAGAACTAAGTGCAGACCCCACCCCACACAGCAATATCGATTGTAGTTTGTAGAACACACTAACCCTATAATTCAGCAGACTCTATCCCTAAAATGCCTACAACTCGCCCTGCCTAAACACTCCAACCTGTCCCTCAATTCTATCCAGACACAAATGGTTTTTTCCTGCCTATCTTTCCCTAATCAGCAGCCAGCACGTTGATGTGTGCTCTGTCCCTGAACACGAACACGAACACGAACACGGACACTTTACTGTATATTCGGGTAAAAATCCGTGTTCGGTCGTTTTATTTCCGGGTTTTGCATGCTTTGGCGCTCTTTTCATGGCGGGCTTTCAACAGCCAATCAACAATCGTTTAACTGGTGTGCCTTAAGCCATCCCAGCCATGCCTGCAAATGTCTCAGTAGCTGTGATTGGCCGTCTGAAGCATGTTACCAAGTCTTTATAAGTTCGAGGCAGCCGCAGCGGCGTCATTATGCTGCTTAGATCAGGGACAGAGCACACATCAACGTGCTGGCTGCTGATTAGGGAAAGATAGGCAGGAAAAAACCATTTGTGTCTGGATAGAATTGAGGGACAGGTCGGAGTGTTTAGGCAGGGCGAGTTGTAGGCATTTTAGGGATAGAGTCTGCTGAATTATAGGGTCAGTGTGTTCTACAAACTACAATCGATATTGCTGTGTGGGGTGGGGTCTGCACTTAGTTCTCCTGATCTACGATCTCTTCTCAATCCTGTTAGGGACAGAGTCTGCTGAATTTTAGGGAAAGTGTGTTCTACAAACTACAATCGATATTGCTGTGTGGTGTGGGATAGGAGATAGGCAGGTGTCAGTGATCCACATCCATTTTCCTGTGTGTGGGCTGCAGTGAACACAATCTTTTTGGGGTGCAGTGAACACAATCCTTTTGGAGTGCAGTGAACAAAATCTTTGTGGGGTGCAGTGAACAAAACCTTTGTGGGGGTACAGTGAACACAATCTTTGTGGGGTGCAGTGAAGACAATCCTTGTGGGGTGCAGTGAAGACAATCCTTGTGGGGTGCAGTGAACAAAATCTTTGGGGGGTACAGTGAACACAATCTTTGTGGGGTGCAGAGAAGACAATCCTTGTGGGGTGCAGTGAACAAAATCTTTGGGGGGGTACAGTGAACACAATCTTTGTGGGGTGCAGTGAACAAAACCTTTGTGGGGTGCAGTGAACACAATCTTTGTGGGGTGCAGTGAAGACAATCCTTGTGGGGTGCAGTGAAGACAATCCTTTTGGAGTGCAGTGAACACAACCTTTGTGGGGTACAGTGAACACAATCTTTGTGGGGTGCAGTGAACAAAACCTTTGTGGGGTACAGTGAACACAATCTTTGTGGGGTGCAGTGAACAAAACCTTTGTGGGGTACAGTGAACACAATCTTTGTGGGGTGCAGTGAACAAAACCTTTGTGGGGTACAGTGAACACAATCTTTGTGGGGTGCAGTGAAGACAATCCTTTTGGAGTGCAGTGAACACAATCTTTGTGGGGTACAGTGAACAAAACCTTTGTGGGGTACAGTGAACACAATCTTTGTGGGGTGCAGAGAAGACAATCCTTTTGGGGTGCGGTGAACACAATCTTTGTGGGGTACAGTGAACACAATCTTTGTGGGGTGCAGTGAACAAAACCTTTGTGGGGTACAGTGAACACAATCTTTGTGGGGTACAGTGAACACAATCTTTGTGGGGTACAGTGAACACAATCTCATACTTCTGAAGCTTTGAGGGTGCTGCCTGTTCTATACTCCTCCTCCACCTCTTCCTCATCCATCCTTTTAGGTGTACAAACAATAGTAATTGGGGCCTAGTGTGCTTCTGTACGTGTGAAAAACATACACTTTTTTTTTATCATATTTCCTATTCCGCTATTCAATAAAAACCTTTGGGGCTCAATTAAATTGCGGAATAGTCTGTGTCGGTACGTGTGAGATCCACCTTTCCAAGTTTTTGGGGTTCATCTCATACTTCTGAAGCTTTGAGGGTGCTGCCTGTTCTATACTCCTCCTCCTCCTCATCCATCCTTTTAGGTGTACAAACAATAGTAATTGGGGCCTAATGTGCTTCTGTACGTGTGAAAAACATACACTTTTTTTTGATCATATTTCCTATTCCGCTATTCAATAAAAACCTTTGGGGCTCAATTAAATTGCGGAATACTCTGTGTCGGTACGTGTGAGATCCACCTTTCCAAGTTTTTGGGGTTCATCTCATACTTCTGAAGCTTTGAGGGTGCTGCCTGTTCTATACTCCTCCTCCTCCTCTTCCTCATCCATCCTTTTAGGTGTACAAACAATAGTAATTGGGGCCTAGTGTGCTTCTGTACGTGTGAAAAACATACACTTTTTTTTGATCATATTTCCTATTCCGCTATTCAATAAAAACCTTTGGGGCTCAATTAAATTGCGGAATAGTCTGTGTCGGTACATGTGAGATCCACCTTTCCAAGTTTTTGGGGTTCATCTCATACTTCTGAAGCTTTGAGGGTGCTGCCTGTTCTATACTCCTCCTCCTCCTCTTCCTCATCCATCCTTTTAGGTGTACAAACAATAGTAATTGGGGCCTAGTGTGCTTCTGTACGTGTGAAAAACATACACTTTTTTTTGATCATATTTCCTATTCCGCTATTCAATAAAAACCTTTGGGGCTCAATTAAATTGCGGAATAGTCTGTGTCGGTACGTGTGAGATCCACCTTTCCAAGTTTTTGGGGTTCATCTCATACTTCTGAAGCTTTGAGGGTGCTGCCTGTTCTATACTCCTCCTCCTCCTCCTCCTCCTCCTCATCCATCCTTTTAGGTGTACAAACAATAGTAATTGGGGCCTAGTGTGCTTCTGTACGTGTGAAAAACATACACTTTTTTTTTATCATATTTCCTATTCCGCTATTCAATAAAAACCTTTGGGGCTCAATTAAATTGCGGAATAGTCTGTGTCTGTACGTGTGAGATCCACCTTTCCAAGTTTTTGGGGTTCATCTCATACTTCTGAAGCTTTGAGGGTTCTGCCTGTTCTATACTCCTCCTCCTCCTCATCCATCCTTTTAGGTGTACAAACAATAGTAATTGGGGCCTAGTGTGCTTCTGTACGTGTGAAAAACATACACTTTTTTTTTATCATATTTCCTATTCCGCTATTCAATAAAAACCTTTGTGGCTCAATTAAATTGCGGTATAGTCTGTGTCGGTACGTGTGAGATCCACCTTTCCAAGTTTTTGAGGTTCATCTCATACTTCTGAAGCTTTGAGGGTGCTGCCTGTTCTATACTCCTCCTCCTCCTCATCCATCCTTTTAGGTGTACAAACAATAGTAATTGGGGCCTAATGTGCTTCTGTACGTGTGAAAAACATACACTTTTTTTTGATCATATTTCCTATTCCGCTATTCAATAAAAACCTTTGGGGCTCAATTAAATTGCGGAATACTCTGTGTCGGTACGTGTGAGATCCACCTTTCCAAGTTTTTGGGGTTCATCTCATACTTCTGAAGCTTTGAGGGTGCTGCCTGTTCTATACTCCTCCTCCTCCTCTTCCTCATCCATCCTTTTAGGTGTACAAACAATAGTAATTGGGGCCTAGTGTGCTTCTGTACGTGTGAAAAACATACACTTTTTTTTGATCATATTTCCTATTCCGCTATTCAATAAAAACCTTTGGGGCTCAATTAAATTGCGGAATAGTCTGTGTCGGTACATGTGAGATCCACCTTTCCAAGTTTTTGGGGTTCATCTCATACTTCTGAAGCTTTGAGGGTGCTGCCTGTTCTATACTCCTCCTCCTCCTCTTCCTCATCCATCCTTTTAGGTGTACAAACAATAGTAATTGGGGCCTAGTGTGCTTCTGTACGTGTGAAAAACATACACTTTTTTTTGATCATATTTCCTATTCCGCTATTCAATAAAAACCTTTGGGGCTCAATTAAATTGCGGAATAGTCTGTGTCGGTACGTGTGAGATCCACCTTTCCAAGTTTTTGGGGTTCATCTCATACTTCTGAAGCTTTGAGGGTGCTGCCTGTTCTATACTCCTCCTCCTCCTCCTCCTCCTCCTCATCCATCCTTTTAGGTGTACAAACAATAGTAATTGGGGCCTAGTGTGCTTCTGTACGTGTGAAAAACATACACTTTTTTTTTATCATATTTCCTATTCCGCTATTCAATAAAAACCTTTGGGGCTCAATTAAATTGCGGAATAGTCTGTGTCTGTACGTGTGAGATCCACCTTTCCAAGTTTTTGGGGTTCATCTCATACTTCTGAAGCTTTGAGGGTTCTGCCTGTTCTATACTCCTCCTCCTCCTCATCCATCCTTTTAGGTGTACAAACAATAGTAATTGGGGCCTAGTGTGCTTCTGTACGTGTGAAAAACATACACTTTTTTTTTATCATATTTCCTATTCCGCTATTCAATAAAAACCTTTGTGGCTCAATTAAATTGCGGTATAGTCTGTGTCGGTACGTGTGAGATCCACCTTTCCAAGTTTTTGAGGTTCATCTCATACTTCTGAAGATTTGAGGGTGCTGCCTGTTCCATACTCCTCTTCCTCATCCTCCCTTTAGGGTAGGAAAAAATTTAATCGGGCCTAGTCTGTGTTTGTACGTGTGAGATACACAGTTTTTTATCCTATTCCGCTATTCAATACACACCCTTTTGGTGTAAAAAACATTAAATTGCGGCATAGTTTGCATATTTGACTGTGAGATACACCCGTGCGATACTGTTGTTCTTTTGTTCCGCTATTCAATAAAGACCTTTCTAGGGCAAGATCTTAAATTTCAGAAATATGAGGAGAGCGTCAAATAGGGGCCGTGGCCTGGGTCGTGGTGGTGCTGCTGCTAGAGCTCCTGTTGCAAGGAGAGGACGTGGTCGATCTGTGCCAGCTACACGCACAAATGAAACTTCTTCCTCAAGTGTGAGTAGGCGACAGAACCTGCATCAGTATTTGGTAGGGCATCATACGCCCCTAGAAGTGATGAGGCCAGAACAAGTGGAGGCGATAGTAGATTGGTTTGCTGCTGACAGTGCCTCCAGTTCCTTCACATTGTCTCCTACCCAGTCTACTGCAGAAAGGTCACAGTTGGCACCTGCAGCCGATGTCCAACCGTCTTTCACCTCACCCCCTTGCAAATCAGGCAAGCAGTCTGAGCCCCAAGCCATACAGCAGTCTCTTCTTCTTTTTGATGACTCTGTCAGCAGGGTTTCCCAGGGCCATCCACCTAGCCCTGCCCCAGAAGTGGAAGAGATTGAGTGCAGCGATGCCCAACCACTTATTTCTCAAGATGAGTACATTCAAGGATCATCGCAGCACGTCTCCAATGATGACGAAACGCAGGTGCCAACTGCTGCGGCGTTCAGCATTGTGGAGACCGACAAGGAGGGCAGGGGTGAAGACTGGGTGGAAGATGATGTGGAGGACGATGAGGTCCTCGACCCCACATGGAATGAACGTCATGCAGGTGACCTGAGTAGTTTGGAGGAAGAGGCGGTGGTCGCACAGAGCCACCAGCAGAGCAGAAGAGGGAGCAGGGTGCAGAAGCGGAGCGGCCGTGCCCTAGACACTACGCCCGCTACTGCCCAACGCAGCAAGGGAACGAGCGCACCAAAGTCAGCTCAAAGGAGTTCTCTAGCGTGGAAGTTCTTTAGAAAATGTGCTGATGACCGGACACGAGTGGTTTGCACCCTGTGCAATCAGAGCTTGAAGCGAGGCATAAACCTTCTCAACCTGAGCACAACCTGCATGATCAGGCATCTAAGTGCAAAGCACGAGCTGCAGTGGAGTACACACCTTCAAAACCAAGAAACGTCTCTGGCTCATCCTGCTTCCTCTTCTGCTGCAGTCTCGGCCACTCCAGCCACATCTGTAGTGATACCGGCACCTGCCACCCCGCAAACAGACGATCTGTCAGCAACACCACCACCTGGGTCACCAACAACCATCTCCACAATGTCCCGTGGAAGCGTTCAGCTTTCCATCTCCCAAACACTTGAGAGGAAGAGGAAGTACCCCCCTACCCACCCGCGATCCCTGGCCCTGAATGCCAGCATTTCACAATTATTGGCCTTTGAAATGCTGTCATTCCGACTGGTGGAGACGCACAGTTTTAAAAACCTTATGTCGGTGGCTGTCCCACAGTACGTCGTGCCCAGCCGCCACTACTTTTCCAGGCAAGCCATCCCTTCCCTGCACAACCAAGTGGGGGAAAAAATCAGGTGTGCACTGCGCAACGCCATCTGTGCCAAGGTCCACCTAACTACCGATACGTGGACCAGTAAGCATGGTCAGGGGCGTTATATCTCCCTAACGGCACACTGGGTAAATGCAGTGGCGGATGGGCCTGAGGCGGATAGCAATTTGGCGCATGTCCTTCCACCACCGAGGATTGAAGGGCGCTTCAGTTTGCCTCCTGTTCCTAACTCCTCCTACTCCGCTTCCTCATCCTCTACCGCCTCCTCATCCGGACAGCGTAACACCTTCACCACCAACTTCAGCACGGCCAGGGGTAAACGACAGCAGGCAGTTTTACAACTTGCCTGTTTGGGGGACAAACCATACACCGCGCAGGAGTTGTGGAGGAGCATGGAACAGCAGACAAATGAGTGGTTGCTGCCAGCGAGCCTCAAGCCCGGCCTGGTGGTGTGCGATAACGGGAGAAATCTCATAGCAGCTCTGGGCCTAGCCGGTTTGACGCACATCCCTTGCCTGGTGCATGTGCTGAATTTGGTGGTGCAGAGGTTCCTTAAAAACTACCCCGATATGTCAGAGCTGCTGCAGAAAGTGCGGGCCGTTTGTGCGCACTTTCGGCGTTCTCACCCTGCTGCTGCTCGCCTGGCAGCGCTGCAGCGTAACTTCGGCCTTCCCGCTCACCGCCTCATATGTGACGTGCCCACAAGGTGGAACTCCACCTTGCACATGCTGGAAAGACTGTGCGAGCAGCAGCAGGCCATAGTGGAGTTTCAGCTGCAGCACGCACGCGTGAGTCGCTCTGCGGAACAACACCACTTCACCACCAATAACTGGGCCTCCATGCGAGACCTGTGTGCCTTGTTGCGCTGTTTTGAGTACTCCACCAACATGGCCAGTGGCAATGACGCCGTTCTCAGCTTAACTATCCCACTTCTATGCCTCCTTGAAAAAACAATTCGGGCGATGATGGAAGAGGATGTGGCACAGGATGAGGAGGAGGAGGAGGATGAAGAGGTAACATTTCCAAGGCTTTCAGGGCAGTCATTCGCAAGGGGCTCCGAGGGTGGGTTCCTGCACACACAAACGCCAGGGACACAATTGTCCAGCAGGGGCACAGTTCTGGAGGATGAGGAGGAGGAGGAGCTGGAGGAGGAGATGGAACCATGTTCACAGCAGGGTGGCACCCAGGCCAGCTCATGGCCATCACTGGTGCGTGGCTGGGGGGATACAGAGGACACGGACGATACACCTCCCACAGAGGACAGCCTTTCGTCGCCTCTGGGCAGCCTGGCACACATGAGCGATTACATGCTGCAGTGTCTCCACAACGACCGCCGAGTTGCCCACATTCTAACTTGTGCTGATTACTGGGTGGCCACGCTGCTGGATCCCCGTTACAAGGACAACGTACCGTCCTTAATTCACTCACTGGAGCGCGATCGCAAGATGCGCGAGTACAAGCGCACGCTGGTAGACGCCATGCTGCTGGCATTCCCATCTGACAGCGGGGCCACAGTGGAACCACAAGGCAGAGGAGGAGGAGGTCGCCAACTCAACCAGGGCACCGCCAGCACCTCAGAAGGCAGGGTTAGCATGGCCGAAATGTGGAAAAGCTTTGTCAGCACGCCACAACAAACAGCAGCACCAGCAGCTCAGATGGAACGTCTTAGCAGGAGGCAGCATTTTACCAACATGGTGGAGCAGTATGTGTGCACACGCCTACATGTAGTGAATGAGGGGTCTGCCCCCTTCAACTTCTGGGTCTCCAAATTGGGCACATGGCCTGAGCTTGCCCTTTACGCCTTGGAGGTGCTGGCGTGCCCTGCAGCCAGTGTATTATCTGAACGGGTATTTAGCACGGCTGGGGGTGTTATAACAGACAAGCGCAGCCGCCTGTCCAGAGACAATGTGGACAAGCTCACGTTCATTAAAATGAACCAGGCATGGATCCCACGGGACTTTTCCGTACCTTGTGCAGAATAGCAATGGATACCGACCTTACCCAGCCATTGTTCCATTTTTGCTCTTTCTCACTCTTTTGGGGTGTACCCTCATTAAAAATTTGTGAAAAGAAGCAGTGTTGGCTACCTCGTCCTCCTCCTCAGGGCCAGATTAACGTAGGGGCTATTGGAGCTGCAGCTCCATGCAGGCCCCTACCTTTTATATAGGCCCCGGGTTGGCCATATTCACTGTGACCGCTCTTCTGTCACTTGTAAACACAGAAGTCTGGCTTCTATGCTCGCTTCCCCAGGCAGCACCCTCAGAACCTCCCCACACAGCGCGAAGGCCGGACAAGGAGGGACAGTTGCCGATGCATGGATGTGTTTATGGGCTTCAGAGACAGCATCCCATGTTGAATTAGGCATGCATGGCTGCACCCTTCCTCCTCTGGGTGCATGCCAAGGCACGGCCCTTAAGGCCCTTCAAAATCCTCAGCACCAAGACCATGATGCTCTTAATCCGGCCCCGGTCCTCCTCCACCGCCGCTTCCACCTACACCGCCCATAGGTGTGCGCAGCCTATTGCATTAGGGTGTGCACCCCAAAGTTGAAATACACATGCATGTGTTTGCCTACATGTACATGGCCCCGATACATTACTCTCCCTGCTGGCAAAGAGAAATAGAGCAGAGCAGGTGCGAGGGAGATCTTTCCCATCTCCTCACTGGCAAACAGAGCGATAATGCTATGTGCCCTAGGTGATTAGGGTGTGCCCAGGTACACCAGGCACACCCTGTGCGCACGCCTATGACACCGCCACATCCACCACCACCTCAACCTCCCTCCTACTCCATATGGGCCTCGTCCTTCAGAGATGAAGAACATTGTTTTATTTTTCTGTTTTTTTTTGTTGTTTTAAGTTATTTCCCTATCCACATTTGTTTGCAGAGCACTTGCCATGCTCTTAACTACGTTTTGCTGCCATTTGCAGCACTCTAGCCCTTTCCATTGGTGTTTTAGAGCCATTTTAGTGCCTTAAAGTTCGGGTCCCCATTGACTTCAATGGGGTTCGGTGTCCGGGAAAAGTTTGGTAAAAGTCCGGGACACGGACCCGGACTTTTTTTTAAAGTTCGGCCGAACCCGTCGAACACGGACATCTAGGTGTCCGCTCAACCCTACTCAACACTAGTGCCTACGTCACTTCCGGTCTTCGGCCGAGACCGGAAGCATCGGAACTCGCCGCATCGGCGGCTGCTGCACTTTGTTTGCTTCTCGCTGACATATCATCTACTTTCTAGTAAGTGTTTAGTACTTATTTACCAATAAATTTATACCCTGAAATGCTACACTGAGAGTTTCCATTCCTTGAGCACCTGACAGATGCATGGAGTGATTGGCAAGCCGGGATCATTTTATTGCCGTTTACAATACTGAATTTTTAATAGTGGAGATATACCGAATTATATACTGAAGATTAAGAGGCTGGAGAGGAGTCTAAGTAATGCATCGTATAAACGCTCGCTCCGAGTGTGTTTGAGGTGAGCGGCCATTGCATTCGGTGTCGGATTGCATGCTCACCTGTGCACATTTACCTGGCCTGAATTGGAAGTCTGAATGCACATTTACCTACTATAATTTGAAGTCTGAATGCACTTTGATTATTCACTTCGATTTCTTCTTCTTGTTTTGAATTTCCTGAGCACTTTGCACTTTTCATCACAAAAACTTTTTTCTTAGAAGGAATGATGAACATTATGCACCTTATTTAGCACCATTGCACTTTGAATTCATCTTAATATTAATTGGTTAAACTGTATTGATTTTTTTTGAATATTTATATTCTGATTTGCCTACTTATTTATGTTCCACAGGGTCATTGATCAATTTTTTTATTTTATTTAATATCAGTCAACTACCTTTACGCACTTTTTGACATCAACTTTTTCTCATTCACTTCACTCACTTAGTTTCACATTTGTTTTCAAATAATAATTTTATTGGGAATTTCGTCCCATTGTATCTGCAACACCTCCGTGCTTTGTGACTTATTAGAATAGAAGAATTATTTCATCTCTATTGTCTCCATTAGTGAGCTGGGTTTCAAGGATATTGATTTTAGATTCATTTACGTTGTTTATGCATCAGCAGTTTTTTTGAGAATCTTCAGTTGTATTACCGTCATTTAAATAATTAGAGTGGCTCACTTTAAGAGGAGAGCGCTGATTTCTACTTTTTGAATAATACTTGGATATGTGGTGACACTGCCAAATCAGCAGCTTTCTCTGTGGTGTTCCACGATTGTCTTTGTGATTTAGGGTGTCGTTTACCCCGTTTTAGCGCACAGGTCTTGTTTTTACCTATATTCCACATTTTTACAGCTCTTACTGTTAAGAAGCCTATCTGTATTTGGAGATGAAATCGCTTTATTGGACCACTTATGTATTTATGCATGTTGATTATATCCCCCTAATCTCCTCTTCTCAAGAGAGAATAAATTCAGTTTCTCTGATCTTTACTCATAGCTGATCTCCTCCATGCCTCTTATCAGTTTGGTTGCCCTTCTCTGCACTTTCTCCAGTTCTCCCGATATCCTTTTTCTGAACTGGTGCCCAGCATTGAACTGCATATAAATGAGGTCTTACTAATAATCTATACAGGGACAAAATTATCTCTCTCTCTGCAGTCCATGCCTCTTTTAATGCAAGAAATTAGTTTGCTCGCTTTGGAAACCACAGCCTGGCATTGCATGCCATTATTAAGCTTCTGATCTAACAGAACACCCAAATCCTTCTCCATAATTTACTCCCCCAGTTGTTCTCCTAGTATGTATGATACATGCATATTCTTGTCCCCCAAGTGCATAACTTTACATTTTTCAACATTAAACCTCTTTGCCATACAGTTGCTCAAGGAAATAATGCATTAACCACTTGCCGACCGCCGCACGACTATCTACGGCGGCGGTCAGCCCCTCACAGGCAAAGTGACGTAGGTCTACGTCGCTCGCCTGTGAGGGTTTAGGGAGCGAGCGCGCGCCGCCGGAGGCGCGCTCCCGCGTGGTCACGGACCCCCCCGCGCGTGTGACCGGCGGACCCGATCGCCGCCGGCCACTCTGCGATCGGCGGGGGAGAGGGAGAAAGTCAGGCAGCTTGTGTAAACAAGCTGCCTGTCATTCTCCTCTCTGTATGAGAGCTGATCACATGGATCTACTATGTAGATCCATTGATCACTCTGCATACAGTTGAAGCCACAGCCAATCACAGTTAGAATCACGCCCCTAGGGACACACACAGCCCCTCCCTCTCAAATAAAGTTAACCCCTTCACTACCAGTGTATTTTTACAGTAACAGTGCATATATATAGCACTGATTACTGTAGAAATGTCACTGGTAACCCCAAAAGTGTCAAAAATGTCAGTCAAGGGTCCGATCTTTCCGCCGCAATGTCGCAGTACCGCAAAAAAAATCGCAGATCGCCGCCATTACGCGTTAAAAAAAAAACAACAAAAATGACAAAAATCTTTCCCTTTGTTAGTAAACGCAATAACTTTTGCGCAAACCAATCAAAATACGCTTTTTGCGATTTTTTTTACCAAACATAGGTAGCATAAAACAAATTGGCCGAAAATATTAAAAAATTTTGATTTTTACATTTTTTTTGGGGGGAATTTCATATAAAAAAAAGGGAAAAATATTGCTATTTTTGCAAAATTTACGCTCTTTTTTTGTTTATAGCGCGTGATCAAAAAATCGCACAGGTGATCAAATACCGCCAAAAGAAAGCTCTGTTTGTGGGAAAAAAAGGACGCCAAATTCGTTTAGGTACAGCATCGCACGACCGCGCAATTGTCCGTTAAAGTCACGCAGTGCCGAATCGCAAAATACCCTCTGGTCGTTTAGCAGCCAAATCCTCCGGGGCTTAAGTGGTTAAGGTTGACTTGTAAATTGAAGACATCCTGTAAGGACGCTATTCCACTGCATAGCTTGGTATCCTCTACAAACACCAAAATGATACCTTTAATCCCAGACCCTATATCATTTATAAATATATTAATAAGTATTGGTCCCAACACTAAACCTTAGGGTACACCACTGATAACCTTAGACGATTCAAGGTAAGAATCATTAACCACTACTCTCTGAATTCGTTCTTTTAGCCATTTTTCTATCCATTTACAAACTGATTTTTCCAAGCCTGTAGACTTTACCTTACACATTAGCCACGTGTGGGGAACTTTGTCAAACGCTTTGGCAACATCTAAATATATTATGCCCACAGCCACCCCTCTGTCCAAGGTTTTGCTTACCTCCTCATATAAAAGAAATCAGATTTGTCTTGACAACTTCTGTCTTTATGAATTCATGCTGTCTGTTACTTAAAATATTTTTTTCCAGCAAGAACTGTGTTCTTTCATTAAACTCTCCAATATCTTCCTGACCATAGAAGGTAAACTAACAGGTCTATAGTTACTTTGTAAAGACTTTGATCCCTTTTTGAATATAGGCACCACATTGGCCTTATGGCAATCTAGTGGTACTATTCAAGTCGTTAAAGTCCCTAAAAATTGGAAACAATGGCTTTGAAATGACAGAGCTCCATTCTTTTAGGATCCATGGGTGAATGCCATCCAATCCAGATGCTTCATTCACCTTAATTCGTCTAAATATTTCTGGACCATATAAATTCTGAGCCATTGTGGTTTATTCTGGCCGTGTCACTACCATCACCATTATGGACATGAGCTCCCCATGCTCCTTTGTATACACAGATCTGAAGAAGGTATTTAACAAATATGGATGGGTGTATCAGGTGCGCTAATCAATAAGGTGATGATTGAAATAAATCTTTTGCAAGGTGCAAACAAGGGAAGGATTTTAAACAAACCAACCGTGTACTGAAAACATCAAAAATAAAGGTGTACAACAAAATAATGTGCTAATGACATTAGAAGGGTTGCATAAAACACAAACATTAAACCACAGCAATCACAGTGAAAACATCAATGTGTGTCTCAGGTGTGCATGGTGATGTATAAAGTCCCAAGTGATATATAAAAATAGTCCAGTTAAATTGGTTGTGATGAAGCCTTAAACAGAAGAGGTGAAGATCACGTTACTAAATTCAATGTCCCACCACCAGCGTAGCTTCTTACCAAAATGATGAGAATTTAGGGCATATATATAAGTGATTCCACTCCAGAGATCAAACACCAAAAAGGTTGGGAAGATGTGACCCCTAACACCATCCAAGAGGAGTGGGGATGTTGAGCCTCTTACCAAATCAATGAATGGGTAGAGCTGTAAATCAACAGACACTTCTCCCTTCCAACACGGTAGGTGATGGGTCGGTCTCTGGTGGGTATTCGCTGTTCTTAACCAAATCAATGAATGGGTAGAGCTGTAAATCAACAGACACTTCTCCCTTCCAACACGGAAGGTGATGGGTCGGTCTCTGGTGGGTATTCGCTGTTCTTAACCTCAATATAAGTGGGGAAAGAAAGGAACCGCCAATGGTGCATTATCTTTTAACATTTTATTAAATGTAAAGAATCACACTTACATTTAGATGAGAAAATGCTCGCATTGAAATCACCCTATGCGAACACAGATGGCGGCGGCTGCCTGCAGTGCAAACCGCTGTGTGACGTTGTGTGTGATGACGCGGCGCCTCCTCCCGATTGGGCATCAACTGAGATATCTCAGTTGATGTCCAATCGGGAGGAAACGCGTCATCGAGGAGGTGCCTCGTCCACTCTGAGAAGTGGAATGGGATGATGACCCTATGACAGTGATATGCAGTTTGCCAAGTTATAGCTTGAATGCCTGTCTATCATATCCATCTGGTAAGCGTGTTTTGGCACTTTACTTGGTGGCGGATCTGCTTCACTTTTTTACTTAGTGCTGGTTGCTGTGCATTTTCTCACAGGGATCTCTGGAAATTCTTTTACATGGACTATTTATGGACTTCTTAATATTATGTTTTTAGCGCTACATATTTATATTCTCACATAGAGACAGACACCACTACCTTTACTTTTTACCCTATCTCTCCAAAAGAGTGCATAGCCAGGAATATTTATAACCCAGTCATGTTAAGAATGAAGCCAAGATTCAGCAATACTGATTAAATCATAGTTCTCTTCATACACCAGAGCTTACAACTCCCCCATACAAAAAGAGTGGGACTATTCGATAAAGGGCTGTCACCAAGGACCATGACTTTTTACTTTGATGGCTAATGTATTTCAAGGCCATGATTCCTCCTGCCAAACACAACGTAGATAAATCAGTCATATAGGAACACCTGACAACTTAATTTAGTATTCAACCTCCCAGGTGATAGGACCCCCAATTTGTAAATCCACCACTTTTGTTTTATGGTCAATACTCTGTCAAAGTCTCCTCTCCTAGGGGATAATTTCAGGGCATTTATTCCCTTCACTCCCATCCCCCTGGGGTCCCCCCAATGTATCTCTTTAAAGTGCTTAGCAAAGGGCTTCTCAGGGTCTTTTTCCCTCATTTCCCTTCTATGCTCACCTATCCTTATATGTAATTGTCTTTTTGTCTTGCCCACATAGGATGTATTACAAGGACAGGGGAGCATAATTAAGTCCCTAATGACAAATTCATTTTTTTTTTTGGTCGGAATCTGAAAATCTAGTGGTTCTTTCCACAAATGGGCATGTTATGTTGGAGGTTATCCTGAGACAAAAATATACATAGCATATGTGTTGTAACAACGGAGGATTTGGCAACAGTATTGGACTTTTTTGGGCAACAGAAATACTTTAAGGATTTGTATTGAACTCTATTCATACAATATATGCACTTCAATTAGTCCTGACTGGATGAAGCCATTACCTGTTACCCTCATTACCAATTATCTATCCTTATAGTCTGTATTGACTGACTGGATGAATAGCTTCATTCACAACCCATGTAGTCGCATTCATTAGTGCATCATAATTGGATACACATCCTTGGATTTTTTAGATCCCTTTTCTTCTTATTCAGCTCACTAGTTTACAATTGTGCTCATCTTCTCAGCACTGCAGGACGTTAATTCATTAGCTGATCCAGAGCCACACATGGCATGTGTCTTTTAATGTTTGGGTGAAGACACGGCTAACCACATTTCTATGGCACTAAGTGACTTTTTGTAATTGCACTAATTCTATTACATTAAACAATTTTTATACCATCAGAAAGCCATAGTTCCTGCTTATTAACCGCTTGTGTGCCTAGGTTATGGTTCTTCTCTCACTTTTTTGTAAAGTTGTGTTTTTTTGGTTTACAGCGGGACACCACGAAAGTGGTTTGGACACTGTCTGGTTATTATTTACCTGTATATGTAGCCCCAATTGTTCATTTTTTTCAGAGCTTACAGCTCACCTATTTTGCTTGGCAGACTTCTGGCATTGGTGAATAAACACTGATATGCATTATTACATTTTGCTCTTGTGTTTTGCATATCATTTTTAGTAGTGCAAATAGCACTATCATTTCCAAAGGTATTTAGGAAGAGGCATAGCGAGTTTTCCGAAGTTATTTATTTTTCATGATTATTTGGAAAATCTAGACATTTAAAAAAAAAAAAAACGTTTTTTCACATTTTTTTTTTTAATCACTTTACCACCGGAGGATTTTGCTGTCTTACGTCCAGGCCACTTTTTGCGATTCGGCACTGTGCGACTTTAACTGACAATTGCGCGGTCGTGCAATGCCGTACCCAAACGAAATTTACGTCCTTTTTTTCCCACAAACAGAGCTTTCTTTTGGTGGTATTTGATCACCTGTGCGATTTTTTACTTTTTGCGCTATAAACAAAAAAGAGCATAAATTTGGAAAAAATAACAATATTTTTCAAATTTTTTTATATGAAATTCCCCCCCCAAAAATGTAAAAATCAAATTTTTTTTAAATTTTTGGCCAATTTGTTTTCTGCTACCTATGTTTGGTAAAAAAAATCACAATAAGCGTATTTTGATTGGTTTGCGCAAAAGTTATTGCGTTTACTAACTAAGGGAAAGATTTCTGTCATTTTTGGTGTTTTTTTTTTTTTTTAACGAGTAATGGCGGCGATCTGCGATTTTTTTTTTTTTTTGCGGGACTGCGACATTGCGGCGGACAGATTGGACCCTTGACTGACATTTTTGACACTTTTGGGGGTACCAGTGACATTACTACAGTAATCAGTGCTATAAATATGCACTGTTACTGTAAAAATGACACTGGCAGGGAAGGGGTTAATTTTATTGGAGAGGGAGGGGTTATTGTACACAAGCGGGCGGATCTCCAAACTTGATTCCCCGACGATCGGGGAAGAGCAGCGGCTATCGCCGCTGCTCCTCCCCTGGCCCGACTCCCGCTGTGACTGAAAACAGCAGGAGCGAGCCTCCGGCGGCGCGCGAGCGCCTCCCACAAGGGGAGGAGTCCAGCGACGTAGGTCTACGTCGCTGGACAGGAACGAGCCACTTTTCCGCAGTACAGTCCCAGTGACTGGTCGGCAAGTCGTTAATACTGTCACAGCAGCACAGCATCATCATATAACTGGCATAGCAGTGATCAGAGACACTGACTGGTGACAGTATGTAAAAAAAAAAAAAAAAATGTAAAATAAAACATTTTTTTAATTTATTTTCTATTTTTATAACTGTTTTCTTCATTTTTACTACTTTTTTATTTCTTTACAATTTTTTTACATACTGTATGACCAGAGCAATACAGTGTTACCATAGTAACACTGTACTACTCTGGAAAGGTGATTAGGATTGGATTAGAATGTACTATTATAATTGGCTGTGATTTGCCAAAGCTACTCACATGGTACAGATGGGCTGTTTGTACCATGAGATCACTGTAACCAATCACAGAGATCAACACAATAGTACACTATGAATGGAAACCACCCAATATTTGCAAATGTCCTATGATCTGTTGTGATAGGTTACATCGTCTGGTGGACACAGCGGGTGACAGATTGTGCTGTAGCATGGTCTATGTCATGATCCCTGGAGGTTGTCATGTGACGTCCACCTAGGATGGGAGAGCTCCTGCTCAGCCGCAATTTTAAAATAGGCTTGGTGGGACGTGGTTAAAGTGTATTCAAACCCTAAACAAGAAAAATTTCCTAAACTCATTCCAAAGTGCATCTTTATTTTTTTGTTTTGTTTAACCCTATAAAGTAAAATACCCAATAATTTCTGATCAACAATATCTGCTGGTCTAGACTTGTGGTAGCATTTTTGGATATATACAATACTACCAGCAATGTGAACAGCAGGTAGTCCTGGAGACATTGACACTGTCTGAATGCTGCAGGCAGGACTACGTACCTGACCATCTTAGTACATTTGCTGCAGAGCTGTTCGGAAAATGTACAGTATGTGGACAAATTAGAAAAAATACAGCAAGTTTACCTTATTATAATAAGAAGGGCTTAGGTGCTTGTATATTACTTTACATTCATAATACAATGTACCTGCTTATCACAAAAATATGATAGTAAATGTGGATTTTCCCAGCGATGTTTTGTTTATTGAATGTGGAATCATTTTTATTTGGGTGCAAATCTTGGACGAGAGCCCCAATTGTTTTGTTTGGGGTTTCAGTCTTGGAATCCCCAATAGTTTTGGTGCAAATCTCAGACAAGAACCCCGGATTATTATTTTTTATTCATGGAAAAAATATGTCTTGGGTTGTATAGCAATCTTCAAGAAATTTTAGACATTTACACAAAATAGGGTGTAAAAAGGGTAGATTTGCTGCTTTTAAGATATAAAAGATGTGCAGAAAGTTAACCAGGTTCAAAAACACAGATTATGCTTGTGTATGGATAAATGCACTGTTTTTCTCTGTTTACCCTAGTTTTAGCAAACAACAGTATATGCAATACGTTGGTACTTATCGTCAAAATGGGGACTTCATACGATTGAATTGATTTATACATGCTTTTGCAATACTCTTGAATTCCTTGTTTAGTCAGGGAGCATGCTCATAGGTGCTTTATTCTTTCCAGTCCCCAATTCTGTTTTTTTAGCACATGGCCATGTGATCCTATTTTCTACCTCCCCCCACCCCCATTTTATGCCAACACTACTTCCTGTTTACCCAGCCCTTTCAAACTAGTTGGACAAGACAATGAACATTTAAGTAAGTGTAGCACTACTCCCTTGGGAGCTGCTGGTTACGGATTCCCCTGGGTTACCCTTAGCAACAGCATGACAGATTAGCATTCTCAAAGTGCTTTGGCTCAGTCGGGAAACAGTCTAGGAGTTTTGTTTTTTGTGTTATTATTGAGAACTTGGATAGGAGAAGGGAATGAGTGGGACACTCCAACTTGAATAAACTATGCAAAATTTGCTGTGACGACTAAATATGTGAGTGTGGCAAGGCCACTGCTTCACCTTGTCACTTGCATTGAAGAAGACCTTAATGAACTGTATTAGATAAGCTGTACTGTACTGTAGAACACGCTTCAGTGCCCTTCCTGGCACCCATTTGTCCCTTTTCTTCAGAGTCCTCTACACAGCACCCCCTTTATTGTAACACCCTGTGTGAGCTAGCTCCTTGATCCTCTGACTTCACTGGAGTGGTCCCCCTTCCTGGGCAGACCCTTTGGCAGATCTCCTGGTACTCACGGACACTGTTTTTCCTGAGAGACTCTGCCAGCAGCTCCACTGTCAGCGCCACTGGATCTTCTGCAGCTCAGCTCCACACCTGGTTCACTAGGCCGAGCGCCTAAGACCACCTTCCTCACACACAGCAGAAGGAGAGACAGCCGTCCGCCTCCTCCTGGGACTCTGCTACCCGCCAAAGATGCCCTGTCACAAGACCCCTCAGTATTTATGGTCAGTCCCAGGATGCACTGCGGTGGTGCCCTCCCACTGGGACTGCCATAAAACCTGATGTGTCACTGGCTGGGTTTCCTCCACTGTCCAAGAAGCTACCTCATTGGATGCAGTGGGGACACTCCCTCAGACCCAGTGAATCACACATGGAGACATGTAACAGGCAACCTAACAGACCAGGCTCCCCTGATAAGCAGAAGGAGCATTGGATGCGTTTACCTAGCACCTATCTACCTAGGAGGGTGCTACATCAGGAAAGCCTAGCTTCTTGATGAAATTTAAAATTAAGCTTTTCTTCCAGATAGTAGCTACAATAACTTACTATTCCATATTTTGCTGTAAAATGTTTTCTAAAAAATAGCCTTGGCAACATAGATGCACAAAGTGCTCCTGCTAGAACTTATCTACAGTTTGCTTTTGTGTAACTTTTTAATGTCCTCTGGAAAATGTTGTTATAAGACAAATCTGTTAACATATCCGCTATTGTGTTGGCACTGAAATGTCAAAGGAAAAGTAAAAGGCCGAAGCAACATTAGTCACAATTGTGTATTGAACATAGATGTAGAAACCTCCACACAAAACTTGCATAATGAGCATGTCATAACTTTGTTTTGAATCTCTTTATACTTTGTGTGATAATTGCTGAAAAATTCAATGAAAAAAGCAAACGTACAGTTGATGAGCTTTTATAGAATGCTCTACTTCCTTGTCAAATTCCTTGCTTTTGCTCTGTCCTTGAACATATTCTTATGATTTTGTGTATCTGCAGTTTTCAGACTCAGTACAGAAATACATCAGTATAAATCAAAGAACTTGACCAAGCATACTCAAATTTACAACGGCATAAAATGTCATAATAAACAATAACTCTGGTTATAAAACAACTATGTTCAGGTAAATACTCAACTGCACCTTTGTTGAGATGACATTCATCTTATTAATGACAGGTACAAGTTCATAAATTTGTGTGATGTTTCTGCTAGGATAATGGTTTTCCTTTTTAAGGAATATAGTCTGTGGTGCACTGCAGTAGTTTTAAAAGCTTTCACTGGAAATCACTGAAAAAAATGTTAAGATTTTCAAATGTAAGGAGTGTTGTCACCCTCTTACTTGGAAGATACTTTTATCTTCCAAGTAAGAGGATATTCAAATAACAAAGGTGTGCAGTAACTCAAAGCAGCCAATTCAAATTTGGCTTTGCATCAATAAAACTGAAAATGAAGCATATGTCTAAGCAAAACAAAAATAAATAAAAAAAATACTTACAGACCATTTCTGCGATACATGGACATTTCCCCATGTTTTCCCTCTTTACAAGCAATACATGGAAATTTCCCCATGTTTTCCCTCTTTACAAAGGATGCAAGTACAAAAGCATTTGGCAAGCCCCTAATTTCCTGATGTGGATACGCAACAATGCATCTGCACTAAAATCTTAAGCAAAGTTGTCAGTCCTACTTATTTTTGGCCTGATGAACCACAGAACACCATCTGCATTTCCATGACATGAAGAGGGGGAGTTCTGTAGTTAAACCACTTTACGACTGATCAAAGTAATATTACTGCGGCAGAGTGGCTCGTTATCGTCTGACGACGTAGTACTACGTCGTCAGACACTCCCCCTTCTGGGCGGCGCTTGCGCGCCGCCGGAGGCTCGCTCCCGCTGTTTTCATTCACAGTGGGAGTCGGGCCAGGGGAGGAGCAGCGGCGATCACCGCTGCTCTTACCCGATCGTCGGGGATCGAGTTTACACACAGCGGGCGGATCTCCATAGTGACAGGGAGTGACAGATCGGACTGTTCAGCATAGCTGGATATCCGATCTGTCCATGACTCACTCAGTCCCCTCCCCCCCCACACGTCAGTAAGCACCAGGTATACATTAACCCCTCCCTCTCCAATAAAATTAACCCCTTCCCTGCCAGTGTCATTTTTACAGTAACAGTGCATATATATAGCACTGATTACTGCAGTAATGTCACTGGTACCCCCAAAAGTGTCAAAAATGTCCGTCAAGGGTCCGATCTGTCTGCCGCAATGTCGCAGTCCCGCAAAAAAAATCGCAGATCGCCGCCATTACGCGTTAAAAAAAAAACACCAAAAATGACAGAAATCTTTCCCTTTGTTAGTAAACGCAATAACTTTTGCGCAAACCAATCAAAATACGCTTATTGCGATTTTTTTTACCAAACCTAGGTAGCAGAAAACAAATTGGCCAAAATTTTTTAAAAAAATTGGTTTTTACATCTTTTTTGGGGGGAATTTCATATAAAAAAATGTTAAAAATATTGTTATTTTTTCAAAATAAATGCTCTTTTTTTTGTTTATAGCGCAAAAAGTAAAAATCGCACAGGTGATCAAATACCACCAAAAGAAAGCTCTGTTTGTGGGAAAAAAAGGACGTAAATTTCGTTTATGTACGGCGTCGCACGACCGCGCAATTGTCAGTTGAAGTCTCACAGCGCCGAATCGCAAAAAGTGGCCTGGACGGAAGACAGCAAAATCCTCCGGTGGTAAAGTGGTTAAAGAGGTTAACTAGACAAAGCTAACAACATGGCTTGGGATTTCCATGCAAAATGGTCAGCTCACTACAGGAAGATGTGAGTTTATCAAATGCCTTGCTGATAAGGTACGGTAATGCCTATTTTTTGGTTTGAGCTACACCAAATCAGGGTTACATTTTGTCATTTCACTAACACACATTATAGTAAGACAATATATGGTAGGGAATGAAACCATATCTGTGCTTAGCTCAGGGTTGCCCTGAGCGCATAGGAGAAAGGTCATATGACAGAGTGGGTTAGAAGGCAGGGGAAGGGTTAAGAATGGGTGGGGAATGGTTTAAGCAGATGATGTAGGGAGCAGGGAGGATTTGGCGATCGCTTAGGGAAGCCTCAAGGTGAAACAAACAGCATGATGAGCAATTTGGCCAACCCTCTTGGTACGTTGTAAATCTGTGGCTTTGGATATGATTGTGCAAATGTTTAGGGAACTGAGGTATTCGAAGAGGATGGCAGACATGTGGGGTATATTGCACTTTTTTGTAATATATGGTGTCAAAGTAGGATTGTTGGTATTTAGAATAGTGGTGTAACATTAAAGATCACAAATATTTATTATTATGAGGTGTTTATTAAGGAAGTACTTAATACGTTTTATTGCAGGTGAATAATGGTGTAAAAATGACTGGTGTATACTCAGCCAGCTGGTCATGGATGGCAGGTGGCCAGTTAGGTTCTTTAGCAGAACATGACATTAGGTGGCACTGTTGAGGACCTGGCTTTAATGATTGTATTCAAATTCTTGATGTTTTTGTGTCTAAATAATGCCGTATCTTGTTATTTAAAAAAAGCTGGCGTCATTATACTCCAAAGAAAACCAATTGTGTCATATTGCATTATTCATGAGGTTTAATATGTTTTGATGTTTACTATCACTCCGCCCTCTCAACTCTATCTGGGTCATGTAGAGCAAAGTGAAAAGTTAACTTTTGGTGGCCTTACTAGCAACACAAACCTCTACCATTTATTAACCTGATGCCGACTGCCCCACGCACATTTACGGTGGTGCGCTTTTTTTTCTTTTGCGCAGAATCACATACCTATACATTATGAACATGTACATGTACCTGTACATTATGTTCTGTACGCTGTGATCGGTGTGATTGGGGATTTTGGTTTGGCCACTGGTTTTGGTCACTGCATGTGAACGTGGGGCTGAAAAAGAAAATCTGGGCGAGGGTGAAAAAGCATGAGCAGTTGCAAAGGAGGATTTCAGAGGCAGCAGTTGTGAAGGAGGATTTCTGAGAGATTGGCACATGCAGCAGAGAAGAGGTAATCTTCAAGGGGTTAAAGTCAGGGTAGGTGCAGCAAGTGGAAACAGAGTATTGACATATGGTTGTAGTAGGGTATACTGGGCTGCAACTCTGGTTGCTGTGGGTGATGGAGAGGGAGATACTTGAGCAGACAGGTGTCGAGCAGCAGGAATGGGTTGGTGCTGAATAGTGCTCAATGAAATAGGCTGAGTCATCCTCCAATAACCAAACCAGTGATTCTATCTGAGCCATATTGAAGAGAGGAGAAAGGTCATCACTGCCTTTAGGAGTACTGGACAAAGCCAACTCCGCACAAACTTGAATCAATGGCTGAACATCTCCAAACAACATCCTGCCCTGATCAACTAAGGAATGAGCAAGACAGATACATTCTAACAGCTGATCTCTGGCCCACTCCTTCAGTATCTGTCAGCTGTATTCTTTTTCCTCTGTCACTAGCAAAGAAAAGTAGATAACCCCCTCAGGGTACATCTTGCGGCAGAGCCAAGATGGTTTCCCTGTGCAGCCACTTCTGTTCAGGACTGGCCTTGGTGTTATGTCAGTAACAGGTTTCACCAGAAATGTGTGGACTGCCACAGAGAATATCAGGCACAAGTAAAGTGTAGAATAATATAATTTATTTAAAATTAAGTGAACACCACAAATGTAAATGCACCTCCAGTAATCTAAAACTGTATAAATCAAACCAGATAACCAAACGATAATGACACACAACAAACAACTGCCCAAACCAAGTATATACAGAAAACAGGATAAATTAATAATGATCGTAACAGAGCCAGGGTCATACACGGGAGATCAAGCAGAGGGAGCTGGGAACAAGACAGGACAGGAAGAGGGTAACAGGAGATGGAGTAGGTAGGAAGGGATCAGGCTGCAGGGTCGGCATCAGAGTTCAGGATGCAGGGACACAGGAATGTAGGTCAGGGGCACATGGAGACAACACCAAGGCAGTGAGGAAGAGCATGAACAGGGTTTAAATACATTTCCTGCAACCAGCATCAGGTGATGACTGATTGTATGAGATGTCAGCTTCTGGTGCTGAGGGACACCTGCTGGTGGACACCAGAACTGCAGCCTATAGGTTTGGGAGACACAATGCCACCAGTAGTTGAACCCTATCCTGACACTGGTCCCCAAAAAGTATCATTTCGGTGTCCAATTTGTCCGCTGCAATATCGTAGTCCCGCAATAAATGGCTGATCTTTGTCATTACTAGTAAAAAAAATAAAAATTCCATAAATCTATCCCATAGTTTGTAGACGTTATAACTTTTGCGCAAACCGATCAATATACGCTTATTGGTATTTTGTTTTTACCAAAAATATGTAGCAGAATACATATTGACCTAAATTGATGAAGAAATTTGATTTTAAAAAATGTTTTATTGGATATGTTTTATAGCAGAAAGTAAGAAATATATATATATATATATATATATATATATTTCTTTTTCAAAGTTGTCGGTCTTTTTTTGTATATAGCGCAACAAAGAGGAGGTGATCAAAAACTACCAAAATAAAGCTCTACTTGTGGGAAAAAAGGACATACATTTTATTTGGGTACAACATCCCACGACTGCGCAATTGTCATAGTCAAAGTAATGCAGTGCCTTATAGCAAAAAATGGCCTGTTAATGAATGGGGGTAAACCTTCCAGAGCTGAAGTGGTTAAATCCCTTGAAAGATAGAAAAAAACAGTATTTTCAAGTGAACTGGAACAAACAACGCATTCTTTCCCACGCAACCATATTGGTGAGTGGTGATTGACCACTGGGGCCTCCATAATTAGGTGGGACTAGAAGAGAGATCTCAGCCCTGGGTAAGCTTCAAGTTCTGACTTGAAATTTACAAAGGGATAATGCTATCGCTCTCCCAGCAGGTAAACACAACAGTGGGAAGGCAAAGGAAAACAAAAGCATACTGACACTAGTCCACACTGTGTTTTGCTGGTTTCCTCAAAAATCAATGTCCCAAATGAACCAATCTCTAAAATCTCAAAGAAGCTTTGCCATGTTTAAACCCAACTACTTGCTAGATTGTTTCTTAAGTCCCACAAGCAATGCTAAAAAAAACTGCATCTCTGTTACCAATATTCCCCTTCTGACTCACATTTTTCTCTGAAGTACCAGTTTTTTTTTTTATTGAAGATGTCCTCTGTCTTCTCAGTTGAATGACACCCAACATTACTCAAGGTTTTTCCTTATTCTGCCTGGTTGAGTATGGGCCATCATGACCCCTCCACCAAACATGGTGCACAGTGTTCCAGCAGCCCTGGAATGTCATCCTATCTGACCTAGTCTCTGCATCAAGCAGCATGCCCACCACTGAAAAAGAATCTAGTGGGTCACTTGATGGGCCAGAAAATATCTTAAAAAAGTAAATTTTATTGACGGCATTAAATATGTCTGATGGGGAATCTTATATAGAACCCTTAGGTTTCTATGACCACCTGTGGTTACTAAAATTAACTTGGCTTGGAAATGATTACAAACAGAGGTCTCGCAACACGCACCCAATGCTGTGTGCCACCTAAAAATAAAATGATTTTAAAGCAATGCCTGTTTACATAGAATTACTATATATATATTGTGACAGGAAGTCAGATAAATCTGTGGGTGTTGTCACAGACAGGAGATACATTTCCACCTGGTTTAGAAAATTCACCAATTACTATAGGGTGTCGGCTGCAGAGGTAGCCAGAAAGGTGTTAGGACGTTGAAAAGGCTTCAGCTGTTTAGGATGAGGCAATTAAGGCCTCTATAAGTTATCCAGAGGATGATTACTGATTGCTGCCTCCTGAAGCGATGTGCGCTGAGGAGAGCAGTCAGCTGAAGACTTCTCAAGGTGAGGTCATGGATTTTTTCTGTGTGAAGAAAAACGAATTGACACTTTCTGTGTGAAGAGAAAATAAATGGACTATTGATTGTCTGCTGTATGATCAGCAGTGTCTGCCCAGCAGTAGGTTGGGACAGACTCCCTAGGTAGGTTCCTGTGTGTGAAGGTAGACGCCCACAGTGGCCAGGGTTTAATTTATTTTATGTTTGTTTTTGAATTATGCTGTTTTTGATGCTTGCACTTGTGTGAAGAAAATTGCAAGAATAAACCATAGACTGTTGCTTTCAACTACTCCTCGGCTATTTCTCTGTGTAACGAACCCCCAAAAGGGGTCATCCACACCCGCCACCGAGCTAATCCCTCACTATATATATATATATATATATATATATATATATATATATATATATATATATATAATATATATATATAATATATGTGTGTGTCTAAAGTTTTATGGGATAATTGGAGTTAAATTCTATACCTATATTGCATCATTTGGTGTAGTCTTACTGTTACCACAATTTCAGTGTTGCCATCATGAATGTATCGGACATATTTTATTTCTTTAAAACTAAAATCTACAGCACTACTTCTGCTTCATTTTTCTTCTCAGGCAATAAAAAACCCCTTGTCACTGTGTGCTCAATCTGTATCACAAAGAATCAATGGAGCTGGCATTCTGGAATGATACAGATGTTTGACTGGAGTTCAATCATTTTAGGCTGCAGGCTCATAAAATATGTCTCTCATCTGCTGGGTGTTTTAGCATTTGCATGATAGATTCTCACCATCAGCCCTAATGGTGTTTATGAAACATATGAAACCAAGTTGAAGTGCGGGAATATACTTGCTGTCTCCAGGTTGATATGCCCACTTGGCCAACCTGGTGTAAATAATTACTTACTTGACTTGTGCAATAAAGGATAATCAGGCAAATGAGACCAAGGATGCCGAATGCATGCTCTGGAAATGTAACTTGAGATAAGTAATGAACCTGTCAGCTTTCAGGTGGATGTCTAACGTGATAGCTTATTGATGTAAAGTCTAGTTCATGCATGCAAATTAAAGCTTTTTTTATGGTTCTCTTTGAAGGAAATTCTTTGCATGCAGAATGAGTTTTACAAGATTTTGCAAACATGCAGGTAAGCCAGCTTAGTACTTATCATCAGAAAATGGACTGCACAGTATATGCATTACTCAAGGAATCAGTCATTTGCTTTCATTGTCTGTTCCATACAGATATGACCTATCTGTTGCTAATTGATTACTATGGTTCAGTGAATGTTGGCAATTAAATTAATTATTAATAAAAAATAATTTCGGTCAGTGGAACATGTTTTATATGCCATGGAATATGCTTTTTTTAAAAAAAAAAAAACTTTCATTTCATTCTGAAATCTAGCGACGTCATTATAGACACTCACTAGGACTGATGGCACTAACTATCCATGTACTTGTAACCATAAGCCCGAAAATTTAGGACGTTCCTGACTTGTGCTGAATGAGCACCTCATACTTGTGTATGGGGAATCACATTGAACCTAATGACACAGTAAAGACAGGTGTTGGTAGAAGTATTTCTTATGTTCTGAATGAACATGAAAAATTAACAAAAGCTATTGCTTTGGCATTCGATTATGCTACTGTCTTCATTAACAAATTCTTTTTTTGTCAAGGAAAACTGCATTTATATTTATTTTGTTAATGAAATAGCATTCACTTACTAATTTTATGGATTCTTTGCACAGTGTAAAAATGTGTGGCTGTTGTGCAAATTGGGAAACAATCTAATGTTTTTAAAGTGATTGTAAAGCTTGGCTTTTGTTTTTTTAATAAAATACCACTCGGCCTTTTGGCTAAGATCAAGTGTAGTATCTGTTCTTATCAGTTGGTATGGACCTCAGCTAGTACCGGTATGACCAAAACCTGGAGCGCCTGGAGGTACCGGGGTATGGGGAGTAGGTCATCCGGGAAAGCATGTGGGGACCGCCGCGTTCTGATTTGAATGGGTTGAACTGTTCTAACCAGTTTGAAGGGAACAAGAAAGCCGGTCTGACTGGGTGGCCGGTGGAATTGCTCCTGGATGTAATGGGCTGAGGAACAGGACGGCGATGGGAGGGCTTTCTCTCCTGGGTTTTGTTTCTGGCCTTGCAAAAGGCCTGTCCCCAGTTGCAGGTAGGCTCTCCCTAAGCTGTCCAGGTTCCGATGTCTGCTGGTGGGGATAGGCTACACTCGGTCTGGCCGGGGGCTGAGACCGAAAAAGCCTGTGGTTGTGGTGTACGTGCCCCTGGCGTGGCAGCCCAGGGGTGCCTTAATTCTCACTGGTGAGGGGCAGCTTGCCTTGAGTTTTTCGGCACCTTGGTCACTGCACCATACACACCTTTCTCTGTCGCTCATTGACAGATGCAGTCCTCTTGATTAATATCAAATCGGGTTATACTGCCCTCTACAGGAGTAGGACACTAGGCAGAAGGAAAAAGTTCTGGCCACACCTTAGGGGCAGTCCCAGAGGGCATATCCTCTCTCTCCCTGCTACAGGATGTCAGTTTTTTCTGTCTAGTTAGGAGTAAGGACCTAAGTTCCTTGCTGGGATCTTGGTCCTGGCAAGATTTTTTCTTAGAAAAAATTTTTTAGGCAGCTTTTTTCTCCAGTTGTTCCTGTGAGATCTTTAAGCAAGTATGCTGAAACTGGGCGACGGGCTGGATGTTAGGATCCAGTGGTCACCCCATCATCCTACGAGCGCGTGCAGGCCCTAGCTCCGCGCTGGGTAGGCCGCGACATAGTCCCACTGGACGGGAACTGACCCTGCGAGTTAAACGTCTCGCCTGGACGCCGACGACCAGTTGGAAACTGAGTCATGGCGTCCGTATTGGTCGACAGCCCCCCCACCTCGGTGGAGAGGGGTTCTGTCAGGAGTTGGCGCCCGCCTGTTCCGGTATGGTGAGTAAAATGTTCCCACTCTCCCCCTGTCGGGTTTGTGGGTGGACGCAGGCCCCTCCCTGGGATGACCGGAATCCGGGATCCCCCCTCTATCCCATTAACAGGTGTCACAGACCCCCCTCTTGAGGGTGATTTAGTGAATAGGAACCAGAAGGCTTGGTTTGGGAGCTGACAATCGGTCACTGTATGAGGGGCACTGTAAGGGATCATGACTGTAGTCAGTGGCTGGCATTACTATTAGGATGGCCATGTAAGAGGATCTTACCTGATACATAAGGTGCAATACAGGCCGATGCCTGTGCCTGGACTACCGCCATCCACAGGCCGCCATCCTCCCGCAGGCCGCCATCCTCCCACAGGCCGTACACCTCCCGCAGGCCGAGGACTACCTCCCGCAGGCCGCTGCTATTTTGCACAAACTGCTGCCATCCTCCACAGGCCGCCGCCTTTTTCCCGCAGGTCACGCAGGGCCGCCATCTTGGCATAGCCTCGTGTCTCCAGCATGGGGGCGCCATGTTTGAGATGACCAAACACCTCGAGGAGTAATTGGGAGGCGCTGGAAGGCGTGTAAAGGGGCAGAGCCGCCTCCTTTACCCGGGAAAGCAAGCCAAAGACTTCCTGTCTGTAACAGACAGTGCTGGGAGCAGGTTGATAGAAACTTCTGTGCATCAGGTAGTGAGCCTTGGGGTCTCTCTCTCTCTCTCTCTCTGTGGGGTCCAAGCAGGTAACACTGAGGGGCGCTGTTGCGCTGGGGGATTAAAAAAAAAAAGTTTTTTCTTTGAAATTATTTTTTTGTTTGCTGGCAAGTGTCTTGTATAATCATGGACCCTGCCACACATGTATCCCCACCTGATCCCCTCGAGGTGGCCGCAGGACCCTCCAGTACCCCGCTTGTGATTGATAGAGATGTATAGAACTGTTCGCCGGCGAACAGTTCCCGGCGAACTTAGCATGTTCGCGTTCGCCGCTGCCGGCGAACATATGCGATGTTCGGTCCGCCCCCCATAAGACATCATTGAGGCAAACTTTGACCCTGAACTTTACAGTCAGCAGACACATTTCCAGCCAATCAGCGTACCTCCCTCCCACACCCTCCCACCTCCTATAAATAAGCAAGGGCAGCATCCATCTTAGATCATTCTGAAGCAGTGTGTGTAGTGAGAATAGGGAGAGAGCTGCTGCTGCTGCTGCTGCTGTTAAGCTAGGGACAGTTAGTCAGTGTTCCTGGTCTTGCAGTGTTCTTGGTCCACTACTGCTGTAATATCAGCACCCCAAAAAGCCCTTCTAAGGGCTGGTATTTGTGTTTTTTTTTTTTTTTTATTATATATATATACCTAGCGTCCCCAAAAGCCCTTTTAAGGGCTGGTAATTGAGTTGTTTCTTCATATATATATATATCTATATCTATCTAGTGTCCCCAAAAGCCCTTTTAAGGGCTGGTAATTGAGGATTTTTTTATTTATATATATATATACATATATATATATATATAGTGTCCCCAAAAGCCCTTTCAAGGGCTGGTAAGGTAATAGATTTTTTTCTTTATATATATATATATATATATATATATATATATATATCTATTGTACACTGCAGTTGCCTGCCCGCTGTGTGTCAGAGGCCACAGACCTACCACAGACTGTACTGTGTGCACACCACACTCATTTCGGGTGGCACAGGCACAGTACCTGGCATTTTAAAAAATATTTTTTTTTTCTCTGTCATAATTGCAGTGAGTGCTGTGTCAGGTCCACAGAGTGCACTGTACCCACTGCAGTGCACTGCCCACCACTGATATATATACGTTGGCACAGCATCTTGTTGCAATAAATTGAAAAAAAAAATATTTTTTATTATTGCAGTTGCCTGGGCTGCCAGTGACTGTCAGGTCCACAGAGTGTACTGTGCCCACTGCAGTGCCACTGTGTGCCCACCCACCACTGATATATAAGGTGGCACAGCAGCTTGCAAAGTAAAAAAAAAAATATATTTTTTTAAATTGCAGTTGCCTGGGTGCCAGTGACTGCTGTCAGGTCCACAGAGAGTGTACTGTGCCACTGCCCACCCACCACTGATATATAAGGTGGCACAGCAGCTTGCAAAGTAAAAAAAATATATATATTTTTTTAAATTGCAGTTGCCTGGGTGCCAGTGACTGCTGTCAGGTCCACAGAGAGTGTACTGTGCCACTGCCCACCCACCCACCACTGATATATAAGGTGGCACAGCAGCTTGCAAAGTAAAAAATATATATATATTTTTTTAAATTGCAGTTGCCTGGGTGCCAGTGACTGCTGTCAGGTCCACAGAGAGTGTACTGTGCCACTGCCCACCCACCACTGATATATAAGGTGGCACAGCAGCTTGCAAAGTAAAAAAATATATATATATTTTTTAAATTGCAGTTGTCTGGGTGCCAGTGACTGCTGTCAGGTCCACAGAGAGTGTACTGTGCCACTGCCCACCCACCACTGATATATAAGGTGGCACAGCAGCTTGCAAAGTAAAAAAAAATATATATATTTTTTAAATTGCAGTTGCCTGGGTGCCAGTGACTGCTGTCAGGTCCACAGAGAGTGTACTGTGCCACTGCCCACCCACCACTGATATATAAGGTGGCACAGCAGCTTGCACTCATAGTACAACAGTAACAACACATTAAAAAAAAATGACAGGCAGAGGCAGGCCACCCCGCAAGGGCCGTCGTGGTCGTGGTGCTGTGATTTCCTTAGGCCCTAGAATAATGCCCAGTGTTCAGAGGCCACCACAGACCCTGAACTCAAAAAATTCTGAGGCCATAGTTGACTGGCTTACACAGGACACCCAATCGTCTACAGCTTCCGCTCGGAACCCTAATGCACCATCCTCCTCCAGCTCAGCTTCGGGCACCTCTCAATTTACCACTCGCCAGCCCGCCGGCACCACCACCAACACTAGCACCACAGCCGCTTCACTTGATCCGTCAGAGGAGTTATTTTCACATCAGTTTGAAGAAATAAGTGATGCGCAACTATTAGTGCCAGAGGATGTAGATAACGGGGATATGTCTCAGTCAGGCAGCATTATACACATGGACGTACATTGTGATGATGATGATGTTGTACCTGCTGCTGCTGCCTTTGCTGAGTTGTCAAGTGAAGCGGCTGATGATGACGATGTGTCTGTGGATGTCACCTGGGTGCCTGCTCGAAGAGCAGAAGAAGAGGGGGAAAGTTCAGATGGGGAGACAGAGAGGAGGAGGAGACGAGTTGGAAGCAGGGGGAGGAGGTCATCGCAAGGAGCTAGTGGCGCAGTCAGACAGCATGTAGATTCGGCACCCGGGGTCAGCCAGACAGCACGCCAATCAACGCAAGCTGTTGCCACCACCAGAATGCCGTCCTTGCAAAGCTCAGCAGTGTGGCATTTTTTTTGTGTGTCTGCCTCTGATATCAGCGATGCCATTTGTAACCTGTGCCAAAAGAAACTGAGTCGTGGGAAGTCCAACACCCACCTAGGTACAACTGCTTTGCGAAGGCACATGATCTCACATCACAAACGCCTATGGGATCAACACATGAGTAAAAGCAGCACACAAACTGAAAGCCACCATCCTCCTCCTGGTCCAGCATCTTCAGCCACGTCAACCACTGCTGTCCTCCATGCCCCCTATCAACAACCCGCCCCTCCGCCTCTCACCTTCAGCAGTTCCTGCTCGTCACCTGCCCACAGTCAGGTGTCTGTGAAGGAAATGTTTGAGCGCAAAAAGCCAATCTCGCAGAGTCACCCCCTTGCCCGGCGTCTGACAGCTGGCTTGTCGGAACTCTTAGCCCGCCAGCTTTTACCATACAAGCTGGTGGAGTCTGAGGCCTTCAAAAAATTTGTCGCTATTGGGACACCGCAGTGGAAGGTACCCGGCCGAAATTATTTTTCACAAAAGGCAATCCCCAACCTGTACTCTATTGTGGAAAAAGAAATCATGTCACGTCTGGCACACAGTGTTGGGGCAAGGGTCCATCTGACCACTGATAGCTGGTCTGCAAAGCACGGTCAGGGCAGGTATATAACGTACACTGCGCATTGGGTAAACCTGCTGGCGGCTGCCAAGCATGGAATGCGTGGCTCTGCTGCAGAGGAGTTGGTGACACCGCCACGACTTGCAGGCAGGCCTGCTGCCACCTCCTCTACTCCTCCTACTCCATCCTCTTTGCTAACCTCCTCGGCTGAGTCCTCTTCTGCTGTTGCGTCTTGCTCCACACCAACTGCACCCCCCCAGCTCCCCAGGGGCTATTCCACATGCCGGATACGACAGTGTCACGCTGTCTTGGGGTTGACTTGCCTGAAAGCAGAGAGTCACACCGGACCAGCACTACTGTCCGCCCTGAATGCACAGGTGGATCAGTGGCTGACCCCGCACCAACTGGAGATCGGCAAAGTGGTGTGTGACAACGGGAGCAATTTGTTGGCGGCATTGAATTTGGGCAAGTTGACACATGTGCCGTGCATGGCACATGTGTTGAATCTGATTGTGCAACGTTTTGTGCAGAAGTACCCAGGCTTACAGGACGTCCTCAAGCAGGCCAGGAAGGTGTGTGGCCATTTCAGGCGTTCCTACACGGCCATGGCGCACTTTGCAGATATTCAGCGGCGAAACAACATGCCAGTGAGGCGCTTGATTTGCGACAGCCCGACACGTTGGAATTCAACACTGCTAATGTTCGACCGCCTGCTCCAACAAGAAAAAGCGGTCAACGAGTATTTGTATGACCGGGGTGCTAGGACAGCCTCTGCGGAGCTGGGTATTTTTTTGCCACGCTACTGGACGCTCATGCGCAATGCCTGTAGGCTCATGCGTCCTTTTGAGGAGGTGACAAACCTAGTGAGTCGCACTGAAGGCACCATCAGCGACATCATCCCATATGTTTTTTTCCTGGAGCGTGCCCTGCGAAGAGTGCTGGATCAGGCCGTAGATGAGCGTGAAGAGGAAGAGGAAGAGTTGTGGTCACCATCACCACCACCAGAAACAGCCTTACCATCGATTGCTGGACCTGCGGCAACACTGGAAGAGGAGTGTGAGGAAGAGGAGTCAGAGGAGGAATGTGGCTTTGAGGAGGAGGAACACCAACCACAGCAGGCATCCCAGGGTGCTCGTTGTCACCTATCTGGTACCCGTGGTGTTGTACGTGGCTGGGGGGAAGAACACACCTTCAATGACATCAGTGAGGACGAGGAATTGGACATGAGTAGCTCGGCATCCAACCTTGTGTAAATGGGGTCTTTCATGCTGTCATGCCTGTTGAGAGACCCTCGTATAAAAAGGCTGAAGGAGAACGACCTGTACTGGGTGGCCACGCTACTAGACCCCCGGTATAAGCAGAAAGTCTGTGACATGTTACCCAATTACCGGCAGTCGCAAAGGATGCAGCAGCTACAAAATAAGTTAAAAACTATGCTCTACACAGCGTATAAGGGTGATGTCACAGCACAACGGGAATCCAACAGGGGAAGAGGTGAAAGTAATCCTCCTCCTACCACCACAACCACGCCGGCAAGGACAGGACGCTTTACAGACGTCTTGTTGATGGAGGACATGCGGAGCTTTTTTAGTCCTATGCATCGCCACAGCCCTTCGGGGTCCACCCTCAGAGAACGACTCGACCGACAGGTAGCAGACTACCTTGCCTTAACTGCAGATATCGACACTCTGAGGAGCGATGAACCCCTTGACTACTGGGTGTGCAGGCTTGACCTGTGGCCTGAGCTATCCCAGTTTGCCATTGAACTTCTGGCCTGCCCCGCTTCAAGTGTGCTGTCAGAAAGGACCTTCAGCGCAGCAGGAGGTATTGTCACTGAGAAGAGAAGTCGCCTAGGTCAAAAAAGTCTTGATTACCTCACGTTTATTAAGATGAATGAGGCATGGATCCCGAAGGGACTGACAGTGGGGGATGCATTTGACTAAAAAAGGCCTGGTGATGACTGAGATGCCTTGGCCTAAAAATGGTCCACACGCTGCTGTATATAATCATTCTCTGCATGCCGGAAGACTTACGTGACGTCTCCGCCACCAACTACGGTTCAAGCAGCAATGTTTTAGTGCACTTTCTGCCTTAAAACCTCAATTTTTCAGGCCGCTGCTACAGCAGCGGCTGCAACAATACCTACTTTTTCATGCATGTGTACATGCCTAATTTTTCTGGCCTCTGGTGCTACACTGTGGCTGCAAAAAAACAAAAAACAAAAAAAAAGGCACATACATGTGTCAATTCCCCTTCGTGATCGTTACCTTGTCGTGGTGAAGGGGCTTGCGTATCACAATGAAGCGATCACCTCTAGGATTGTGTTAGCACACCCCAGATGATAAGGTCGTTGCTTCATTGTGTACAGACCAAAAGCGATCCGCAGGATAATTTTTCATAAAAAAAAACATTCATTTTCTTTCATTCTTTCTGCGGAGCTGGGTATTTTTTGGCCGCGTTACTGAATGCTCATGAACAATGGCTGTAGGCTCATGCGTCCTTTTGCGGAGATGACAACCCTGGTGGTCAGTCGAACCCAAGGCAACATCATCGACCTCATCCCATATGCATTTTTTCTGGAGCGTGCCCTGCGAAGAGTACTGGATCAGGCTGTAGATGAGCATGAAGAGGAAGAGTTGTGGTCCTCATCACCACCAGAAGCAGCCTTGTCGTTGTCAATTGCTGGACCTGTGGCAACGCAGAGAGAGGAGTCTGAAGAAGAGAAGTCAGAGGAGGAAGGTGGCTTTGAGGAGGTGGAATACCAGCCACAGCAGGCGTCCCAGGGGGCTTGTTCTCACCTTTCGGGGACCCTTGGTGTTGTATGTGGCTGGGTGGAGGAAGAGACCTTCAATGATGTCAGTGAGGACAAGGAACGGGACATGGCTAGCTTGGTATCCAACCTTGTGCAAATGGGGAGTTTGCGGTTGTGCAAATGGACTGACTGACTGTTAAACGGGGAGTTTGGTCTGTCAGAGTTTGGTCTGTCACTGTGAAGCGGGCAACGGGCGTAACCCTTACACTACTTGACCGATAAAACATCATACCTGATCGTATTCACACACTGGATGTTTTAGTGCTGGTTTACACTGCCGCTACCACTAAAGTAGCGTCGCTTCCAGTGCGACTTTGGCGCGACTTAGCGCGACTTTGGCGCGACCTCATCGCGAGGTGACTTTTTATTTGGCCAATCACAATATCATGTTTTGTTACCGTCACCTAATTTCCTTTTCCTGTTTTTTGTTTTACATATTTCCCCATGTGTGCAGTGTTGTCTGTGTCATAGCTCAACTGATAGGCATGTTTGCCTTGGCATATCATATTTCAGCTTGCCAGAAAGAAAAAAAGACAGCTGGAAAGACACTGCATTAGTTTTCTACTAAAAATCATAAGAAAAATGCTGTTTTTTTTGGGTTGTGGACATACTACAGAGCTGAAACTTGACAGGTACACTTTTTAGACCCCCCAGACACTAAATACAAAAAATGACATGCCTGCCTAAAAAAATGCCCGATAAATGCCTGCAAGAGAAAAAGACAGCCGCAGAGAAGCCGTATTCCTGAAAATATAAGAAAAATGCTGTTTTTTAGGGGTTCTGGACATGCTACAGATCTGAAACTTGACAGGTACACTTTTGTGACCCCCCAGACACTAAATACAAAAAATGACATGCCTGCCTAAAAAAATGCCCGATAAATGCCTGCAAGAGAAAAAGACAGCCGCAGAGAAGCCGTATTCCTGAAAATATAAGAAAAATGCTGTTTTTTAGGGGTTCTGGACATGCTACAGAGCTGAAACTTGACAGGTACACTTTTGTAACCCCCCAGACACTAAATACAAAAAATGACATGCCTGCCTAAAAAAATGCCCGATAAATGCCTGCAAGAGAAAAAGACAGCCGCAGAGAAGCCGTATTCCTGAAAATATAAGAAAAATGCTGTTTTTTAGGGGTTCTGGACATGCTACAGATCTGAAACTTGACAGGTACACTTTTGTGACCCCCCAGACACTAAATACAAAAAATGACATGCCTGCCTAAAAAAATGCCCGATAAATGCCTGCAAGAGAAAAAGACAGCCGCAGAGAAGCCGTATTCCTGAAAATATAAGAAAAATGCTGTTTTTTAGGGGTTCTGGACATGCTACAGAGCTGAAACTTGACAGGTACACTTTTGTGACCCCCCAGACACTAAATACAAAAAATGACATGCCTGCCTAAAAAAATGCCCGATAAATGCCTGCAAGAGAAAAAGACAGCCGCAGAGAAGCCGTATTCCTGAAAATATAAGAAAAATGCTGTTTTTTAGGGGTTCTGGACATGCTACAGAGCTGAAACTTGACAGGTACACTTTTGTGACCCCCCAGACACTAAATACAAAAAATGACATGCCTGCCTAAAAAAATGCCCGATAAATGCCTGCAAGAGAAAAAGACAGCCGCAGAGAAGCCGTATTCCTGAAAATATAAGAAAAATGCTGTTTTTTAGGGGTTCTGGACATGCTACAGAGCTGAAACTTGACAGGTACACTTTTGTGACCCCCCAGACACTAAATACAAAAAATGACATGCCTGCCTAAAAAAATGCCCGATAAATGCCTGCAAGAGAAAAAGACAGCCGCAGAGAAGCCGTATTCCTGAAAATATAAGAAAAATGCTGTTTTTTAGGGGTTCTGGACATGCTACAGAGCTGAAACTTGACAGGTACACTTTTGTGACCCCCCAGACACTAAATACAAAAAATGACATGCCTGCCTAAAAAAATGCCCGATAAATGCCTGCAAGAGAAAAAGACAGCCGCAGAGAAGCCGTATTCCTGAAAATATAAGAAAAATGCTGTTTTTTAGGGGTTCTGGACATGCTACAGAGCTGAAACTTGACAGGTACACTTTTTTGACCCCCCAGACACTAAATACAAAAAATGACATGCCTGCCTAAAAAAATGCCCGATAAATGCCTGCAAGAGAAAAAGACAGCCGCAGAGAAGCCGTATTCCTGAAAATATAAGAAAAATGCTGTTTTTTAGGGGTTCTGGACATGCTACAGAGCTGAAACTTGACAGGTACACTTTTTAGACCCCCCCAGACACTAAATACAAAAAATGACATGCCTGCCTAAAAAAATGCCCGCTAAATGCCTGCAAGAGAAAAAGCCAGCCGCAGAGAAGCCATATTCCTGAAAATATAAGAAAAATGCTGTTTTTTAGGGGTTCTGGACATGCTACAGAGCTGAAACTTCACAGGTACACTTTTTAGACCCCCCAGATGCTAAATCCAAAGAAATTTTTTATTTTTATTTTTTTTTAATTTTTCCAATAATTGGCTCTCTATCAAAAAATTATAATTTTTAAGAACTTTTTTTTGCGTGATCCCTCTCCGGCATGCCACAGTCCAGGTCTTAGTCCCCTTGAAACAACTTTTCCATCACTATTGTGGCCAGAAAGAGTCCCTGTGTGTTTTAAAATTCGCCTGCCTATTGAAGTCTATGGCGGTTCGCCCGGTTCGCCGGTTCGCGAACATTTGCCGATGTTCGCGTTCGCCGTTCGCGAACCGCGAATTTTAGGTTCGCGACATCACTAGTGATTGATGCATTATCAGCAGTTTTGGAGTCTTTGGTATCCCGGGTGGAGGTAACCTGTCAGGGACGGGGGTCAAGGAAGCGACCCCCGCCTACCCCTATTTCATCTGATACTTCAGATATGGATTCTGAGCTGGTCACTGCAGCTGCAGGTCCCTCTGCTGGGGCTGCTGTCTCGGGTACAGTCTCCTCAGATAGTGAGGAGGACGTTTCTGCCTCCGCCATAGCGCAAGAAGAAGCGTTAGTGAACGCACTAGTCATGTCTGTCCGCGAAACCTTAAGTCTTGAGGTTACACCGGCAGAGGTAGATGACACTGAGATTCCCTTTGGTACCAGCAAGCCTACCAAAATGGCGAAGGTTTTTCCCTTGCCCAAATGTATTGGTAACCTAATTAAGGAGGAATGGGATCATCCAAAACGAACCCCTGCTATTTCCAAACGCATTGCTAGACGCTATCCGTTTGAAGAATCCCTCCTTAAGAAATGGACGGTACCACCAGTGGTGGACCCACCAATTTCCAGACTAAATAAAGCCACTGTTATCCCGTTGGAGGACGCTCCGTCCTTTAGGGATCCGGTGGATCGAAAAGTGGAAGCCGAATGCCGCTCCATTTTTTCCCTGATAGGGTCAACATTTAGGCCAGTGATTGCCATTGGTTTAGTTTCACAAACATTGACAGAATGGACCAAATTGTTACGCCGTGACATAAAGGGGAGAAGTATCCCCCCGGCAGTATCAGATTTGCTGGAGCAGATTATACAGGGGCTACAGTTCATCTGTGACGCCGCCCTGGACGCCACTCCCTTGCTAGGGTGTGCATCCGTTTCAGCAGTGGTCCTCAGAGGCGTGTTATGGTTAAAGTGCTGGTCGGCTGATCAAGGTTCCAAAAAGACTTTGGCTAATCTTCCCTTTAAGGGGGATCACCTGTTTGGGGCCACCTTGGATGAGATTATAAAGGATCTCACTGGGGGTAAGAGCACTTTTTTACCACAGACAGCTAAAGGTAAAGGACCTCGTAACAGGCGAGGACCTTCCTTTTCCGCTCATAAAAAGTTTGTTCGCTCCGCTGGGGCGGGCAATAAGGGAAAGTCCTCCAAAGCCCCTTCAGGGGGTTTCAGAGGGCGCTGGTCGGGAAAACAAAAGCCCGACTCAGCCAAACCTGAAGAGAAGACAGCCTGAAGGTGCGCCCCCACCCATCTCTGGGGTGGGGGGACGTCTTCACTGGTTTCCGGATCCATGGCTTTCCAGAATCCCAGACAAAGAGGTTTGCGAGGTCATGCGGTCCGGATACAAAATCAAGTTTCGATCACTTCTACCGGTGCAATTCTTCCCTTCCAACATTCGACTATTCCCAGATCGCTTAAAAGCTTTGCGGGGAGCAGTAATAGACTTGATGCAACATTTTCTTCACTTTTGCAAAAGATTACAAAAGGAGATTCTTTTCAGATGGAATCGGAATCCCGATTCTCTGGACAATCGGATCCGGTTGAGCGAGTGGACCAGAGAGTCTCTGGTCTGGTAGCTTCGGTCTCCGATACTCAGCCAGGAGAAATCATTTCTTCCGACAGAATCCAGGTTACTGATAAATGTATTGGTCCAGAGAATCAGACAAAGTCTGATCGCTCTCAGTTCCGAGTAGTTTCAGGGCAAACCGGTTTGGATTCAGTTGGACAAGGCCACGGCCGTGGCTTATGTCAATCACCAAGAGTGCCCTGGCGGCCATAGAGGTGGCCAGCATTCTTTATTGAGCGGAACGGTTTGTTCCGGCTCTCCCCGCAGTATGCAGTCCGGGGGTGGAAAATCGGCAGACAGATTATGTCAGCCGTTGGATTCTGGATCAAGGGATATGGCCTTTACATCCAGAGATATTTCACCAGCGGTGCCTTCATTGGGGCACCCTGGAGGTGGATCTGTTGGCAGCTCGGCTCAACAGGAAGGCGCAGAGTTTTGTAACCCACTCCCGAGATCCGCGAACGAACACAGCAGACGCACTGGTCGCCCCGTGGGGACAGTATCAGCTACTGTATGTCTTCCCTCCTCTCAGGTTGCTGCTGAAGCTTCTTTGCAGGATAGAGGTGGAAGGAATTCCAGTTATCCTGGTAGTTCCCGACTGACTGCTTCAACTCGAGTACGCCGACTTCGTCAGGCTGGTCGCGGACGCTCCCTAGAGACTTCCTCTCAGGGAGGATCTGCGGTCTCAGGGACCGATCTTCCATCCTGCTTTACAATCGCTGGCTTTAATGGCCTGGCTATTGAGACTCGGAAAGCGACTTCTAGAAAAGTCTATCATCGCACATGGAGGTCTTATATTGCGTGGTGTGAATCCTTTGGATTTCCTCCACGGGCCTATTCGGTGACCTGAATCTTGGCTTTTCTGCAACAAGGAGTTGAGCAGAAGCTGGCCTTGTGTACTATCAAGGGTCAGGTTTCAGCGTTAGCAATCTTCTTTCAGAAACCTTTGGCTACTCATTCCTTGGTGCGGAATTTCATCCAGGGGGTGCGGCACCTGGCTCCGCCAGTGCGCGCGCCCTTACCGCCCTGGGATCTTAATTTAGTGTTGTCGGTTCTTCAGAAACCTCCCTTAGAAAATATCAGGGAGATTCCCTTGCTTACGTTATCCCAGAAGGTGGCCTTCTTGGTGGCCATTACTTCTGCACGCAGGGTGTCAGGCCCGCATTATCTTGTTGTTCCCCATATCTGGTGGTTCATAGGGATAAGGTGGTTCTTCGTCCGAATCCATCCTTCCTTCCTAAAGTGGTTTCAGAGTTTCATCTGAATGAGGACATTGTATTGCCTTCCCTATGTCCTAAGCCCAGTCATCCTCGGGAGTGTGCGTTACATTCCTTGGATGTGGTTCGGGCAATCAGGGTATACCTGAAAACTACGGACTCATTTCGTAAAACGGATTCACTTTTTGTGATCATGGATGGCCCCAAAAAGGGGTTGCCTGCATCTGCCGCGACTATCTCCAGATGGATCAGACAGACGGTGGTACAGGCTTATTCTATTAAGGGTCGGAATCCTCCATTCCCTGTTAAGGCGCACTCCACTCGGGTGCTTAGTGCTTCTTGGGCCTTCCGCCATCAGGCGTCAGTGGTCCAGGTTTGCAAGGCGGCTACCTGGTCGTCGGTTCATACCTTTACAAAATTTTATAAAGTTGATGTGATGGCATTGTCGGATGCCTCTTTTGGCCGCAAGGTTTTGCAGGCCGCAATTTGAGGAGACCGTTGGTCTACCTCGAGGGTTTTTTTCTGTTGGATTTTCAGTTGAGTCTCATCCTTTGGTTTGATGAGCCTTTAAGACTTCTAGTCGGCACCGGTTGGGCCTTCTGGATTTAAATTTTGATTTCTGTTATCCCACCCCTCATTTGTGGCACTGCTTTGGGACGTCCCGATTTGATATTAATCAAGAGGACTGCGTCTGTCAATGAGCGACAGAGAAAAATGGGTTTTTGTAAAATCTTACCGTAAAATCCTTTTCTCTTAAGCTCATTGACAGACGCAGTACCCGCCCCTCTACTTTTGAGTTGGGTTGGGTTAAATTCTCTGACACTGCTTTGTGACATAACTGACATCCTGTAGCAGGGAGAGAGAGGATATACCCTCTGGGACTGCCCCTAAGGTGTGGCCAGAACGTTTTCCTTCTGCCTAGTGTCCTACTCCTGTAGAGGGCAGTATAACACAATTTGATATTAATCAAGAGGACTGCGTCTATCAATGAGCTTAAGAGAAAAGGATTTTACGGTAAGATTTTACAAAAATCCATTTTTTTCACACCTGCCTCTTGGGACAGGCCTTTTGGCTCGGACCAGAGGAATCCTTTATTCCGGCCAGAAGGCCTGCCTTGGTACCTCACATGGCACCATAGCACTTACCCCACTTCCCCTTCCCCCACCTTTTTGATTGTGTGTTTTTATTTCTTTGTTGTTGTGTCACTGCACTATCACTCTTTTTCCTGCACGACTTGGAGGGTGCGGGTCCTCGGGCCCAGCCATGAGTCTTGGGAGGGGGTGGATATGACCTTCTGGCTTAGTTCACCCTCTCTCATGGGGTCTCCCTTTGGGGGAGCTCCACCTAGTACTTGGGGTGGGCTGTTCCGGCAGTCCCCCTGGAGAACGGGGTTTGTCTGGTTTCGGCCAGGCAGACCATAGGAAGTACCTTAGTCCCTGTCAGGAGTCTTGCGCCCCGGGGGATCGAGGTTAGGGTCCTACCTCTTCGGAGGGAAGACTATTTCGCACACCCTGTGCACTTTTTGTGTTTCTCACGTTTGCGTGTGTTCACTTTTTATGCACCGGGTGTAAGTCTTTTGAGTGTGTTTCACACGCCACGGGCTTAAAAAAAAAAAAAAAAAAAAAATACTCTCCTAAGAACTGGAGACCAGAACTGGCAACATACTCAAAATCATTCTTGTAAATGATGTTGAACCAGGTGCAGGACTGCCCCCAGCATTCAAGAAAGGACAGAATTGCACCTTCATCCAGACTTGCTCATTTCCCAACCCTCTGCCATGTTTCTGGGGCCATAAAGTAGATCTTTAATGTGAAGAGGGGACTCTGTGATGAGAGACTATGATGGGACTGGGGGACAATGTGATGGTGGGGACTCTGTGATATGAACAAATGGGCTTTTGATGTGATGATTTCTAGACCTGCCAGGCTGCATGCTTGGATAAGGGTCTGTTTTGGATTTTTGGGGACCCCACGCCCGTAACTTTTTCACTATTTATTTTTTTTACTGGCAATTTTTTGATTTTTTTTTAATTCAGCGGTCAGTGGGGAAGACCATAGACAGCTGATGACTCATTGGTTGTTAAGAACGCCATGACTTGATTCCCAGGCCTTCTTCTTAATAACCAGCTTTCACTGCACCCTGAGTGGGCGATCACACGCTGAACACCCTGCAAATTTGCGTGTTCCCTGAACGGGGCGAACAGCCAATGTTCGGCCCAAACTCATGCTTAGGCCAAATCATTTGCCCAACACTTCTTACAAAATATGTAACTATATGAAGTTTCTGCAAAACTTTATTTATAGATATATTTAGTCTTATGTGTTGGACAGAGCCTAGTATCTAAATCCTTTAAAAAAAAATAGGCATCAATTTACAGTAGATCTAAAGCCATTTTCTGTCTTTTTATTTGTTTCTGCATTTGGAAAAACAGCCTAGCACACTTTAACACTGTGGGACTCCTGTTTGTAACATTAAATGAGTCCTGTAAATATTGAGCACAACTGGTGGGGGTTCTCCACTTGTATGCAGCCTGACACTGGAACGAATCAAGCGGCCTCCTAAACAACCATTCACGTACTCCATCAATTTTAAAATCGCACAGGATATACCAAGGCTTTAATTTAGCAGAAATCTTTAAAATTAGGGAAATGCTGGATGCTGAAAAGATTACAGTGACAAGCCAGAACATGGTGTTCCCCATAAAATGCAAAACTGCCTTTTAGTATCACACGCAAATTGGCAGCTTAGCAAAATTTACATGGAAATGATGAAATATCAGCATGACATCACTAGAGATAGTCAATTCCCCCCCTCTTTTGTACTCCCAATCCTTTTAAACACATTTTTAAAACACTGATGCATCACATCAGAGTGGCAGAAGTGATCAAGTAAATGTTTTAGTGAGTGTGCATGTAATGTGGCATGCTTCACATTATAAATAAGGTTAGAGATGAGAAGCACTATTTTCCAGACATCAGATGTACTCAGGGTTGTAGTGGTTGTTGCCTAACTGGTGAATGAGCAGATGCATCTTTTAACTAAATTATTATTTTATATAAATGTAAAAAAAAATTATCCGTGAAAGGTTTATTTCACAAAGAAAAGTTGAAAATAATTGTGCGCTACCCTTGAAAAACCAACAGCAGAAAAAAAAATATATCTATATATATAAAAGCTGCTGCTACCATTCAAATGCGTTCCCACATCTATAGGATGAACAAAATTTAATAACGATGTGATAGCGCTGCTTGAAATAATGATAATAAAAACAATAATAAACATATAATATTCAAATAGAAAAAAATCAAGAAGCACTCCAAAGTGCAACAGTGCAATAAAAAATTCCAAAGAAATTTCTATCAAAAGTGCCGACACTTCATCTGGTGATTGCAGCACAGAATTTAAATGTATATGTATTGAATGATTTCACCATTGCACTTTTGATAGAAATTTCTTTGGACTTTTTCTATTGCACTGTTTATTATTGTTTTTATTATGGAGTGCTTCTTGATTGTGTCAGTACTCCAGGATTCACTTGCACTTTATTTAATCAGAGACAAGGTCTCTGCACCATTGTTGCACTTTATAGGTGTTTGTTTGAATTGCACTTTTTATATCATCTATATTTCCATCTATTATATGTTATGATATATGTTTATTATTGTTTTTTTATTATCATTATTTCAAGCAGAGCTATCACATCGTTTTTTAACTTTATTTCACAAAGGCAATGGGAATTAGTAGTGGGCAAAAGATGCATTTTGAGTGTACATGGTTTAAATATAGGTATCAATTTCAAGTTTTTAAGCTACTGGGTGAGGGAGGATATGATGTTTACCATGTGTTAAGGTAACTGTAAAATTGTTATATTTATTGGGTATATATATATATATATATATATATATATGTATATATATATATGTATATATGTATATATATATATATATATATATATATATATATATATATATATATATATGTATATATATATATATATATGTATATATATATATATATTAACATACATATATTTTGTAGCTAGGTAGATTAATCTTTATTAAACTATTTAGTATACAAGGTGAAAAAGGAGAGCAGCGCCATCTGAGTGTAGCAGTGTTCAATCTTTTATTCCAGTAATAAGACTGCAACTTACAAGATACATGCATGAAAGCAATTGGTGTGCAAAGGGTTCTTATGCTCTGGATGCCATGCAGCTGGTATGTGTGGAACCGGACGTCCTGGCAGTGGTGGTGGCTCCCAGCACTTCCAGTAGCCTTAAGTACACTCATGAATGACAGGTGACGTCACTACCGGGTCCTGAAGTGAGCTGGCGGGCATGCATTCGGAGCATGCATGCTCCTTCAGGCATAACTTGGAGCCATCTTTGTATTGGTATATATAGGGCATGAGGAATTGAGGAAGGGAGAGAGATTTGGAGTGTCTCTCCTCAACCACCATGGTAACACCCCAAATAATACAGTTAAGTCAAGTTCCTCCACCCCAAACTCACTCATCCATGTCTTTATGGACCTTGTTTGTGCATTGGTGCGCAGTCATGTTGGAACAGGAAGGGGCCATCCCCAAACTGTTACCACAAATTTGGGAGCATGAAATTGTCCGAAATGTCTTGGTATGATGATGCATTAGGAATTCCCTTAACTGGAACTAAGGGGCCAAGCCCAAACCCTGAAAAACAACCCCACACCCTAATCCCCCCCTCCACCAAATGATTTGGACCACTGCACAAAGCAAGGTCCATAAAGACATGGATGAGCGAGTTTGGGGTGTAGGAACTTGACTGGCCTGCACAGAGTGAAACACCTTTGGGATGAATTAGAGGACAGACTGTGAGCCAGGCCTTCTTATCCAACATCAGTGCCTGTCCTCACAAATGCTCTTCTCAAAGAATAGTCAAACATTCCCAAAGACACACTCCTAAACCTTGTGAACAGCCTTCCCAGAAGAGTTGAAGCCGTTACAGCTGCAAAGGGTGGGCCAACTCAATACTGAACCCTATGGACTTATGACTGGGATGCCATTATAAAGTTCATGTGTGTGTAAAGGAAGGCATCCCAATACTTTTAACAATTAATGTATATTGCTTTATAAATGTTATCAATAGATATATCGAAAAATGCCAACTGTGAGGAAGGAGCCATAAGAATACCAATAACTTGTGATAATAAAAAAACACTAACCTCCAAATGGTACTAGAACCCCTATGTTCCAATAAGATATGGAGGAACTGTCCTACATGACAGCATAGGCACTAGCAATATGCTGACATTTGAGGGAGCATTTTGATCAATTTACATGGGGTAGCATACCATCGGGGTAGAATTTTTACAGTATTTTCCCAATGTGTAACGCATTAATTAGTACTCTGGGTATAATGGAAAGTTTTATGCCAATCCTTATAATAAATGTTTAATAAATGTATGTTAATTTAATTTAAAAACAAGTAAAAATAAATCACCAAGTGCCACACAATATTCTACTTATTTTGCTAATAGTACAGGGTTTCCTACATTGTTATTTTCACAGATTGATCCTTATTTGGCACGGAGCATGTGGGATTTTATCTAAAAATGGTTCATTGTGAATATTTAAACACAACTTGGACAGGTTGAAATAAAAGTAATATTTGTTAGGAATGAATGGTGTGTTTTGTGGGAATGATTGTTATACTGTAATTAAACACACAAAAATTTGAATTTTAAATAAGTAAAGAAATCTAAAGAGGTAACCTAAAACTTAACAGTGTTGGGGCATCCAATTGGTTATGAGAACATGTCGTGAAACATATTAATGCATTCTTAGTGTGTGAATACAGAGAAAGGATGCAAAAGGTTAATGTAGCCAAACTTACAGTATGTACTACTAAATCTTGGTCATAATTTAGTAAGCTTATACTGCTAAGAGACTTTAAAGGCTAAGTTCACCTTTGGAAAACGTTATATGTTACAAATGTGGTAACAAAGGGTGTAACATGTAACCTATTACAGTTTGTTCCCCGCTCACCTCTTCCACTGACAGTGGGTGGGGTATTCTTTCCCTGCCTGCATGACATATTAAATAAATGTTGCAGCTGTAATTCATTCACAATAATCTGTGAATGAATAAACCTTAAGTCCCATTTATCAACGCAGCACATGATTTGCAGTCATTTATGACCTATGAGAGCCCTAATAGCACCTTGTAGTTCATTGACACTTCCTCCAGCTTACTAACAGAAAGCTGGAGTATGTATCTGCTAGACATCTACTGATTGATCCACTGATCGTGGATGCAATGCTTTGCAGACTCCTGTAGGAAAAAAAAACAATGCACATTTTGTTCTGCAAGAATATGTTCATTTAATTTTTTCCTAAAGGTTGAACTGAGTCTTTAATGTGGAGGGGTGTATTAGGTTTAAATTCTTGATACGCATTACAATCTGATGATAACATCTTTGTACCATCAACCTTTGATTTACCAAACTAAATAATTTAAAAGAGAAAATGTATATGAAATGTGGGACTTTTAAGGTACTCAAGGACTTTACAAAAAACATTACTAATACAAAGAGTATTTATCTTAAAAGAGAATTATATGTTATTTTAAATAAATTCATAAAAAACATACAGTAACAAATATTAAGTGTCTTATAAGGATATATATATATATAATATATATTATATTGACCACTTGCCGACTGCCGCACGACTATTTACTGCGGCAGTCAGCCTCTCCTGGGCAAAGTGACGTAGTACTACGTAGCTCGCCCACGGGCCTGTAGGGGGCCCGCTCCCGCCCCGCTTGTTCCCTGCCTATCCAGCGCGTGTGACAGGAGCCTCCGATGTCTGCCGGCCACTTGCGATCTCCCACCGGAGAGGGAGAAAGACAGACGGCTGATGTAAACACAGCCGTCTGTCATTCTCCCTGAAGTAATGACAGAGGCTGTGCGATCCTGCTATGTAGGATCATATGTCTCTGTGATACATTCACTAACCATGCCCCCTAACAGTTAGAATCACGCCCCTAGGGACACACTTAACCCCTTGATCACCCATAATGTTAACCCCTTCCCTGCCAGTGTCATTACAGTAACAGTGCATATTTTTTAGCACTGATTACTGTAGTAATATCACTGGTCCCCCCAAAAGTGTCAAAAATGTCAGTCAGGGGTCCGATCTGTCCGCCACAATGTCACAGTCCTGCAAAAAAAAATCGCAGATCGCCGCCATTACTAGTTAAAAAAAATAAAAAATAAAAATGACCTAAATCTTTCCCATAGTTAATAAACGCAATAACTTTTGCGCAAACCAATCAAAATACGCTTATTGCAATTTTTTTTTACCAAAAATATGTAGCAGAAAACAAATTTCATATAAAAAACTGTGAAAAAAAGTTATTTTTTCAAAATTGTCGCTCTTTTTTTGTTTATAGCGCAAAAAATAAAAATCACACAGGTGATCAAATACCACCAAAAGAAATCTGTTTATGGGAAAAAAAGGACATCAATTTAATTTGGGTGCAGTGTCGCACGACCGTGCAATTGTCTGTTAAAGTCACGCAGTGCCGAATCGCAAAATAGGGCCTGGTCTTTGAGCAGCCAAGTCCTCCGGGGCTTAAGTGATTAAACTTAAATTTCCGACCGGTTTCGCTGGACTGGCTTCTTCAGGGAAATGAAGATATATAAAAAAACGAAGTGTTTTTTTTTTTTTTTTTTTCAAAGAGAAAGAACATACATGTAGCACAGATTCATATTTCATATATTATAACATAATGCAACATAATTTCTATACGCCAGGTAACCAATTCAATGCATAAAAAGAGGGGGGATGCACCATACCTGAAGCATGGAGTCCCAAAATGATTATAAAAGGTTAAAATGATGTAATGGGAGTGCACTTCATAGGCCCAGCAAAGATGCCCGTGAGGGAGAGACCCCAACTAATGGGTCTCCCGCAGAGGGGATATCTTGCCCCACATAAGACAGAGCAAAATAGATAAAAACCTGTCAAGGATATAAATATGTATATTTTATAGATATATTGTATAGATTGGAACTTCTATATACAGTGGGTACGGAAAGTATTCAGACCCCCTTAAATTTTTCACTCTTTGTTATATTGCAGCCATTTGCTAAAATCATTTAAGTTCATTCTTCTTCCTCATGAATGTACACATAGCACCCCATACTGACAGAAAAACACAGAATTGTTGACATTGTTGCAGATTTATTAAAAAAGAAAAACTGAAATATCACATGGTCCTAAGTATTCAGACCCTTTGCTCAGTATTTAGTAGAAGCCCCCTTTTGATCTAATACAGCCAGGAGTTTTTTTTGGGAAAGATGCAACAAGTCTTTCACACCTGGATTTGGGGATCCTCTGCCATTCTTCCTTGCAGATCCTCTCCAGTTCTGTCAGGTTGGATGGTAAACATTGGTGGACAGCCATTTTTAGGTTTCTCCAGAGATGCTCAATTGGGTTTAAGTCAGGGCTCTGGCTGGGCCATTCAAGAACAGTCACGGAGTTGTTGTGAAGCCACTCCTTCGTTATTTTAGCTGTGTGCTTAGGGTTATTGTCTTGTTGGATTGTAAACCTTCAGCCCAGTCTGAGGTCCAGAGCACTCTAGAGAAGGTTTTTGTCCAGGATATCCCTGTACTTGGCCGCATTCATCTTTCCCTCGATTGCAACCAGTCGTCCTGTCCCTGCAGCTGAAAAACACCCCCACAGCATGATGCTGCCACCACCATGCTTCACTGTTGGGACTGTATTGGACAGGTGATGATCAGTGCTTGGTTTTCTCCACACATACCGCTTAGAATTAAGGCCAAAAAGTTCTAATTTGGTCTCATCAGACCAGAGAATCTTATTTCTCACCATCTTGGAGTCCTTCAGGTGTTTTTTTAGCAAACTCCATGCGGGCTTTCATGTGTCTTACACTGAGGAGAGGCTTCCGTCGGGCCACTCTGCCATAAAGCCCCGACTGGTGGAGGGCTGCAGGCAGTGATGGTTGACTTTCTACAACTTTCTCCCATCTCCTGACTGCATCTCTGGAGCTCAGCCACAGTGATCTTTGGGTTCTTCTTTACCTCTCTCACCAAGGCTCTTCTCCCCCGATAGCTCAGTTTTTGCCGGACGGCCAGCTCTAGGAAGGGTTCTGGTCGTCCCAAACATCTTCCATTTGAGGATTATGGAGGCCACTGTGCTCTTAGGAACCTTAAGTGCAGCAGAAATCTTTCTGTAACCTTGGCCAGATCTGTGCCTTGCCACAATTCTGTCTGAGCTCTTCAGGCAGTTCCTTTGACCTAATGATCCTCATTTGCTCTGACATGCATTGTGATCTGGAAGGTCTTATATAGACAGGTGTGTGGCTTTCCTAATCAAGTCCAATCAGTATAATCAAACACAGCTGGACTCAAATGAAGGTGTAGAACCATCTCAAGGATGATCAGAAGAAATGGAAAGCACCTGAGTTAAATATATGAGTGTCACAGCAAAGGGTCTGAATACTTAGGACCATGTGATATTTCAGTTTTTCTTTTTTAATAAATCTGTAACAATGTCAACAATTCTGTGTTTTTCTGTCAGTATGGGGTGCTATGTGTACACTCATGAGGAAGAAGAATGAACCTAAATGATTTTAGCAAATGGCTGCAATATAACAAAGAGTGAAAAATTTAAGGGGGTCTGAATACTTTCCGTACCCACTGTATATTTTGTTTTAGCAAAAAATCACTTTGTATACTTACATATATCATATAGTGTGTCCAATATACCCAACACGCCTAATGATGTCCCTGATAGTAAAGCCTCTAAGATGTAGATCTCATCAAAAAATTCTCACGTTGACTCAAAAAACATGTAGTAATAATCTGCCAAGGTATTAACAGCCAAAACATATAAAGGGATGTTTTGAAGATACTGCAAAAATCCAGAGAAAAGGGGAATTTCCACGGGAAAAAATAAAGCCAATGTCCACCTAAAAATAAACAAGAAACCATTTCTAATTGGGGATCTCAAAAAAAAAAAAAAAAAAAAAAAACATAGATGGGTAATGGCCCTAGGGAAACCAAATAAATATATTTTACCTTTTTGACAGGGAGCATGACCTGGTACGCAGGGAGGGCAGCGAGACACTGAAACCATAGCGACTGGGGCTCCAATAAATACCCCCTCTAGCCCGCCCACACAATGACGTAGGGCGGGATGTGGACGCAATGCCTGGAGGACCGCACCTATACACATGCATTCCCACATACACTGGCCGCACTGTGAATGCTTCCGCCCGGCTGGTGGTCACGCCTGACGGGGAGGAGGCATCTGGGCGTCCAAACCCAATAGGATATTGAAGCAGATGTATCTGATGGGGCCCAAGCATAAAGTCAATGATTACATGGCGCTCTCTGATGTTGGTGGGTGGCACACCATGAGGGAAAAAAGGCAAAAGTATTGAAAGTAAAAATGGGTAGAAAAATATATAAAAGGATGAGGTGGAAGGGGGAGGGGGGGATGTTGGCTCTTGGGGATGTTCTGGGAGTTTGCTTGAGAGTTTACCCTCAAGGAACTCACAAAGAATCCCAACGTCATTATCAAATCTGCGGATAAATGGGGTAGCCTTGTCATCCAGAACCGCGTTGACTATATAAAAGAATCTACCAGGCTCCTCTCAGATAGCTCCACCTACTTAAAACTCACCAGTGACCCTCTGCCTGACATTAAAGTGGAAGCCCATTCCCTCATTGACAAAGCTGCTAAGGACAACATCATCACCCCCACAGAGGTGTCATTTCTCAAACATGACTTTTACCATAGGCCTTACTGTGAGAGTGTGTCCAGCTACTTCTCCATTTATATTGATCACTTCCTGCAACCGGTTGTCCAACAGCTATCATCATACATTAAAGACAGTATCCACTTACTTGACCTCTTATCCCCTTATTTGTGGCAATCATCCTACCTCTGGCTTTCTTTGAACATAGTTTCTCTCTACACTTTAATACCACATCACATCGGACTCCAGGCCATACGTTTCTTTCTGAACAAGGACTCTACACTCAATCGCTGGCAAATACTCTTTCTTCTGGATCTCATCGAATATTGCCTTACCCACAATTATTTTGAATTCAACTGCGAGTTCTATACCCAAATTAAAGGCACCCCCATGGGGGCTAACTTCACCCCCAGCTACACTAACCTGACCATGGGCCATTGGGAGCACTAATACATTTGGCAGAACAATCCCTTCGCTGCCAATCTAATTTTTTTCAGCCGTTATATAGATTACATAGTCATCATCTGGGACGGCCCTGCTTCTCTCATACCCCTGTTCCTTGAGCATTGCAATAATAACCCTATGGGGCTCTCCTTCACATCATTCTCGTACTCCAATAAACTTACCTTCCTAGACCTGGAGCTTTACCACCATGACAGCACGATTAGTGCCCAAAATGTTGTAAAACCTATTACCAGAAACTCATACTTGCATTATAATAGTTGCCATCACCCGAGATGGATCCAGAACATCCCCAAGAGCCAATACTGTCGCCTTAAACATAACTGTACTCAGACCCAAACCTATCTTCACCACGGATCATTACTTAAACAAAAATTCCTCGAAAAAAGTTACCCTGAAGACATCATAATGAGAGCATCAGACCACTACCTGCAGGACGACGTGAGGAGAAACAGACTGGAGCACACAGGTGAAAACCACAAACACTCCACCTCAGCACGCTTAACTACTCAATTTCACAGCAAATTTAAACAAATGGAACATATTTTTCATAATCATTGGGCAATCTTAAAAGAAGATCCACACCTGCAAACAGACCTCACAGAGCGCCACCATTTCTTGTACAGGCGCGCTAGAAACCATAAAACCCTAATTGCCCTGAGTAAAGTCTGCCCCACTAAGCCCAAGAACAATACATCGCTTACCTTTTCTCTTCAAATTAAGGGAATGTATAAATGTCATAAAGCCCAGTGCCTGACATGCAAACATGTTAAACATGGCCTTAAAAAAAATTTCCAACAAGGGGAAAGTCCACACCCTCACAGACTTCTACACCTGTTCCTCTGAGTTTGTCATCTATCGTCTTACGTGCCCCTGCGCCCCTTCTATACATAGGTCGCACGATACGGACTTTACGTAAACACTTTGGGGAGCACCGAAACTTGGTGGAAAAGGGCTCTTATAAACCTAGTGTCCCCCGACACTTCACTGAACATCATTCAAAGTGCTCTGATGGACTTAAGGTGTGGGTGCTTGAATCCATCCCCGCACACTTTCCCCCTGCCGAACGCTTCAAAAGATTATGCGCTAGAGAAAACTACTGGATATACACCTTGCACACTTTAGCACCAGGAGGCTTGAATGAGGGGTTAGAAATTAATATTTCACTGTAACAGATATGGGCGTGCATGTACACACGGACGTACGCCTTTCCACCCGCATGCACGTCAGTGTGCTTGTACACAACTGAGAAGTCATCGTTCATAGAATCTGCTGAATGGAGGCCCAGTCCACTGCCTCTTGTTTTTCTTAATATCATTTCCATCATTATTATTATATTCTTTCTTTTTCTATTTTTTCATTTTTTATCTTACCCGTTCATTGTCATCATCTTGATCTCCATTCCCACACCTTTGGGTGTACTGCAACATTGTCACCCCCCCCCCCAAGGCCCAAGTAATGGCAAGTAAGTGCGCCCACCAATTTCCCTACCCCATTGGGGTCATAGGTGGTGAACCTCTACAATCATATACCCATACCAGGTGAACCCCCAAAATAATGTCTTGTAGTTACTTGTGACCATACATCCTCACATATGTACATGCTCAGATGTATTTTGAGTATACCCTGGTAGCATCACCCACGTATTGCCATACACCTCCTTGGCTTTTCCTGTCACACTCATAACCCCATTGCTAGGGTATGCACTGTCCCAGGTGCACCTTGGCACATTACCCTTAAAATTCAAGTGTTTTCTTTTTTCCTCTCTTGTAATATGATATTCTGTGTTTCCCCACCTGTTGTATTCATGTATATGCTTTTTATATGGACTTATCATGGCTCCTGTCATGCCTCCAGGGACAGAGTTTATGTTTGAAGCCACACTATCACCTCTGCCTGCCCCTTTTGGGCCCTGCCCCCTCCATACTTCTGCTCCAATGAGCTACTCATCAACAGGGTATATATTTCCTGTCCCTGGTAAGCCACCCCCACCGCCTAATGAAGGAGCACGGATGCTCCGAAACCTAGCAACGCCCAACTTTCCCTCCAGCTCACCGTAAGTGGTGTCGGCTGAACCGGAAGTAGGAAGTGGAGCCACACTGAGAGTCCTCCACCACCACAGCACCATCAGAAAGCTGCCAGACAACAGCCTCCACGCGCCACCGGCACCCCTCCTTTCCACAGCAGTATCCAGGAGAAGAAGATGGATGATCCCATTCACCTACCATATCGGCCTTTACTTACCTAAGGCCCCTTTCACACTATTGCAACGCAATTTTGCCGCGATTTCGCGGCGCGATTTTTGCCGCGATTTTGAAAGCATGGGCAAGGCTATATGCCTCAAAATGCATTAAAATCGTGGCAAAGTAGTGCAGGAACTACTTTGAAGTCGGTGCGACTTCAAAACGCATTGATATGAATGGGGCTCATTGAAAATAATGGAAAACGACTTGTCATGCGATTTTGCGGTCCAAAATCGCGGGACAAGTCGCACTAGTGTGAATGGGGCCTAAGAGTTAAGTCACTACGTGTTTTTTGTATTAATAAACCTTATGCTTCACTAAGCTTGCGCTGCTTTCTTTCTGTTTGTATCTGATGGGGCCGGCAGCAGTGGAAAACAGGGGAGCAAACGAAGATCCCCCAGGGAAGGGTGGTGCCAGAAGATTGCCACCATCTAGCCGAGAAGGACGAATCCTCTGAGACAATGAAAGGGGCCACCCCGAACGCCTTGGGGTCGCCTTTTTTTTAAATCCCTAATTAGAAACATTTCCTTGTTTATTTTTAGCCGGACATTGGCTTTATTTTTTCCAGTGGAAATTCCCCTTTTCTCTGGATTTTTGTAGTATCTTCAAAACATCCCTTTATATGTTTTGGCCATTAATACCTTGGCAGTTCATTACCACATGTTTTTTGAGTCAACGTGGGAATTTTTTTGACGAGATCTACATCTTCGAGACTTTATGATCAGGGACATTGTGGGACATCGTTAGGCGTGTTAGGTATATTGGACACACTATATGATATATGTAAGTATACACAGTGATTTTTTTGCTAAAACAAGTATACACAGTGATTTTTTGCTAAAACAAAATATATATAGAAGATCCAATCTATACAACATGTCTACAAAATATACATATTTATATCCTTGACAGGTTTTTATCAATTTTGCGCTGTCTTATGTGGGGCAGGATATCCCCTCTGCGGGAGACCCATTAGGTGGGGTCTCTCCCACAAGGGCACAGTTGCTGGGCCTTGGAAGTGCACTCCCATTACATCATTTCAACCTTTTATAATAATTTTGGGACTCCATGCTTCAGGTATGGTGCATCCCCCCTCTTTTTATGCATTGAATTGGTTACCTGGCGTATAGAAATTATATTGCATTATATTATAATGTATGAAATATGAATCTGTCTTACATGTATGTTCTTTCTGTTAGGGGAAAAAAAAAAACACTGTTTTTTTATAGATCTTCCTGAAGAAGCCAGTCCAGCGAAACCGGTCGGAAATTGAAGTTTAATATAAAATATTATATATATATATCTTCATAAGACACTTAATATTTGTTACTGTATGTTTTTATAAATTTATGTAAAATAAAATATAATTATATTTTAAGATAAATACTCTTTGTATTGGTAATGTTTTTGTAAAGTCCGTGAGTACCTTAAAAGTCCCACATTCCATATACATTTTCTCTATATAAGTTTTAGGGATGTAGGTACTCTAGCACTTTTTCTTTTGGTTCCACCCACCACTTTACTAGTAAGTAATTTAAAAGCCTGCACAAACCATCCACCCAGTTTGTTTACAAGCAGGCAGGCCCTGATTTAAAAAAAATTGAAATATGTTGAATGAATTAAATGATTGTTTTGTTTTTACAATAGAATTAGTTTGATTCATTTGACATTCAATGCCCACTTAAGCCTCGTATACGCGTACCGATTGTTGGCCGACCGATCGGCCGTCTTTTGTCCAGTGTTGTTGTGTTGGTTGAAATGTGCTCTAGACTGCACACAAATTTTGTTGGCAAACAACAACCAACTGCAGAAGTGATGTCATGTTCTGGTTTACTTTCCGTGTGTTTTTTCTTCTCTGAGCATGCCCAGTCTTGCTCATCTGACTTTTGTTGGCCGAAATCTGCACTGACTGACGAACAATCAGTCGTTCTGGTGATGGCCAACAAAAATTTTATAGCATGCACAGCAGATTTTGTTCGGCCGAAAAGTCGCAGTCGGTTGTCGGAAGCATCATACTTACAAGCCGACAATCGGCCGATCGGACGTTGGCCGAAAATGTACGGCCAACAATCGGTGCGTGTGTACGAGGCTTAAGTCTACAGTCCTTTAATAATTTTTGAGTAATACCCTATAGAATGTTTATGAAATAAAATGTTGGCAATGAGCAATCAAAAGCATTCTACTTCAAAAAAGTTCTCCTTTAGCAATGAAGTATGTTTAAAGTTACAAAAAAGCAATAAGAGTAATTGCATGCATTTAACTCTGTCATGCATCTAAAAAAAAATGCTCTGATAAATGTTGACAGATGTTTCATAATCTACCTTGTAATCTAAAATTATGACATTATTAATGTATTTAATGGCAACAATAATTTAAAGTTCATTGTAAAAATGACATATTTTGACCTCTATTCTGGCATAATTTTATTCATTCTTCAAAAAAAAAAAAAATCAGTTAAGAGATTGACAAATATCTTAAAGCAGTTTCAGGCTTTATCTTCACCGCTGTGTTTTCTATGTGCCATGAAGTCATGGCTAAGTGTCTAAACAACAAGACAAATGATCCCCTACAGCAAGAATTCACAAACAAGCTGAAAATAAATATATGCTGTCAGAGAAACAACTAGCAAAAGCACGAAGATCTGTATTCCTCCCAAGCTTAAACAATTTGCAGGAATATTAATCTACTTTACCTATATCAGTGTCTATGTTTACATTTACTTCCTAGTCCACAAGTTGTAATGCATTTATACATTAGTCAGTGTTTCAATGATTGACAGAGTGCCCATTCAAGGTTTTAGCACAAAGTAAAAAGACTGCACATCTATGTCATGGGTTGATCTCGCATATTAAGGTTTGATTTAAAAGGCTTCTTGTTATGCTCTGCACTATTATATAATACTGTGGCCTGCATTTCTATATAAAATGCAGGCCATGCTACTTGGCTGATTGCACATCACTGACATCTCTCTTATGCAACAGAGAACTCCATGACTGGAGGAGAGCCAGTCACATGAATTTGACAGGCCTTTCCGACTGGGCTGTCCTCCCATCTTGATAGTTTCTTACAACTTCCTGTACTTGCAAACAAAGTTACAATAGAAAAAACAGTATGGGCTTTCCCCTATAAATCATACTAGGAGCTTTAGATCGAATGTGAATTTTAAAGGGGGGGCTCCTATTCAAAAAACAAACAAAACCTATGTTCTTGCCAAATTGGGTCTAGCATTAATTATAAGTGGGAACCCCAGACCAAAATCAAGAAAAAAACATGAGATGTCCCCCCCAAAAATCCATGCCAGGACTTTTTCAAAGCATTCAGCCTGGCAGGCCTTTAAAGGGGGTGATGAGCTTGTAGCCCCCCTCCTGAACCATGCCAGGCCACATACCTTCAACATGGGGGGGTAACTTGCCAGGGAGAGCCATCAACTTATTCTCATGTTAATGAGGACAAAGGCTTCCTCCCCACAACCCTGGCCTGGTGGCCAGAATCTGCAAGTCCCCTTTAACAATAAATGGGCACCCAGATCCCCCCTCATGTGAATGAGTAAGGGGGGTGTACTCATTTACAAAAAAAGTGTAAAGTAAAAACAAAGAACCTGTTTTGATCAGTCCTTTAATAAAAAAAAAAACATCATGTTGTTAATCATTTCATGAATCTACAGTGCCTTGCGAAAGTATTCGGCCCCCTTGAACTTTGCGACCTTTTGCAACATTTCAGGCTTCAAACAAAGATATAAAACTGTATTTTTTTGTGAAGAATCAACAACAAGTGGGACACAATCATGAAGTGGAACAAAATTTATTGGATATTTCAAACTTTTTTAACAAATAAAAAAACTGAAAAATTGGGCGTGCAAAATTATTCAGCCCCCCTTAAGTTAATACTTTGTAGCGCCACCTTTTGCTGCGATTACATCTGTAAGTCGCTTGGGGTATGTCTCTATCAGTTTTGCACATCGAGAGACTGACATTTTTGCCCATTCCTCCTTGCAAAACAGCTCGAGCTGAGTGAGGTTGGATGGAGAGCGTTTGTGAACAGCAGTTTTCAATGTTTTCCACAGATTCTCGATTGGATTCAGGTCTGGACTTTGACTTGGCCATTCTAACACCTGGATATTTTTATTTGTGAACCATTCCATTCTAGATTTTGCTTTATTTTTTGGATCATTGTCTTGTTGGAAGACAAATCTCTGTCCCAGTCTCAGGTCTTTTGCAGACTCCATCAGGTTTTCTTCCAGAATGGTCCTGTATTTGGCTCCATCCATCTTCCCATCAATTTTAACCATCTTCCCTGTCCCTGCTGAAGAAAAGCAGACCCAAACCATGATGATGCCACCACCATGTTTGACAGTGGGGATGGTGTGTTCAGGGTGATGAGCTGTGTTGCTTTTACGCCAAACATAACGTTTTGCATTGTTGCCAAAAAGTTTGATTTTGGTTTCATCTGACCAGAGCACCTTCTTCCACATGTTTGGTGTGTCTCCCAGGTGGCTTGTGGCAAACTTTAAACGACACTTTTTATGAATATCTTTAAGAAATGGCTTTCTTCTTGCCACTCTTCCATAAAGGCCAGATTTGTGCAGTATCCTATGGACAAAGTCTCCCACCTCAGCTGCAGCTCTCTGCAGTTCATCCACAGTGATCATGGGCCTCTTGGCTGCATCTCTGATCAGTCTTCTCCGTGTATAAGCTGAAAGTTTAGAGGGACGGCCAGGTCTTCGTAGATTTGCAGTGGTCTGATACTCCTTCCATTTCAATATTATCGCTTGCACAGTGCTCCTTGGGATGTTTAAAGCTTGGGAAATCTTTTTGTATCCAAATCCAGCTTTAAAATTCTCCACAACAGTGTCTCGGACCTGCCTGGTGTGTATCTTGTTCTTCATGATGCTCTCTGCGCTTTAAACAGGCCTCTGAGACTATCACAGTGCAGGTGCATTTATACGGAGATTTGATTACACACAGGTGGATTCTATTTATCATCATTAGTCATTTAGGTCAACATTGGATCATTCAGAGATCCTCACTGAACTTCTGGAGAGAGTTTGCTGCACTGAAAGTAAAGGGGCTGAATAATTTTGCGCGCCCAATTTTTCAGTTTTTTATTTGTTGAAGTTTGAAATATCCAATAAATTTTGTTCCACTTCATGATTGTGTCCCACTTGTTGTTGATTCTTCACAAAAAATTACAGTTTTATATCTTTGTTTGAAGCCTGAAATGTGGCAAAAGGTTGCAAAGTTCAAGGGGGCCGAATACTTTTGCAAGGCACTGTACATTGCTGGATGACATTCTTGATAATGGAGGTGCATCTTAGAATAGACGGTTTTTAAAATCCATTATTAATAAAAAAACATATGTGTTTTTATTCACACTCACTTTTTTTTATTTATTTTTTTTTGGGGGTGGGGGGGCTGCATGCCTATTTTTCCTAATTTTGTTTTGTGTGTGTGTGCGCGAGGATTCTCTCCCCCCCCCCTTTTTTTTTAGCATGGGGTCACCCTTGACATAATCAATGCCAGACCCTCATAAGGGATAAGGGTCATTTTATGTATTGTAGGTTGAACCCCACAATGTTTTTTTTTTTTATTTCTGCAGTCCACCATTTACAGTGGGGAACATTATTATTTGATCCCATGCAGATTTTGTAAGCTTGCCCACTTGCAAAGAAATGAAGGGTCTATCATTTGTATCATGGGTGTATTTTAAGATATAGAGAAAAAGCACATGACATAAATGTTATACATTGAGTTCCAGTTCATTAAGTAAAATAAGTAATTGATCTGCCAGGAAAACATGACTTACAGTAGTACTTGGTGAAGGAACTCTTGTTGGCAAGCACAAAGGTAAGACGTTTCATGTAGTTGGTTACCAGTTTTGCACACATCTCAGGACTGGTATTTTGGTCCACTCTTCTTTACAGCTCTTCTCTAAATCCTTAAGGTTTCTTGGCTGTTGGTTTATATAGGATTAAGGTCTTAAGACTGGCTAGGCCACTCCATGACCTTAATGTGTTTCTTCTTGAGCTGCACCTTTGTTGCCTTGGCAGTATGTTTTGGGTCATTGCCATGCTGGAAGACCCATCCATGGCCCATCTTCAGTGTTCTGGCTGAGGGAAGAAGGTTCTCATCCAAGATTTTACAATACATGGCCCCAACCATTGGTCCCTCAATACAGCAAAGTTAGCTTGTACCTGTAGCAGAGAAACAGCCCCAAAGCATCATGTTTTCACCTCTACACTTGACTATAGGGATGGTGTTCTTAGGGTCATAGTCAGCATTTTTCTTCCTCTGCAAGGGATTAAATAATTATTTCCCCCACTGTAGATCTATACCAGACCCTCATCTAGGATAAGGTCTGGTATAGATGGAGGGAATCCCTGGCTTTTTGTTTAAAGACAGAATAAAAGTAGCTGAAGCTGTTATTTTCAAACAATTGAAATAGTAAATTGTTTTGTAAATCTCAGTTTTGTTGCAGTAAGTTGTATACAACATACAGATGTTCCACTTCATAGGCAATGTCAGGGAGTCACCCAATCATATAATTTAAAAGAAATGTAGCATTATTAATGTTTCCCTTAACCACTTTACCACTAGAGCATTTTGCTGTCTTGCGTCTGGGCGATTCGGCGATGTGCGACTTTAACTGACAATTGCGCGGTCATGCAACGCCGTACCCAAACGAAATGTACGTCCTTTTTTTCCCACAAACAGAGCTTTCTTTTGGTGGTATTTTATCACCTGTGTGATTTTTACTTTTTGCGCTATAAACAAAAAAAGAGCGTTTATTTTGAAAAAATAACAATATTTTTAACATTTTTTTATATGAAATTCCCCCCAAAAAAGATGTAAAAACCAATTTTTTTTAAAATTTTTGGCCAATTTGTTTTCTGCTACCCATGTTTGGTAAAAAAAATCGCAATAAGCATATTTTGATTGGTTTGCGCAAAAGTTATTGCGTTTACTAACTATGGGAAAGATTTCTGTCATTTTTGGTGTTTTTTTTTTTTTTTAATGCGTTATGGCGGCGATCTGCGATTTTTTTTTTTGCGGGACTGCGACATTGCGGCGGACAGATTGGACCCTTGACTGACATTTTTGACACTTTTGGGGGTACCAGTGACATTACTGCAGTAATCAGTGCTATAAATATGCACTGTTACTGTAAAAATTACATAGTTACATATAGTTACATAGTTACATAGTAGGTGAGGTTGAATAAAGACAATAGTCCATCTAGTTCAACCTGTGTAGGTGTGTGTGGCTGTAATCATCTCTCATACCCCTGAATGTTCTGATCCTTGAGATGTAAGTCTAAGAGTCTTTTGAAAGCCACCATACTACCCGCAGAAACCACCTCTTGTGGTAGAGAATTCCACAATCTTGTTGCCCTAACAGTAAAGAACCCCTCGCGTTGCCTGAGGTTAAAACGCTTCTCCTCTAATCGCATTGTATGCCCTCGAGTCCTCATGCAATCCCTTCGAATGAACAGCTTTTTTTCTAAGCTGGGATCCCCATTAAGATATTTATAAATTGCTATCATATCCCCCCTCAGATGTCTCTTCTCCAGGGAGAATAAATCGAGCGATTGTAGACGCTCTTCATAGTCAAGGTCCTCCAATCCCCTAATTAGTTTAGTTGCCCTTCTCTGGACTCTCTCCAGCTCCAACACATCCCTCCTGAGGACTGGCGACCAGAACTGGACGGAATACTCCAGATGCGGTCGGACCAGAGTTTTATAAAGTGGAAGGATTATAGTCTTATCTCTGGAATGCATCCCTTTCTTTATGCATGCTAATGTTCTGCTGGCTTTGGCAGCTGCCGCTTGACATTGCATGCTGTTTCCTAATCTATCATCAACCAAGACTCCCAGATCCTTCTCCATTTTTGATTCCCCCAAGGGCTCCCCTCCTAACGTGTATTGTGTTTTTATGTTTTTAGTCCCCAAGTGCAAAACCTTACACTTCTCCACGTTAAACCTCATTTGCCATGTCGTTGCCCACTCCGTTATTTTGTCCAGGTCATTCTGTAGGATATCTGCTTCATGTTGTGAAGTTATTGCCCTGCCCAATTTTGTGTCATCTGCAAAAACTGATATCGAACTACTGATCCCGACCTCAATGTTGTTTATGAATAAATTGAACAAGGTTGGTCCCAAGACTGAGCCTTGGGGGACCCCGCTTACCACCTCAGACCAGTCTGAGTATGCGCTGTTTATTACTACCCTTTGGACACGCCTTTTAAGCCAGTTCCGTATCCAAGAGCAAACCCTGCTATCGATACCTGCAGACCTTATTTTATAAATTAAGCGCTTGTGGGGAACTGTATCAAACGCCTTAGCGAAATCCAAGTACACCACATCCACTGGTCTCCCCCTATCTAGCTCACAGCTCACCTCCTCGTAGAATGTTAGGAGATTGGTTTGACAAGAACGCCCATTTGTAAACCCGTGCTGATTACTGCTGATGATGTTGTTGTCTATAGTCCCTTATCATCCCCTCCAGAAGTTTACATACTACTGATGTCAAACTGACAGGCCTATAATTTCCCGGGATATGCCTCTGGCCCTTTTTGAATATTGGAATCATGTTAGCTTTCTTCCAATCCCCTGGTACATCTCCTGTCCTAATACTGTCAGCAAAGATCAGGAACAGTGGTCTCGATATAACTTTACTGAGTTCCTTGAGTACTCTCGGATGTACGCCATCCGGTCCTGGTGATTTGTTTGTGTTAAGTTTATCCAGCCTTTCCCTGATTTCCCCCTCTGTTAGCCATAGTGGCAAGTCCTGTGTATTACTACTAACCATACAGTCATGGTCAGTGTACCCCTCCTTTTCCTGTGTAAAGACTGACGAGAAAAAAAAGCATTCAGCACGGTTGCTTTTTCAGTGTCCTCTGTAACCATCCTCCCATCATTGTTAATTATGTGTGCAATATGCTCTGCCTTAGTTTTTTTGCTGTTGATATATTTAAAGAATTTCTTTGGGTTTTTTTTACTATCCTCTGCTATTTGTCTCTCAAAGTTGATTTTAGCCATCTTGATTTCTTGTTTACTTTTCTTATTTGCCTCCTTGTATTGCTCGAAAGCCGATACTGTGCCCTCTGATTTATACTTCTTGAAGGCCACTTTTTTCCCCCTAATAAGTTTTTTGACGCTACAGTTTAGCCAGCCAGGTTTGGCTTTGTCTCTTCTAAATTTATTTCCCATAGGAATGCAGTGCAAGATGCCTTTGCCTAATATGTTCCTAAAGCATTCCCATTTTTCCTCTGTGGTCAGGGATCCCAGGGTTTGGTCCCAGTTTACCCTTTCCATCAATGAGTACAATTTTGGAAAGTTTGCCCTTCTGAAGTTTAGGGTTCTTATGTTCCCCACTTGCCTTGTTATATTGTTATTTACACTAAATGTGATCATCCTGTGATCGCTAGAGCCCAGGTTGTCCTGGACTCCTACCTCCGAGATTATGTCTGGGTCATTAGTGAGCAATAGATCCAGGACTGCGTTTTCTCTGGTAGGGGAATCCACCAACTGTGACATGTAATTATCCAGTAAGGTTTCCGTGAATAGACGGGCCTTCTGTGAGTGTGCAGTCCCCTCTTCCCAGTCAATGTCGGGATAATTGAAGTCCCCCAATACGATGACTGATCCCAATTTTGCCACTTTACCCATTAGTGCTAAAAATTCCAGCTCTACCTCCTCCCCTTGGTTAGGTGGCCTATAGCAAACCCCCACAATTACTTTCCCCTTTTCTCCTTCCCTATGGAGTTCAACCCACACAGATTCTAAATCCATGCTCATCCCATCCGTAATGTCACTCCTTTCTATCACCTTTATATTGTTCTTGACATAGAGACATACCCCTCCCCCTCTTTTTCCTACCCTGTCCTTCCGGTACACCGAATACCCTTGGATATTGGCCAGCCAGTCATGTGAGGGGTCGAACCAAGTCTCCGTTATTCCCACAAGGTCTATGTCCTCCTCATGTACTAACATTTCCAACTCATCCATTTTATTAGCTAGGCTCCTGGCATTAGCATATACCCCTCTTAGTTTTACGGAAGTTAAGCGCAATTGGCGGTTATGTTTATTCCTGTTTGGTCTGAGATTTTCCCGCACAGACCTGCCAATTGACATTGTGGACCTACTGTCGCTGCTGACACTACAGCTGCCTTCTGTCCTCTGCTCCCTCCTGACTGACTCTACTTCTGAGCCCTCCCCCCCGTCTCCTAGTTTAAAAGCCCCTCCAACTTGGTGGCCATCTTTCTCCCCAAAAGAGCTGTACCGTCCCCATTAAGGTGCAGCCCATCCTTACTAAAGAGCTGGTAGCCGACTGAGAAGTCAGCCCAGTTCTCCAGGAACCCAAACCTCTCCTTCGTACACCAATTCCTCAGCCACTTGTTAAGTTCCCTAATCTCCTTCTGCCTCTCTTGTGTGGCTCGAGGTACAGGCAGTATTTCAGAGAAAACCACTGGCAGGGAAGGGGTTAATTTTATTGGAGATTGAGGGGTTAATGCATGCCTGGTGCTTACTAACGTGTTCGGGGGGGGGAGGTGACTGAGTGAGCCAGGGACAGATCGGATGTTCAGCTATGCTGAACACTCCGATCTGTCACTCCCTGTCACTTAGGAGATCCGCCCGCTCTGTTTACACAGGCGGGCGGATCTCCAAACTGGATTCCCCGACGATCGGGGCAGAGCAGCGGTGATCGCCGCTGCTCCTCCCCTGGCCCGACTCCCGCTGTGAATGAAAACAGTGGGAGCACGCCTCCGGCGGCGCACGAGCGCCGCCTACAGGGGGAGGAGTCTGGCGACGTAGGTCTACGTCGTCAGACGATAACGAGCCACTTTGCCGCAGTAGTACTACGGTACTCAGCGGTAAAGTGGTTAAAGCATTCACCAAAGTGAATTGTTTTATTTTTTCCTTTGGAACATGTCCCCCAAGGCAGTGCCAAGTCACCCATGCCATTTGTTTGACCATACCTTGCCCATTAGCCTAGAAAATGACTATTGATATATTCTGCTCAAATTGACTTTACTGAGGTCCATATTCAGCACCTGAACTTTAGCCACTAGACGACCGCCCGCTGCAGATTTACTGCGCCAGGGTGAACCGACGTAGCTCTACTTCGGTCATGCGCAGGCAGCTATGGGGCGAGCTCCCAGCCCCGCTCATCAGCGGGGAAGCCGGCCCATGTGTCAGGCGGCTCCAATTCCCGTCTGACACCGGCAATCGTTCCCCGCTGAGAGAGAAGGACGGTCGGCCACATAAACACAGCCGTCCGTCCTTCTCCCTGGGATGATCAGAGACCATGTGATCCTGCTATATAGGATCGCATGTCTCTATGGTCACCTCACAAGCTCCGCCCCCCCCCACAGTTAGAATAACTCCCCTAGGCTTACATTTAACCCCTTGATCAACAACAGTATTAGCCCCTTCCCTGCCAATGGCATTATTACAGTAACAGTGCATATGTTTAGCACTGATTACTGTAGTAATGTCACTGGTACCCCCACAAGTGTCAAAAATGTCAGTTAGGGGTCCGATCTGTCCACCGCAATGTCAAAAAATCGCAGATCGCCACCATAACTGGTAAAAAAAAATTAAAAATAAAAATGACATAAATATTTCCCGTAGTTAGTAGATGCGATAACTTTTGTGCAAACCAATCAAAATACGCTTATGATTTTTTTATCAAAAATATGTAGCAGAAAAGAAATTGGCCTAAAATGTTAAATTTTAATTTTTTTTTTTTTGAGAATGTCATATAGCAGAATGTGAAAAATATTGTTTTTTTTTTTTTTTTTTAAATTGTCGCTATTTTTTTGTTTATAGCGCAAAAGAAAGCCCTATTTGTGGGGAAAAAAATTACATCAATTTTTTTTGGGTTCAGCATCGCATGACTGCGCAATCGTGTGTTAAATTAACGCAGTGTGGAATTGCAAAATAGGGCCTGGTCATTAAGGGGGCAAATCCTTCCGATCTTTAAGTGGTTAAAAAGCCTGCCTCAACTTCAAATGTCTCCCATTAGTGTGTCAGAACCTTATCAGAGCATCCTACTTCCTTCCTGATCTTTTCCAGTTCTTTTTTTTTGTTTGTTTCTGACTTACATTAACTTTATCTTATGGGAATGTGGACGTGGATTTTGTTTTCCACATGAAAATACATCAGATAGGGGCCTCATCCTCTATATGGCTCTACCTTGTCATTATCAACAGGGGCACTGTTTGTAAAACAATTTGGGGAAAATAGTTTAATTGAACTATTTTCCCAAAGATAACCTTGTGACCTAAGGCTTGTAGAAAAACTTAAATCCTAGTATGTTATCTACTATGTCACTTCCTGTCAAGAAAAGTGTCTATATTGTATGATATATATTGTATATTGCCTCGATAGAGTTTGGAACCACTGCAATTAACATTCCTTGTAAGTGAAGCAACTAAAAAAATAAAAATAAAATTGAATCCATATACCATTTAGCTCTTTACACATAAAAAAAAACAATGGTATATATATCACCCTATTTTATATATTTAAAGCTTATACTTACTATATCCATAATAATACACACATAATTCAAGGAGTACCTCCCCCCAATATCTAATGAATATCGGTTGAATATTAAAGCAGTAAATATAAATAAAACGTTCCTAGAAGTTATTCAATTAAGTAGGCCTATGTATATGCTTCATATAATACAATGACATAATAGTATTGTTGCTAATACAATTATTACAAATAATAATTGTTTCCTCAAGCAGATTTTTAAATGAGCCCTAAAAAAAGAAACATTCTGATCTCTTTTTCATTGTTGAAATCCAGACAGAATGACATCACTCTCATTATAACCTAGCCTGACACCATGACTAGTCCTCATCTTGGCATGTTGTCTGGGCCCCTTTCATTTATTGGCTTGAGAAGGTCTTTGCTGGGACTCTACGATTTTCTGTAAGAATCTTTACCCAAGGACAATGAACTTATATTCACCTCATGACAAAATGGCTGCTAGGCTGCCCAATATAACAATATATATAAAATATGTATGGGTCACATATGATTTCTTTTAGCCCCAATAGTTATGACAGCTCCCCTCTAAGAGAGAACAACGGTCTGCTGTTGTAAACACAGAACTATTGTTCTCTCTGAAATGAAGGATTACAGGTCTCTGTGTTGATTTCACAAGTCCCTACCCCATACAGTTAGAAAACACCCCCTAGGTTCACACTTAACCCTTTGATCACACCGGTGTTAATCCCTTCTTTGCCAGTATCATTATTACAGTAAAAGTGCATATTTTTAGCGTGGATTACTGTAGTATTGTCACTGGTCCCCCCAAAAGTGTCAAAAATGTCAATTAGCGGTCCGATCTGTCCACTGCAATGTCGCAGATCACCGCCATTACTAATAAAAATAAATAAATAAAAATGACATAAATCTTTCTCCTAGTTTGTAGATGCGATAACGTTTGCGCAAACCAATCAAAATACACTTATTGTTTTTTTTTTTGTAGCAGAATACAAATTGGTATAAAAGGATGAAAAAATTTGATTTTTTTTTTTATCTTGGGGAATGTTATATAGCAGAAAGTGAAAAATATTGTTTGTTTTTCAGAATTGTCGCTCTTTTTTTTGTTATAGCCTAAAAAATAAAAAAGTTAAAGTAACGCAGTGCTGAATTGCAAAAAATAGCCTGGTCATTAAGGGGGCAAAACCTTCCAGGCCAGAAGTGGTTAATCAGCTCTGGAGGGATAGTGATGCTCCTATCCATTATCCTACACATGTTGTTGTGCCAAAAAATGGCTCCTCACTATCCCCAAAGTGATTAAAAGATAGCATCTGCTCAAGCTTGCATTGTTCCTATTGTATATATATTTTTTTTTTCTCAAGTTTACTAGGTTTTTAAATGTGGAACTGCACTGCATCTGAGCACCACAAACCAAAAATGTGATGTAATTACTTTTTAATATTCAAAGAAAACTCCCCCATCCCTCCATGTATCCATGCTTTATTTTGCTGAGAAATCATTTTGAAAAACACCCCCTGGAATTTCTGGCTTGGACATCTTGAGTAAGGGCAGATGATTCATCTACCATTTACTTCCCTTCCTGAAATTCAATTGCCCTTAGCTCAGGGATAGGCTGAGCTTAGAACCCTCCTTCCCCTCCTGAAGACAGCTGGAATGTATGACATCATTTTCCTAGGCATAGAAACTGGGAAGTAACTAAAGAAATTAAAAAAAAGTAAATATAATATACTTTCCTATCTATTTATTTATGCTAGAAGCATAAGGATTAAAAATAGTTAATGTTGATTGAAAGAGTGAAGTTCTGCTTAAAGCCCTCATCAATTCTGGAATACATATGGCTACAAAATGTTTGCCTGTCCGATGATATCTGCGTCATGAACCTTTATGAATTTCTTTTTGGTATGGCTTTTAAAAACTTTGAAAGCAATTGTTGTAGGGGTTAGTTGTTTTTAATGCTGTGACAGCCCGCATTATACACTTGTAGCATTTTAGAGGTAAAAAACCTTTTAAAAAATGTGCATTAGCGCATGAAAATAGTTCAGTGTACATTCACTAGCAAAAAATAGGCCATATAAAAATAAATATCTTTACTGAATAAGTTACCACAACCCAATAAATAAAATATAATATATTGCACCTTACCAACTTATCACCTTATACTTGGTGGCACACATGTAGAAACTTATGGTTGTGGTAGTGTCCCCATTGGAATATTTCCCCTCTATTGCTTTTCTGGGAACAACCCAAAATGTGGTATTTTCTTTTTCTTTCACTTTCTTTTTTTTGTATCAATAATTTTTGAGTTATAATATAAAAAAAAACAAAATTGTTATAAACTGTGCAGTATCCAATGGTATACATGGTAGAAGGCACTTAAAACACATGCCATGCATACATAGGCAATAGCAGTTATCATATAATTCTAGTTTTGAAACTGGAACTGGTAGTAAACATCTACATGTCGAAGGACCTGGTTTCTTCCAACACCCCATTTCTGAGCATTAGTGTTAGGGAAGAGGCATCTCGACTTTGTTCAGAAACAATTGAAAAGTCCAGACAATAATGCTGTGTATAATTACCATTTGTAGTGTCTACTACTATGATAAAGAGAGAAGAAAGTAACCAAGGAGTAGAAATGGAGAGATACAGGAAAGGAGAAGATAGGGGTAGAATAACAGTTGTAAAAGGCCACATTTTCCAAGATGTTTGGAATTTATTATAGGTCAATGCATTAATAGCCAAAGATTTTTCATATTGGTATTAACAATATTGATTATTAAAGATTTGGTGCGATTTGTTGTTTTCCATTTTCTCAGTATAAGGGATTGTGCTGCTAAGAACACATGCGTAACCATCTGTCTATAGTGTGTAGGGTATTTGTCAATGTTTATGTTGAGTAGAGCAAGTTCTATGCTCGGTTGGAAGAGTAAGCTGGTACATGGTGCCATACACTAGAACAGGGAACCTCAAACTATGGCCCTCCATCTGTTGCGGAACTACACATCCCATGAGGCATTGTAAAAGTCTGACATTCACAGACATGACTAGGCATGATTGGAATTGTAGTTCTCGAACAAATGGAGGACCATAGTTTGGAGACCCCTGCACTAGAAGGTCTGGTTCCAAAAGCTTTATGGAGGGGCACTCCCACAGATATGCTGCAGGGTACCTTATGCCAACATAGGGGGGACTGCGAATGCAAAATCTTTGCCAGTCTGAATCGCGTGTAATACCATCTATTTACAATTTTCAGCATCATTTCCCAATGGTTAGTGCAATGAGAGTATTTGTAAGTAGATCGTATAGCTGTTATCCATTGTTGCATGGTAAAGGGTCCTTTCAATACCCTTTCCCATTGTATCATAGCATTTGTTTTTCAAAGTTGATGGTTGGATAGGATGTATGATGTCGTAAAACAGGGAGATACCTTTTGATGGGGTTTAACTGATACGTAGAAGCTCCATGCTTTAGGGTGCATGGACAATTTCCCCAAGGGGTATTTAGAAAGGAAGTGCAGGATTCTTTAAGTGGCAGTTTATACTCACTTAGTAATAGTCCCCTGATTTTGAGTTTACCGTTGTCATAAAATTGGAGCAAGTCGATTAGACCGCATTTAGAAAGTCTTGTGGTATCTAACATAGCCATCATTGAGTTTAGTATTATTATCGGGAGTGGGTTGTCTTGTAGCAGGTCTTGTGTGGGTTGGGATGTCAATAAGAGTCTCCATGCACACAAGGAGGCTCTCATAGGGAGGGGGGGGGGTATTTAGAAGGATTCCACGAGTCGCTCAGGAGCATTAGGCAAAGATCTGTAGTAGGTGCCAAGTGCTCTAAGATATTGGCCCACAAAGGGCTGATAATAGGGCTGATAATTGTGCTTGTGGGAATAGAATTGGAAGGGCTCTGAATAAGTAGAGAAGCTGGGGTAGGATATTAATTTTGAGAGTGGCCAGTCTTCCTCCCCAGGATATTTAAATTTTTGCTATGTGGCTTAAATCCACAGATATTTTCTTTTTCAGAGGCACGAGATTACATGTTAGAAGTTTAGAGACCTTGGGGGTGAGATAGATGCCTAAGTAAGCTATTTTTTCTTTTGTCCATGGGTAAGGGGACTTGGATTTCAAGGATTGTACAATGGTTGGGTGGATGCTCAAGACTAGAATAACTGACTTGGATGTGTTAATTTTGTAGTATGATATGCCACTGAAATCTTGTAGAATCTAATCGGATTTGTAAGCATTAGGATTATATTGTCCGCAAATAAATTCATTTTGTGTGCTTTCATTGAGCTAGAACCCTTTAACATCGTCTGCCGAGTGGAGTGCCTCCTCCAGAGGTTCTATTAGTAGGTTAAATACTGTGAGGGAAAAGGGGCAGCCCTGCCAAGTACTATTTGAAATATGGAATAGCTTCTATAGCGTCCCGGATGTGAGCATCCGCACTGTGGGGCAAGAGTGCAGTGCTAATATTGCTCATAACATGTTGTCAAAGAGGCCAAATTTTAGACAAGGTTATAGACATATAATTCCAGTTTACCCTATTGAATGCCTTCTCCGCATCTAAAGCTAGGAGCAGAGAAGGCGCTCGTTTTTTTTTCCGGCAAGGTGAAGGATATCGACAATCCCTCAAGTGACGTCTGATGTTTTCCGCTCTGTGATGAAGCCCATCTGGTCTCCCTTGATCAGGATTGGCAGTACTTTTTGGAGGCACTTCACTAATAATTTTGCAAAGATTTTAACGTTCATATTTAGGAGGGAAATAGGACAATAGTTAGCAAATAAGGAGGGATCCTTTCCTGGTTTGGAATGGTGACCACATATGCTCCCAGCCTCTCTTGTTTGAATTCATAAGTTTCCGCTGCTTTGGTGTAGACTTTCGTTAAATAGGAGCTTAAGATCTAGTGATATATTTTGTAATATTCATTTGGAAATCCATCCGGGCCTGGAGATTTCCCATTCAGGAGGGACAAGAGGACCTTATTCACTTCTTCTTGCATAAACGGAGCATTCAAAGTGTTGGTTTGTTCCTCAGAGAGGCGAGGTAGGTTTAATTTATCTAGGAAGCTATAGATATTGGGTGTAGACGGTCTATGAATGTCAGGGTCTCCACTAAGGTTATATAGAGTTCCATAGTATTTGGCAAATTCATCAGCTATGTCCTGGGGGTGCGTTATTTTAGTTTTAGATAAGGGATGGATTAAGTGTGAGATTCTAGATTTGGCCTGCTTGATTTTGATTCTGTTGGCTAGGAACTTCCCAGCTGGGCATAGTAGTTAAGTTTTAGTTTCCTTTAATGTTTATCATACTGTTATAATAAAAGGGATCTTCGTTCCAGCCTCAATTTATCCAGGGATTCAAATTGTGCCCGTATAGGTTTTTGTTTGTTTTTGGTCTCTAGCTCATGAATCTCGGACAGAAGTTCTGTGAGTTTGGCATTATATTGTCTTTTAGCTCTAGAAATCTGTTGGATGCATATCCTTCTCATGAAGGCTTTGTAAGCACCCCAAAGAATCCAAGGGTCTGAGACTGAGTGTGGAGTTGAAAGAAGTCCCTGAGATGCTGAGAGATATATTTGCCACTGGTTGGGGTTTGCAGATTCCTGACATTACAAAGCCATATATGTATTCCCCCCTGGGGCATACCCTCTTCCAGAGTCATCTCAATCACAGCGTGGTCAGACCACGTGATGTCCTTGATGGACGTGGAAGAGGCTTTCCCCAACAATTGAATATCTGTAACAAATAGATTAATACGAGAGTAGGACTGATGTCTGGAGGAGTGAAACGTAAAGTCCTTTTCGTGGCGTGTTGACACCTCCATACATCATACAATTGTTCCCCATGCAATAAAGAACGTAATGAGGTAGGTCGGCCCCCATTTGGATTTGTGGAGTCCATCCCCGGGTTGACTGTTAAGTTGAAATCACTGCGAAGTAAGAGGTTACCATATTTGACTCTAGATATTACTCTAAACAACCTGCGGAGAAAAGGGTAAACGGACAAGTAGAATGTATCGTTATCCTGTGGCCAGGGATCATGTAGAATGTAATCATGTAGTATGGGTACCTCCGTCTTTCACTTTTTTCTTAGCAGATCTTTTTTTTGTGACCACTTACAATTCCTCAGACGGCCAATGGGGCTGGAGTGTGAGGAGATGGTTCGTGATGAGGGGGTAGTATATCCCATCGTTGGAGCACTGCGATGCCTTCCTCCAGGGTAGAGATCACGGACGTAGATCAATTATGAGTAATGGACAGGGATGCTGGGTGTTTCCACTTGTGGGGAATATAATGGTTACAGAGTGCTTTAGTGATCATCGCTAGGTTTCTGCACTTCTGTAATGTATGTCTGGACAGGTCAGGTAATATCTGTAGGCTTGAGAACTCCACTGGGAGGTTGGTGGCTTGGCAGAATGCTGAAATGATTTTCTCTTTAGATTGGAAAAAATGAACCCTGAGCAATACATCCCTTGGTAAGTCTGGGGCTATAAAGTTGGGCTTTGGGAGTCTATGGATCTTGTCAATTGAGAATTCAGTTTCAGAAAGTGATGGCACCAAGGTGGAGAACAGGCCTTTGGCATACTGTGTCAGTTGGGCTGTCTGGACAGACTCCGAGATCCCCCTTAATTTCAGATTATTACGTCTGGATCTGTCCTCCAGGTCTGCAATTTTTTTGTCTTTTAGCCACAAAATTTCCTCAGAGTGCTTGATATGTGCACCCACCATGGTATTGAAAGATAAGGCATATTTTCCAATGGAAGATAAGACGGTATTCATCCTTTCTCCCATGGAGTGTAAATCTTGTTTAAACTGATGCATGCAGCTAATAAAAGCAGATTGCAGTGAGGATCGTAGAGATATCAGCATTCCTTATAACATGATGTCATATAGGCCTGTCCCCTAATAGAGAAAGCATCAATAGGATGCTGTGCTTGGTATATGGGGTCCGGAGGGGATCCCTGTATAGGGCCTATCTCCATGCTTGTTGCCCACCTCTGCTTTACAGGCGAGTCTCTGCAGGGTTTGGCTTTGACAGGGCTCCTTGAGGAGGGAGATGTGGGAGAAGAGAAGCCTGAGGGACCCCTCACTGTCAGGGTTGCCTACCTGAGGAAGTCTCACTCCAGTCTGCTCTCTTCCGTCTGCGCCTTGTGGGGACATCTGCTACAGACCACCGCCATCTTGCTGGAGTCCCGCTCCTGTTGTTTTGAAGAAGCCCTCTTCAAGGGCAGGGGGCTCTTTTTGCGGCGGGTCATGGTGGCAAGCGACTGGAGTCAATCCGGGGGCTTTGCAGGCGATGAGGGTGTCGGAGGCCCCTGCTATAGGGTACAGTCCCAGGTGCCTGAGTGGAGCTGTGGGCTTAAGCTGCCATCTTCTTTGCCAGACGTCACTCCCCCTTTTACTTGCACTTTCAATGATAATGGTAAACAGGACAAAAAGAAGTGAATCTCCCTAATTGGGCACAGACAGCAAAAATAAACTGACAGGTATCCTAATCTATCTCTACTCTGTCTGTATCGCTGCCCCCTTGGGGATTGCTTGTAGCTGCATGTTCTTCTGTGCTGCCTTGACCCTGTGGACTTTCCAGCCCTCCTGACACTCTAGGTTCAGACATGTTGTGTGTACCTTAAAATGACACACTGACACAATGCAGACTGCTTTAACTCTCTCAAATTTACTTAATCAAGGGAAAAGACTTGAAAAGGGTATTATTCAGCCAAGTTCTGGATACACAGCCAAGACTCAGTTGAAATAGTTTTTAAAGCAGTTAAAAGACAATTAGCAATAACAGATAAATGATACCAATGTACACAATGACAGACCGTGAATAAGTGGATATCTCCAAAAGAGAAAACCCCGGTTGGCCTATACTACCTTTATCCTAATGAGAGATGAAGTAATATAAATACCAGTAGTATGTCCCCTTCAAGAGCAATAAAATAGCAGTGTTCAAAATGCAAGACTTTGCACTTATCTTCACCGGCAGTCAGAGCTCAAAGAAACAAAGAATTCCTAGATATGGCAATCAATGTAGGGCAGCTTGTTCTGACTAGTGCTAATCGCTTTAGCAATCCATGTATATGGTGTATGTATACAGTGTTCATAGTGATCTATTAGTGGATGGTAACCAGATTTTTGGCAAGTGTCCTCTCACCAATCCTGAGGACCTTTAATTGCTTCTTGAAGAACAGTCAAAGTTGTCTCTCCGTGCTGCAAGCGGGCTAAAATGGCTGTAGACTGCCGATTCAGTGAGTCACCCGACTCAGATCAGATCAACGCAGTTGGGGGTATCCCTGGTGTAGCGAGCGGCATCTGTCCCACCTGGGCTGGAGCTGCAGAAGGCTGTGTGTCGCGTGGCAGGCCACAATCTAACACAGTGGTGAACTGGTACACACTCAATGGATCCTGGGAAGCATGAGAGCGTGGGCCTGGTCAGCAGATCCCCACATGGAAGAAAAATATATTTAAAATATATTTTTTAAAAAAATTATTTTTTCCCCTAAATATATTGGAAATATATTTGAAATGCTACAATTTTGGCCATATTCAATATATTTCTAAAAATTGTTCCCTAAATATATTGGAAATATATTTTTCTTCCATATGGGTCCCTTTATAGTCTCTCCCAAAATTCTCCCCCTGGAGCAGATGGCTTGCATAGTTCATGGATAGCTCTGCAGTTCAGTGATCTCTGTTCAGGAGGCTATAGTTCCCACAATGCTTTCTTCTGGGCCCAGGAGTATGATGCATGTAATCAGAGCCCAGCACTAGGGGAATATAGAGACAGTCTGGGAAGGAAGAGAACAAGTCTGCAATGTCAAATAACTGTAGTTAGCTCCCGGCTACATGTTCAAAACAAAAAAATATATATTTTTCCTTTAGTTGTACTTTAAATTTTAACCTTAAAAGAAGCAATAATTTTCCATGTGATTACATAATTGTTGGTGTTTCTGCACACAGTTACTGTAATACCATAATCCAAACCTTTTTAAATTGTGGCTTTTTCAGATGGATGAATTTGAGGAGACATTCTTGGAGACATTAGACATACAGGGAAATAATTCTACACTGCAAACTATGCCTCACCAACCTTCCAGTCCCATAGAAGCCATTTTGGCTGCTAGGACTATAATTTTACAAAGCTTGTAGGATCAGCAGGTTTCTTTTTTTTTTTTTTTTTCTGTACATCTCAAACAAATAAAACAAAACACTTTAAATAGTTTATTTAACCACTTCATACCTGCCTGCCATCAAATGACGGCGGATCGGTGTATCCATTGTTCTGGGATACCTTCATTTGACAGCGCACCAGAACAGCCTCTCTCGCGCGCCCCCGGTGGTGCGCAGAGCGGCGATTGTGGCCGCGCCGTGTTGCTAGGACATGGCGCGACCCCGATCTCGGTAAAGTCAATGAAATTACTCTTTACCCATGTGATCGGCTGTGTCCAATCACAGCCGGTCACATGTAAATAAAGAAGTGCCGTTATTTGTCTCTCCTTGCCTCACACTTTGACAGTGTGAGGCGAGGAGAGGCGATCAGCGGCTCTTCCTCACATGGGAGACAAGGACATGTAATCAGGGCACTGATCATCAGTGCCCTGATTACAGAAAATCAAAATAAATTGCCAATCAGTGCCCACCATCAGTGCCCACAGTGCTCACCAAAGTGCCCACAATAAGGGCCCATAGTGCTGCCAGTCAGTGCCCATTAGTGCCTACTCATCAGTGCTACCCATAAGTGCTCATCAGTGCCGTCCATCAGCGCTCATCAGTGCCGCCTCAGTGCCCATCAGTGCGGCCTATCAGTGCCACCTTGTCAGCGCACATCAGTGAAGGAGAACATTTTTTATTTTTCAAAATTTACTCCCAGAAAATAAGAAAACCTTTTTTTTTTTTTCAAAATTTTCTGTCTTTTTTTTTTATAAGAAATAAAAAACCCAGCTGTGATTAAATACCATCAAAAGAAAGCTCTATTATTGTGAAAAAATGATAAAAATTTCATATGGGTACAGTGTAGCATGATCGCGCAATTGTCATTCAAAATGTGAGAGCGGTAAAAGCTGAAAATTGGCCTGGGCAGGAAGGGGGTGCAAGTGCACTGTAGGCAAGTGGTTAACAGACCAAATGGGAGAAAATAGGTAAACTTTATGGTTAGGGTTATCATACACCTTAATAAGTACATTAATATGTATGACGTGTATCTTTTTCCCAAAGTTGACCTGTATTTAGCTGCATGTGCAGATGTTCACAGACCACTTACAAAATCATTATGCCATAGAATGTGAATACCCTAGGTAAAATCTAATTACCAGAGCAGAAGGTGACCTCAAAGAAGGCTTTCTTCAAATCAAATCCAACAAGGGCATTACAATGACAGGAGTGATGTCTGTTTAACAGGAGTGATGTCTATTTAATTAGATTAACAGTGTTACAGGTTACCAGAATGTTGATGTTCGATGACCCCAATAAGGGACCAGTAATAAGATAATACCAGCTACATGTCATCTATACAGTATGTCCAGTAACAGGACTGCAATGACAATAAAACAGCATTTGGTCTATCCTGTAATCTGACAGTACATGCTTACATAAAGTGGTAACTTTTTAATAATCGGGTAATTATGAATCGGGCCACTGCTGTATGACCAATAACGGACAATGAGATCCATATATAGTAGGAATCAAAAAAGAATGACAGACCACAGGTTTTAGAACCATGCGTAACACAGTGGCTGTAAAACCATTTTCAACCTTTTGGAAGTTTTCATCATTTATTGTCCTTGAACATTGTTTTTGTTATGCCCTGATCATCAATAGATATATAGTATACTTTTTCATGTCAATATAAAAACAGATCTCTGCAAAGCGATTTAAATAAATACAAGGGTAAAAAAACAGGTAAATACACACCTTAATTTAGTAATTATTCGATGCAACTTTGATAGCAATTACTGCCTTGAGTCTGTGTGGTTAGGTCTAATGTTTGACAGATGTATGACAGCTTTACACATCTGTCAATATTTCCCAGTTGCCCTTTGCAAAACTTCTTAAGCTCTGTCAAGTTGCATGGGGATTGTGAAGCAGTAGCCTTGTTTAAGTCCAGTTTAGATTTAGATCTGGACTCAATAAATCGATCTTATGTCATTCGGATTTTATTATTGGGGTCTTTGGCTTGCTGGAAGATATATCTTGTGCAAACTGAATCAGATTTTATTCCAACATTTCCTTGTATTTTGCTGTATTCATTCAAACCTCTACCCTCACAGGCCTTCCAGGGTCTACAGCAGGGGAACATTCCTTCAAAAGGATTAGCAAATAGTCACCAACCATTCTGCTTCAGAGTAGGAATTGTGTGTTTATGATGATGATGATGAACAGTGTTTGACTTATACCAAGCAAAATGTTTAGGATGATGGTAAAAATCCTGTATTTTAGTCTCACCTAACCAAAAAAACAATCTTCCAGTTGACTTCAGAGTCTCCCACCCACATGCCTTTAGACCAACTGTTTTTTTTTCTTTGCGACCTTTCAATAAAACTGTGACTGGTGAAGCACCCTGGCAACAGATATTGTATGTATATTATCTTCTTTTTTGCCACTAAGGCTTGTAACTCCTCTACAGCTGTCAAGGGTCTCTTTGAGAACCTTCTTGCACTCTTGTCACTCACTTTCAGTGGACAGCCTGTTTTTTGCATTACCATTAAAAAAAAAAAAAAAAAAAGCATAGAGCATACCAATTGTTGTGAAAAGATGCAACACCATGAAGAAGCATCTTCTTGCAAGATTTTGGATGCGTCACCTCACCTAGATTCCTCAGGTGAAAGCTGTGTGTGGGTAATATAAAACTTTTCTCCACGTGTTTTTGGTGCAAGGTGTGATTTAACTAAACTCCGTGGAATATTTAGGTATTAGAAATGTGATTGTGTTTACATTTTTTTGCAACTGCTTGGACTGTTCTTTTGTCTGACTCACCAGAAGCTGGACCTTCCAGATACATGGTTATTTATATTACAATCACTTGGAACACCTTAATCATACACATTTGATTTTCATATAGCTAATTATATGTCTTTGGAAAAGGCTTGACTGCCCTGGTGATGATTTATATGTATCAAATTAATGAGGGTCCATACTTATGAAACCACTTGTTTTATACTTTTCATATTGTAATTAATTTAATTACTTTGCTAAGATTGATTTTTACTTTTACATGATAATTTATGTTGATTAGTATACACAAAATAAAATTAAATCAACTTTAATGTACTGGTCTAGGAAAATAAAACATGAAAACTTCCAAGAGGGTAGATACTTTTATGGTCACTATAACAAATTGAGTGTATGATACACAGTATACTATGTTTAATTTAAAGAACTGTTTTTGAAGATATCCAGAACATTTTAGCTGCTGTATTTACAGTGATATTATAGGTTTGATTTTTTTTCTAAATAAAATAATAAACATGTTATACTTAATCGGTTCTATGCAGTGGTTTTGCACAGAGCAGCTCCGATCTTCCTCTGTTTGGGTCCCCTTTTGGCACACCTGGCTCCTCCTCTTTTCTGAGTGCCCCCATAGCAAACTGCTTTTCTGAATGTCCCCATAGCAAACTCTGTTTCCATTGACACACAGAGCAGGAATGATCAGATCACATTTTATGACCAATTTGTGCAGAAATCCATATCATTCCAAAGGATTCACATACTTGTTATTGCTGATATATATATATATATATATATATATATATATATATATATATATATATATATTGTGACAGGAAGTCAGGTAAATCCGTGGATGTTGTCACAGACAGGAGATACATGTCTGCTTGGTTTAGACAATTCACCAATTACTATAGGGTGTCTGCTGCAGAGGTAGCCAGCAGGAAGTTGAAAAACCGTCAGCTATTCAGAATGAGGAAATTAAGGCCTCTATAATTTGTCCAGAGGAAGTCTATTGATTGCTGCCTCCTGACGCTGTGTGAGTAGAGGACGACAGCCAGATGGGTGCCCCCTGAAGCTGTGTGAGCATGGGAGAGGAAATGCCTCCTGAAGCGATGTGCGCTGAGGAGGGTAAAAAGTGTGAAGACTTCTCAAGGTGAGGTCATGGATTGTTTTCTATGTGAAGAGAAAAACAAAGGAATGTTTTCTATGTGAAGAGAAAAACAGGAATGTTTTCTATGTGAAGAGAAAAACAAAGGAATGTTTTCTATGTGAAGAGAAAAACAAAGGAATGTTTTCTATGTGAAGAGGTCAATGAACATTTTCTATGTGAAGAGAAAAACCAATGGATGTTTTCTATGTGGAGAGCAAATAAATGGACTATTGATGGTTTGCTGTAGGATCAGCAATGTCTGCCCAACAGTAGGTTGGGGACAGACTCCTTAGGTAGGTTCCTGTGTGTGAGAAGGTAGCCGCCCACTGTGGCAAGGATTTATTTTTTGTTTTATTTTATTTTGATGTTTTTGATGCTTGCGCTTGTGTGAAGAAAATTAAAAGAATAAAACCTTACACTGTTGTTTGCAACCACTTCTCGACTATCTCCCTGTGTAACGAACCCCCCCAAGGGGTCATCCACACCCGCCACCGAGCTAATCCCCTCACAATATATATATATATATATATATATATATATATATATATATATATATATATATATATATAAAATATCTGCCCTCCCATGACATTAAACATAAATCACAAGCCAGTGATGTCACAAGTGGGCGGGGTCTCCAGGTGACATCACCGGATTGCTACACCCCATAGATTTTGAAGAATTGACAAAGGAGCTAACACAACGGTGGTAGCCAGCGTTGGAGGAGGACCTTTTTTTTTTTAGCCGGTCGGCGGAAGCAGAAGACATCACCGGAGAGAGAAGACATTGGCAGAGGGGGAAGACTGGAGAAAGAAGACATCAGAGGATCGAGAAGACAACAGCGGAGGAGGGGAGGTTGGAGGAAGAAGATATTGGTGGGATCGGAGAATGAAGAGTGAAGACATGTTGGAGCTAGGATGGGGGACATTCTTCTTTTTTTTTTAGGATGTTTATATATATATATATATTTTATTACAAAAAAAGTTGTTAAAGTTAGATAAAAAGTACAATGCACCATGTTTACAGAACTCTAAAGTATACTGGGTTTTTGTTACGAACATTGGGCTACCCTTAGAAACCAATAAATATGCAGAATCATCCCACATCAAAAATTTAGCGAACACAATATGTGAGCAGAGAACTGCATCAACACCCCTCATGAACTTTGGAGACCAATATATTAAAAAGTATATTTTTATTTTGTACAATTATAAAAATAGAAGTAGAACTGAATTCATTCTCAAACATAATTTAATTACATCCCTTGATTCCCAGTACCTCCAGGTACAGGGGGTAGTCATGGGCACTTGTGCCCCCTCTTATGATAACTTGTATCTGGGGGAGTAGGAATTAGAGTTGAGCGGACACCTGGATGTCCGTGTTCGGCGGGTTCGGCCGAACTTTAAAAAAAGTCCGGGTCCGTGTCCTGGACTTTTGCCAAACTTTTCCCGGACACCGAACCCCATTGAAGTCAATGGGGACCCAAACTTTCAGGCACTAAAATGGCTCTAAAACACCAAAGGAAAGGGCTAGAGTGCTGCAAATGGCAGCAAAACGTATTTAAGATCATGGCAAGTGCTCTGCAAACAAATGTGGATAGGGAAATGACTTAAAACAACAAAAAAAAAACTGAAAAATAAAACAATGTTCTTCATCTCTGAAGGAGGAGGCCCATATGGAGTAGGAGGGAGGTTGAGGTGGTGGTGGATGTGGCGGTGTCATAGGCGTGCGCACAGGGTGTGCCGGGTGTACCTGGGCACACCCTAATCACCTAGGGCACATTAGCATTATCGCTCTGTTTGCCAGTGAGGAGATGGGAAAGATCTCCCTCGAACCTGCTCTGCTCTATTTCACTTTGCCAGCAGGGAGAGTAATGTATCGGGCCATGTACATGTAGGCAAACACATGCAAGTGTATTTAAACTTTGGGGTGCACACCCTAATGCAATAGGCTGCGCACACCTATGGGCGGTGTAGGTGGAAGCGGCGGTGGAGGAGGACCAGGGCCGGATTAAGAGCATCATGGGCTTGGTGCTGAGGATTTTGAAGGGCCTTAAGGGCCGTGCCTTGGCATGCACCCAGAGGAGGAAGGGTGCAGCCATGCATGCCTAATTCAACATGGGATGCTGTCTCTGAAGCCCATAAACACATCCATGCATCGGCAACTGTCCCTCCTTGTCCGGCCTTCGTGCTGTGTGGGGAGGTTCTGAGGGAGCTGCCTGGGGAAGCGAGCATAGAAGCCAGATGTTTACAAGTGACAGAAGAGCGGTAACAGTGAATATGGCCAACCCGGGGCCTATATAAAAGGTAGGGGCCTGGAGCTGCAGCTCCAATAGCCCCTACATTAATCTTGCCCTGAGGAGGACGAGGTAGCCAACACTGCTTCTTTTCACACATTTTAAATGAGGGTATACCCCAAAAGAGTGAGAGCAAAAATGGAACAATGGGTGGGTAAGGTCGGTATCCATCGCTATTCTGCACAAGGTATGGAAAAGTCCCGTGGGATCCATGCCTGGTTCATTTTAATGAACGTGAGCTTGTCCACATTGTCTCTGGACAGGCGGCTGCGCTTGTCTGTTAGAACGCCCCCAGCCGTGCTAAATACCCGTTCAGATAATACACTGGCTGCAGGGCACGCCAGCACCTCCAAGGCGTAAAGGGCAAGCTCAGGCCATGTGCCCAATTTAGAGACCCAGAAGTTGAAGGGGGCAGACCCGTCATTCACTACATGTAGGCGTGTGCACACATACTGCTCCACCATGTTGGTAAAATGCTGCCTCCTGCTAAGACGTTCCATCTGAGCTGCTGGTGCTGCTGTTTGTTGTGGCGTGCTGACAAAGCTTTTCCACATTTCGGCCATGCTAACCCTGCCTTCTGAGGTGCTGGCGGTGCCCTGGTTGCGTTGGCGACCTCTTCCTCCTCCTCCTCCTCCTCTGCCTTGTGCTTCCACTGTGGCCCCGCTGTCAGGTGGGAATGCCAGCAGCATCGCGTCTACCAGCGTGCGCTTGTACTCACGCATCTTGCGATCGCGCTCCAGTGAGTGAATTAAGGACGGTACGTTGTCCTTGTAACGGGGATCCAGCAGCGTGGCCACCCAGTAATCAGCACAAGTTAGAATGTGGGCAACTCGGCGGTCGTTGTGGAGACACTGCAGCATGTAATAGCTCATGTGTGCCAGGCTGCCCAAAGGCAACGAAAGGCTGTCCTCTGTGGGAGGTGTATCGTCCGTGTCCTCTGTATCCCCCCAGCCACGCACCAGTGATGGCCATGAGCTGGCCTGGGTGCCACCCTGCTGTGAACATGGTTCCATCTCCTCCTCCAGCTCCTCCTCCTCATCCTCCTCATCCTCCAGAACTGTGCCCCTGCTGGACAATTGTGTCCCTGGCGTTTGTGTGTGCAGGAACCCACCCTCGGAGCCCCTTGCGAATGACTGCCCTAAAAGCCTTGGAAATGTTACCTCTTCATCCTCCTCCTCCTCCTCATCCTGTGCCACATCCTCTTCCATCATCGCCCGAATTGTTTTTTGAAGGAGGCATAGAAGTGGGATAGTTAAGCTGAGAACGGCGTCATCGGCACTGGCCATGTTGGTGGAGTACTCAAAACAGCGCAACAAGGCACACAGGTCTCGCATGGAGGCCCAGTTATTGGTGGTGAAGTGGTGCTGTTCCGCAGGGCGACTTACGCGTGCGTGCTGCAGCTGAAACTCCACTATGGCCTGCTGCTGCTCGCACAGTCTTTGCAGCATGTGCAAGGTGGAGTTCCACCTTGTGGGCACGTCCCATATGAGGCGGTGAGCGGGAAGGCCGAAGTTACGCTGCAGCGCTGACAGGCGAGCAGCAGCAGGGTGAGAACGCCGAAAGTGCGCACAGATGGCCCACACTTTCTGCAGCAGCTCTGACATATCGGGGTAGTTTTTAAGGAACCTCTGCACCACCAAATTCAGCACATGCGCCAGGCAAGGGATGTGCGTCAAACCGGCTAGGCCCAGAGCTGCTATGAGATTTCGCCCGTTATTGCACACCACCAGGCCGGGCTTGAGGCTCGCTGGCAGCAACCACTCATTTGTCTGCTGTTCCATGCTCCTCCACAACTCCTGCGCGGTGTGTGGTTTGTCCCCCAAACAGGCAAGTTGTAAAACTGCCTGCTGTCGTTTACCCCTGGCCGTGCTGAAGTTGGTGGTGAAGGTGTTATGCTGACCGGATGAGGAGGCGGTAGAGGATGAGGAAGCGGAGTAGGAGGAGTTAGGAACAGGAGGCAATTTGAAGCGCCCTGCAATCCTCGGTGGTGGAAGGACATGCGCCAAATTGCTATCCGCCTCAGGCCCATCCGCCACTGCATTTACCCAGTGTGCCGTTAGGGAGATATAACGCCCCTGACCGTGCTTACTGGTCCACGTATCGGTAGTTAGGTGGACCTTGGCACAGATGGCGTTGCGCAGTGCACACCTGATTTTTTTCCCCCCACTTGGTTGTGCAGGGAAGGGATGGCTTGCCTAAAAAAGTAGTGGCGGCTGGGCACGACGTACTGTGGGACAGCCACCGACATAAGGTTTTTAAAACTGTGCGTCTCCACCAGACGGAATGACAGCATTTTAAAGGCCAATAATTTTGAAATGCTGGCATTCAGGGCCAGGGATTGTGGGTGTGTAGGGGGGTACTTCCTCTTCCTCTCAAGTGTTTGGGAGATGGAAAGCTGAACGCTTCCACGGGACATTGTGGAGATGGTTGGTGACCCAGGTGGTGGTGTTGCTGACAGATCGTCTGTTTGCGTGGTGGCAGGTGCCGGTATCACTACAGATGTGGCTGGAGCGGCTGAGACTGCAGCAGAAGAGGAAGCAGGAGGAGCCAGAGACCTTTCTTGGTTTTGAAGGTGTCTACACCACTGCAGCTCATGCTTTGCACTTAGATGCCTGATCATGCAGGTTGTGCTCAGGTTGAGAAGGTTTATGCCTCGCTTCAGGCTCTGACTGCACAGGGTGCAAACCACTCGTGTCCTGTCATCAGCACATTTTCTAAAGAACTTCCACACTAGAGAACTCCTTTGAGCCTACTTTGGTGCGTTCGTTCCCTTGCTGCGTTGGGCAGTAGCAGGCGTAGTGTCTAGGGCACGGCCGCTCCGCTTCTGCACCCTGCTCCCTCTTCTGCTGTGCTGGTGGCTCTGTGCGACCACCGCCTCTTCCTCCAAACTACTCCGGTCACCTGCATGACGTTCATTCCATGTGGGGTCGAGGACCTCATCGTCCCCCACATCATCTTCCACCCAGTCTTCACCCCTGCCCTCCTTGTCGGTCTCCACAATGCTGAACGCTGCAGCAGTTGGCACCTGCGTTTCGTCATCATCGGAGACGTGCTGCGATGGTCCTTGCATGTACTCATCTTGAGAAATAAGTGGTTGGACATTGCTGCACTCAATCTCTTCCACTTCTGGGGCAGGGCTAGGTGGATGGCCCTGGGAAACCCTGCTGACAGTCATCAAAGAGAAGAAGAGACTGCTGTATGGCTTGGGGCTCAGACTGCTTGCCTGATTTGCAAGGGGGTGAGGTGAAAGACGGTTGGACATCGGCAGCAGGTGCCAACTGTGACCTTTCTGCAGTAGACTGGGTGGGAGACAATGTGAAGGAACTGGAGGCACTGTCAGCAGCAAACCAATCTACTATCGCCTCTACTTGTTCTGGCCTCATCACTTCTAGAGGCGTATGATGCCCTACCAAATACTGATGCAGGTTCTGTCGCCTACTAACACTTGAGGAAGGTGTTTCACTTGTGCGTGTAGCTGCCACAGATCAACCACGTCCTCTCCTTGCAACAGGAGCTCTACCAGCAGCACCACGACCCAGGCCACGGCCCCTATTTGACGGTCTCCTCATATTGCTGTAATTTATGATCTTGCCCTAGAAAGGTGTTTATTGAATAGCGGAACAAAACAACAACAGTATCGCACAGGTGTATCTCACAGTCAAATATGCAAACTATGCCGCAATTTAATGTTTTTTACCCCAAAAGGGTGTATATTGAATAGTGGAATAGGATAAAAAACGGTGTATCTCACACGTACAAACACAGACTAGGCCCGATTTTAAATTTTTTGTACCCTAAAGGCAGGATGAGGAAGAGTAGGAGGAGTTGGGAACAGGAGGCAAACTGAAGCGCCCTGCAATCCTTGGCGGGGAAGGAGATGCGCCAAACTAATTTAAATTACACGTACCGATACAGACTATGCCGTAATTTAATTTTTTACACTCCAAAAGGGTGTATATTGAATAGCGGAATAGGAAAAATTTTATAATACGGTGTATCTCACACGTACAAACACAAACTAGGCCCCGATTACAATTTTTTCTACCCTAAAGGCAGGATGAGGAGTAGGAGGAGTTCGGAAGGAACAGGCAGGAGGCAGACTGAAGCACCCTCAAATCCTCGGCAGTATGAGATGCGCCCCAAAAATTGGAAAGGTGTATCTCACATGTACCGACACAGACTATCACGCAATTTAATTGTTTATACCCAAAGGTTTTGATTAAATAGCGGAATAGAAAATATGATCAAAAAAAGTGTATGTATATCACACGTACACAACCACACTAGGCCCCAATTACTATTGTTTGTACCCCTAAAAGGCTGGATGAGGAGTAGGGGGAGTATGGAACAGGCAGCACCCTCAAATCTTCAGAAGTATTAGCTGATACCCAAAAACCCCAAATATCATTCAGCTCTGCTGCAGGCCACAACATAATTTTTTTTAACCCAAGGCTGTATATTGAATAGTGGAATAGATAAAAAGTGTATGATTTTTGAAACCACTCAATATTAGCACATGTGAACTGAACACAGCAGTGTATGATCAGTCACTCAGCACAGCACAGCTGAAGGAAAAAGGCTGCACACAGTGCCTGATAGAAAAAATACTTTTCTCCCTCCTCCTCAGTGGGGAAAAAAGATTGTGTTCACTGTACCCCAAAAAGATTGTGTTCACTGTACCCCAAAAAGATTGTGTTCACTGTACCCCAAAAAGATTGTGTTCACTGCAGCCCACACACAGCAAAATGAATGTGGACCACTGACACCTGCCTATCTCCTATCCCATACCACACAGCAATATCGATTGTAGTTTGTAGAACACACTTTCCCTAAAAATCAGCAGACTCTATCCCTAACAGGATTGATAAGATCGTAGATCGGGTGACTGCAAACCCCACCCCACACAGCAATATCGATTGTAGTTTGTAGAACACACTTTCCCTAAAAATCAGCAGACTCTCTCCCTAACAGGATTTATAAGATCGTAGATCGGGTGACTGCAAACCCCACCCCACACAGCAATGTCGATTGTAGTTTGTAGAACGCACTGTCCCTAAAATCAGCAGACTCTCTCCCTAAAATGCCTACAACTCGCCCTGCCTAACACACTCCGACCTGTCCCTCAATTCTATCCGGACACAAATGTTTTTTTTTTTCCTGTCTGTCCCTAATCAGCAGCCAGCACGTTGATGTGTGCTCTCTCCCTGATCTAAACAGCAGGATGACGCCGCAGCGGCGCTGCCTCGAACTTATAAAGACTTGGTCACATGCTTTAGACGGCCAATCACAGCTACTGATACATTTGCAGGCATGGCTGGGATGGCTTAGGCACACCAGTTAAACGCTTGTTGATTGGCTGTTGAAAGCCCGCCATGAAAAGCGCGCCAAAGCATGCAAAACCCGGAAATAAAACGACCGAACACGGATTTTTACCCGAATATACAGTAAAGTGTTCGTGTCCGTGTTCGGGTAAAAAAAATCCAATTATGGGCGTGGCCAGCGCGGGACCGTGATGGACGTCTGATCCCTCGCTCCGGCTCCAGCATCCGCAATCCAGCGACATCTACCCAGCTACGCTAGACATCCACCCTCGATCTTCACACCGCTGCATCCTGGGAACGCTCCTGCACCGATCGACATGACGGGGAAGCGAAAGGGAGTGAAGGGGCCGCAGAAACTTACAGCCTTCTTTCCCCTGCCATCCCGGAGCGGTCGACAAGATGGCGCCGGCGGCTCGGGCCTTGCCGCTCCGGCGGGGCAGCGGGTACACTACTCCGATCTGCCGGACGAACAGCAGTCCGGTGACATACAGCGACCAGGTACTGTGTCCCCCTGCACCCCTGAACCCTCTAGCCCGCAATGCTCCAGCCCGGCCAAATCTAAGATTAGACTTAACTCCCAGGCCCAGGCCTCGCTGCTAGGCCGCACTGCACCCTCTCCGCTTTCTATGCAATTAGGGGCATCTCCTATAGCAGACTTCCCCACAGTGGGAAAGCCAATCCTGGACACTGCTTTAAAGGACATGATGTTCACTTTTCACACGTCCCTGCAATCTGATATCATGGCTTTGGCAAATAGATTTACAGCGGAGGTCCACTCCCTAGGAGAAAGAGTGCACAATGTTGAATCATCTATGTCTGACATGGTGGCCACAGTAAATGAACTTGTAGATGCTCACGAGGAAAACTTATCGGAACGCCAGTGGGTTAAAGCTAAAATAGCTGATCTGGAGGATCGCTCCAGAAGAAACAATTTAAAGATCCGGGGCATCCCTGAATCAGTGACACCGACTGAGCTACACAAATTTGCCCTGGCAGTTTTCACAGCCCTCCTGCCTGTAGCGTCCCCTTTGGATCTAACCATAGATCGCATTCACAGGGTTCCAAAACCTCCCTTTCTGCCTCAACATATTCCTCGTGATACCTTACTGCGTGTACACTTTTATCACATCAAAGAAGCTCTCCTACAGAAATCAAGGGTGTTGGGCCACCTCCCTGAACCGTACGCCAATGTACAAATTTTTGCGGACCTATCCAAGCACACCTTAGATATGCGACGGCAGCTGTCCACGATTACAAAGGCTCTTCGGAACCATAATCTCCCATATAAATGGAAGCATCCCTCAAAAATTGTGGTAGAGAAAAATGGCTCCTCATTCAGCATCACAACTCTGGAGAGAGGTATCTCATTACTGCAATCTTGGGGCATTATCCCAGAACCTGCTCCTCCGGCTGGAGCAAAGAAATCCCCAAGTCGTATTCCCCAGCAATGGCACACAGTGCAACAGGGCGGCGCCCACGACGATTGAAGTTCTAAACGAGCACTATGCCAACTGCATCACCTGTTACGTTATGCTTTTTTGTGGATGCAGGCTTCATAGGCGGAATGCCTGGAGCCCCTTAGCCCGATTGGCTAATAACTGTTTACCCTCCTTGGGAGATGGCTACGTTGCCGCGAATCTCCATCCTCTTTACTTGCCCCAGCAGTTTGGTCATGTTTATCTTCTGCATTTTTCTTTTTTTGCTGTTTTCGTTTTTGTTTTGTCCTCTCCCTCTATGCAGGTTCTTACCCGTCTACCAAGATGAAAGGTTTTCACCATACACCGCAAGGTACCAACTCATCAAGACTGCTCATGTTCAGCAGAGTCTCCAGGAAATCCACTACAGCTGTCATCTCCAAACAGTATCCGGAGCACATGGCTGCCATCTACTCTTGCTTAGTCACATCCGAACAGTGAGTAGCTACACCACATGCGGCCTTTTAGTTTCCAATGACAGTTAAGATCCTGTCACTGAACGCTAACGGTCTGAATCACCCGGCCAAGCGAGCCTCACTTTGGCGTACTGCTCTCAAGCATCATGCGCAAATAGTATGTGTTCAGGAAACACATTTTTTGGACTCCCATGCACCCACTTGCCATCACAGGGATTACCCCTTGATATACACAGCCTCTTGTCCCAGAAAAAGGAAAGGAGTACTGATAGCCGTCCACAGAACTCTGGACTTTACACTGTGCTCCTCCAAAGCTGATCCCAATGGTCGCTACCTTATACTGAATTGCACCATAGACGGCATGCCCATAACCATAGCCTCAGTGTATGCCCCTAACGTTCATCAGTTGAGATTTTTGAAGCGTACACTCTGCACCATCAGGAAAATCCAAAAAGGCCCCCTACTCCTATGCGGAGACTACAATTTACCCCCGGACAGGTCTTTGGACTCTTCAACTGCCTCTAATAGGCTCCAGCCATCACTACAGGGCTTTATGAACAAAAATGACTTGTATGACATATGGAGGTGCCACCACCCCACTGATAGGATGTATTCGCATCATTCTGCGGTCCACAATTCATATGCTCGTATTGATATTATATTGTCTGATAAAGCGATCCTCCAGAGGTCCGTAGACTCCGAGATAGCCCCGATAACCTGGTCTGATCATGCCCCTGTAAGCGTCACATTTGCGGTATCCCCTAAGGCCCGCTCGGATAAACCCTGGCGAGCGCGAGCAGAAATGCTCAAGCACCCGACAAATGCTGCTATCCTCAAACAAGAAGTAACAGAGTTTTTCCAGAACAATGCGGGGTCGGTATCGGGGTCTGCGGTCCTCTGGAATGCCCACAAGGCTTTTAGTAGAGGGGTGTTAATACAATTGCAACATAAAACGAACAAGCAGCGTTCCAAGGCTATAGATGAGCTGACGAGAGAAATTGCGTCAGTGGATGCCCAAAACCAATCAGCTCCCTCCACGGCCTTTAAGCAGAGATTAACTGTACTAAGGCAAGAACTTAGATCGCACCTTCTTGATTCGTATGAGCGTAACCTCCAAAAATCAAAAGCTAAGCTTTACGCCACGAGTAACAAAGCAGGTAGAATGCTAGCCGCCAGGCTGAAAGGCCAGAGGGTACAACATAAAATACACTCTATTAAACACCCTGCCACAGGTAATAAGGTACATGACCCCAAAGAAATAGCAGACGCCTTCAGTAGCTACTACCACTCACTGTACAATCTCCAAGAGACGCAAACGTCCTCTCCAACCCCGGAGCTTATTAATGGTTTCCTAGACTCCATCGCGCTTCCCTCACTGAGCCCACAACAGACAGAATTACTGAATCAACCATTCACGGTTGAAGAGGTGATGTCTGCCATTTCCTCATTGCCATCGGGGAAATCTCCTGGCCCGGATGGCATGATCAATGAATATTACCTTCAACTAATAGACGTAATTGCACCACACCTTTGCTCGGTTTTCAACGAAGCGGCGTCCTCGTCCTTGTTTCCCTCCGAAATGCTTAAGGCAACCATAATCACTCTGCCAAAACCAGGCAAGGAACCCGACACGCCACAAAACTTTCGGCCAATTTCGTTACTGAATACGGACGTGAAAATCTATGCCAAGACAGTGGCCACTAGACTCATGAAATATCTTCCCCTACTAATTCATAGGGACCAGGCAGGCTTTACCAAGGGTAGGCAATCAGCGGACGCAACCAGACGTCTTATCAATATCATTCATGCGGCTCGCACTGACAGAACGCCTTCTCTGCTCCTCTCTTTGGACGCAGAGAAGGCGTTTGATAGAGTGCACTGGGGATATCTGCGTGAGGTCCTCAGGCGCTTTGGCATTGTGGGCAGAATGCACTCTGCAATAATGGCTTTATATGCCGGCCCTTCAGCACAGGTGTTAGTGGACGGCACTCTCTCGTCTCCGTTTGTGATTACGAATGGGACGAGGCAGGGCTGCCCATTGTCCCCTCTAGTCTTTAATATGGCAATAGAACCCCTAGCTCAGAAAATTAGGACTGATCCTAACATTACCGGAATCGACGTGAATTCAATGGAGCATCGAATTAGCCTATTCGCGGACGATGTTATTCTCATGGTCTCGAATCCCACAACGTCGCTACCACGTATCAGACAAATCTTGACCGATTTCGGGTCTATATCCCTTTATAAAGTCAACGACACCAAATCCTGCATCCTAGATCTGGGGGTCGATGGCACTACGAGAAATCTTCTCACCCGATCCTTTCCATATAAGTGGTCAGACTCGGGCATAACCTACCTGGGAATTAAACTTACTAACACCGCCAGCAGCCTATTCCAAGCTAATTACATCCCTCTAAAATCCCAACTAGCTACAGAACTTCGATCCCTAGCCAAATTTGAACTTACGTGGTCAGGAAGATTAGCAGCCTTCAAAATGTGCACTCTACCCAAGATCTTATACGTGTTTAGATCGCTACCGATCCCGGTTCCCAAATCATTTATACAATCCCTCCAAGGCATGGTATCCACTTACCTGTGGCAGGGCAAACGCCCTAGATGTGCGAAGAGTATCCTTATGAAATCTAAAGCAGTGGGGGGTGCATCTATGCCGAACCTGATGGACTACTACATAGCCACAATTATATCGCAAATGCGAGCATGGTTCCAGCAGGTCCCAGATACTCTCTGGGGCATGATGGAACGGGCAGTGACCCCGGAACATGATCTGTTCACCTGGGTATGCAGTAGGAGACGAGGGGTTCACCTCCCACGTTATGTGTCACCAACGATCCGAGCGTCGGTGACGGCATGGCTGCACCTTACACACACCAAATGGAAGAACACACCTATAGTAACGATCCCATTTCCAGTGTCGGGTCTGACCCAGATAGTACCCGACATGGACCTCACGGCCTGGCGGCAATCTCCCCCTATCCGTATACAAGATCTATACCAAGCGGAAACCGTGCAACCATTTCGGACGCTGGCAGCCAAATGGCACTTGGGTAGTGGCGAATGGTTCAGATACAACCAAATTGTCTCTTGCATACATCATAACCCACAACTTCAGTCCAAGGTTCCTGCCAGAATATGGCAATACCTGTCCCAACCTTTGCAACCCGCTAAAGGCATATCCCTGATATACTCTGCACTAGATGAAAAAGGGGTTTTTACTAAAACTCCCCCCTTGTTAAAATGGGAACAAGACCTAGGGGCTACCTATTCCACATCCCAATGGACAAAAGCCATAGTGATGAGCAAAAAAGCAACTCTGAGTGCATCCCTAAGGGAACTGTACCTCAAAGTATCCCTGAGATGGTACATGACCCCTACAGTGATTGCGCGCTTTGCGCCTACAGCATCGTCCATGTGTTGGAGGAACTGTGGCAAGCACGGTACGCTGATGCATATTCTGTGGGAGTGTCCACCAGTTATGACGTTGTGGAAGAGTGTGTTTAAAATGATCTCTGATGTTATAGGGCACCAAATGACCCCATCCCCTAACATGGCTTTGCTCCATGTTCCGATAGCATTAATCCCCCCAAAGGCTCGCAAACTTGTAATTAACGTATTACTCGCTACCAAGATTTGTATCACTAGGAAATGGAAGGAGGTGTGCATACCTGTTCTATCAGAAGTGATAGCTACGGTCCAAACGCATAAAACCTTTGAACTGCTCATGGCACCCACTGTGGGCAGGTATCAAAGAGAGGTACAAGAATGGTATCCGTGGACTCAGTGGTACGATACCCATATACGGAAGTGAGGGCACAAATTGAACACTATATATAGAATAATTCAGACAGATTGCACTACTAGTTCTATAAGGTGATATATAGACATAAGTGGGATCGCAATAATTTTAGTTCATGGTCACGAACTGCTATTTTGTTGATGGTTGTTACGGTAATTGATATGACTATCCTGTATTAAGATCATCTGAAAAATTACTTAAGTGACATACCTGCAAGTTACTTTACTTTATTTTACCCTGAATGTTTTTGATTTCTTTCCCTGTATGTTTGAAAATTCAATAAAAATATTTGAAGATAAAAAAATCCAATTATTCGGTACAAACACGAATAATACAGTCCGTGTTCGCTCAACCCTAGTAGGAATCCTTACTATTCGCTGAAAAGACTGCATCGATGTATACGGACCATGCCACGGCATGGTACCGATACATCAATGTCATCTTTATGTTATGGGATGGACCAGAAATACTACTTTATGACTTTCTTGACTACATAAATCAGAATAATACATTTTCAGGTTTACAATGTCCCATATTAAGTCTACTATTACATTTTTGGATGTGTCTATAAACAGAAACTCGGAGGGCCAACTTTATAGTGACTTATTTAGAAAATCCACCGCTGGTAATACAATTTTGGAAACCTGTAGCTTTCACCCTAAAACACTTCTAGCATCTATTCCGTATGGACAATATATTAGAGCTAGACGTAATTGCTCCAATGACACTCTTTTAGCAAGAAGTAGAAAGACTAAGATCTAGTTTACTTGAACGAGGCTATTCAAAAAACCTTTTGAAAAAGGCTTACAAAAAAGCCAAGGGTAGATGGCGTAATGATCTATTATTTTCACAAAAAAAACCCTGAAAGTCAAAACACAACTAGAATCATTACTCAATACTCTATACAACATGAACAAATCAAGCATATTTTTGGAAAGTACTAGCATTTACTCAGGTTGTTGAGGTATAAATGGGGCCAGGAATGGATCCATACTAAGATTACATTCAGAAGAGTGCCCTCTCTGAGAAATAAACTGGTCCACAGTGAGTTTAAAACAGAAAGAAGGGACAGATGCAGAATGGTAGGTACTTTCATATGAGGCAGTTGTAATTACTGTAAATATATGGATACAAGGGCTTGTATTATCTTACCCAGTGGCAATAAGTTAATGCCCAAACACTATGTGAATTGTAAAACTACTGGCGTGGTGTAACTGTTCATTTGTGAGTGTGGGTACTACTACGTTGGGAAAACCAAACTCAAATCCTGGAGAAGAATTTATCGACATTTGACCAGCATTGCAAAAAGGGACCCTGAGCTCCCTCTTGGGAGACACAGTGCCTTAGTCGATGGGGACTCGATACCAAGAGTGACATTTTTGGACCACATTTATTCAAAGCTGAAAGGTGGTGATATAAATAAACTATTACAGAGAGAGCTCAGATGGATTTTTTATCTCAAAGCCACATCGCCCCCTGGTTTAAATGAATCTTTTAATTTCAAACCCTACCTACCTGGTTTCCAATCGGGTTCTTGTCAGTTGGACCTCTGAAATATGATTAGTAGGGATGATCGAACTTTTGAAAAGTTCGGTTCGACCAGAACACCCGAACTTCACGAAAGTTCGGTTCGGATTTCAGAACCCCATTGAAATCAATGGGACCCGAACTTCTGTAATCAAAAAACACCATTTTTAAGCCCTAAAACCCAATAAATGCCCCTAAAAAGTGCCTAGGGTTCTGGGTCATGCCCCAGGGACTATTAATCACACAAAAAAAAGTTCTTAAAAATTGTCGTTTTTGATAGATAGCCAATTATTGAAAAAATTAAAAAAAAAAAAAAAAAAGAGATTTCTTTGGATTTAGTGTCTGGGGGGTCTAAAAGTTGTACCTGTGAAGTTTCAGCTCTGTAGCATGTCCAGAACCAGAATTACAGCATACCAAACCTTCAAAAATGACTTTTTTGCTTAACCGCACCTTTCTTTTGCTCCTAATCAACGGCTCAGCCAATGTGTATGATGGGGACATAATGCAGTGCACTGGGAACAAGATTAGAGGTTTTTTTGGAAAAAGGTGCTGTCTCTTTAAATGTGCATATAATTAACGGGTGTATTTCCACAATGGGGCTTTTATTACCAAATGTTTCAAGAAGTCCAAAGATGTATGTAATTGCACTTTATTTCATGTAAAATGGTGTTTGGTGCACTTTAACTTGAAATCTCACAAGAAACAGACATATATGCACGGATACATTGAGGGTTAGGGGTAGGGGCCACAATGTAGTGCAGAGTGAACAAGATTAGAGATGTTTTGGATGAATACTGTTGTCTCTTGACTTTGAATAGAAGTAAAGGATGCTTAAAAATTGGGCATTTGGTGGTGCGGACGATGCCTTGACACCATATCCCTATGAAAGTGCTGGTAATGAAAGCAATAATTGCCTTTGTAAGGAAAAAAATTACAATGATATGCATCTGTGTGACAGGTGCGCAAAAATTGTTGTTTGGGTGTTGGCGGAGCCATACCACTGTAAGCCCAAAGAGCTGGTGTTGAAGAAGGCGTAAAAATTATGAAGGTGTGCACCTGTGGAACAGGTGCGCAAACATGGTAGTTTTGGTGTTGGCGGAGCCTCCCCACCATAACCCCAAAGAGCTGGCTTTGAAGGAGGCCCAAAAATTGTAAAGGTGTGCACCTGTGGAACAGGTTCGCAAACATGGTAGTTTTTGTTTAGCATAGCCTCCCCACCTTAACCCCAAAGAGCTGGTGTTGAAGGAGGCCCAAAAATTGTAAAGGTGTGCACCTGTGGAACAGGTGCGCAAACATTGTAGTTTTTGTTTTAGCATAGCCTCCCCACCTTAACCCCAAAGAGCTGGTGTTGAAGGAGGCCCAAAAATTGTAAAGGTGTGCACCTGTGGAACAGGTTCGCAAACATGGTAGTTTTTGTTTAGCATAGCCTCCCCACCTTAACCCCAAAGAGCTGGTGTTGAAGGAGGCCCAAAAATTGTAAAGGTGTGCACCTGTGGAACAGGTGCGCAAACATTGTCGTTTTTGTTTTAGCATAGCCTCCCCACCTTAACCCCAAAGAGCTGGCGTTGAAGGAGGCCCAAAAATTGTAAAGGTGTGCACCTGTGGAACAGGTGCGCAAACATTGTAGTTTTTGTTTTAGCATAGCCTCCCCACCTTAACCCCAAAGAGCTGGTGTTGAAGGAGGCCCAAAAATTGTAAAGGTGTGCACCTGTGGAACAGGTGCGCAAACATTGTCGTTTTTGTTTTAGCATAGCCTCCCCACCTTAACCCCAAAGAGCTGGTGTTGAAGGAGGCCCAAAAATTGTAAAGGTGTGCACCTGTGGAACAGGTGCGCAAACATTGTAGTTTTTGTTTTAGCATAGCCTCCCCACCTTAACCCCAAAGAGCTGGTGTTGAAGGAGGCCCAAAAATTGTAAAGGTGTGCACCTGTGGAACAGGTGCGCAAACATTGTCGTTTTTGTTTTAGCATAGCCTCCCCACCTTAACCCCAAAGAGCTGGTGTTGAAGGAGGCCCAAAAATTGTAAAGGTGTGCACCTGTGGAACAGGTGCGCAAACATTGTCGTTTTTGTTTTAGCATAGCCTCCCCACCTTAACCCCAAAGAGCTGGTGTTGAAGGAGGCCCAAAAATTGTAAAGGTGTGCACCTGTGGAACAGGTTCGCAAACATGGTAGTTTTTGTTTAGCATAGCCTCCCCACCTTAACCCCAAAGAGCTGGTGTTGAAGGAGGCCCAAAAATTGTAAAGGTGTGCACCTGTGGAACAGGTGCGCAAACATTGTCGTTTTTGTTTTAGCATAGCCTCCCCACCTTAACCCCAAAGAGCTGGCGTTGAAGGAGGCCCAAAAATTGTAAAGGTGTGCACCTGTGGAACAGGTGCGCAAACATTGTAGTTTTTGTTTTAGCATAGCCTCCCCACCTTAACCCCAAAGAGCTGGTGTTGAAGGAGGCCCAAAAATTGTAAAGGTGTGCACCTGTGGAACAGGTGCGCAAACATTGTCGTTTTTGTTTTAGCATAGCCTCCCCACCTTAACCCCAAAGAGCTGGTGTTGAAGGAGGCCCAAAAATTGTAAAGGTGTGCACCTGTGGAACAGGTGCGCAAACATTGTCGTTTTTGTTTTAGCATAGCCTCCCCACCTTAACCCCAAAGAGCTGGTGTTGAAGGAGGCCCAAAAATTGTAAAGGTGTGCACCTGTGGAACAGGTGCGCAAACATTGTCATTTTTGTTTTAGCATAGCCTCCCCACCTTAACCCCAAAGAGCTGGTGTTGAAGGAGGCCCAAAAATTGTAAAGGTGTGCACCTGTGGAACAGGTGCGCAAACATTGTCGTTTTTGTTTTAGCATAGCCTCCCCACCTTAACCCCAAAGAGCTGGTGTTGAAGGAGGCCCAAAAATTGTAAAGGTGTGCACCTGTGGAACAGGTGCGCAAACATTGTCGTTTTTGTTTTAGCATAGCCTCCCCACCTTAACCCCAAAGAGCTGGTGTTGAAGGAGGCCCAAAAATTGTAAAGGTGTGCACCTGTGGAACAGGTGCGCAAACATTGTCGTTTTTGTTTTAGCATAGCCTCCCCACCTTAACCCCAAAGAGCTGGTGTTGAAGGAGGCCCAAAAATTGTAAAGGTGTGCACCTGTGGAACAGGTGCGCAAACATTGTCGTTTTTGTTTTAGTATAGCCTCCCCACCTTAACCCCAAAGAGCTGGTGTTGAAGGAGGCCCAAAAATTGTAAAGGTGTGCACCTGTGGAACAGGTGCGCAAACATTGTCGTTTTTGTCATAACCAAAATGAGGTTCTGTGAACGTAAAGAGAATGAGAGGAGGGTTTGAGGGTGGCACCATGGTCCAGGCTTAAACTGAGGCTCAACTGCCACATCACAACGATAGCCTAGTCTACAAGGTCTGCATCAGGTGCATCAAAGCTTGATATCCACGACTGATTCATCTTAATGAATGTCAAACGGTCGACTGAGTCGGTGGAGAGTCTAGTTCGATGGTCTGTGACGAATCCTCCTGCTGCGCTGAATGCCCGTTCCGATAGGACACTGGAAGCAGGGCAGGCCAACAACTCCATGGCATACTGGGCCAGTTCTGGCCAGTGGTCTAATCTTAAGACCCAGTATGCCAGTGGATCGGATTCGTCACATGAAAAGCCCTCTGTGTCACTTTGTGTCCTCACGTAATCGTCCACCATGTGATGCAGACGGTGTCGATGCGATGTGGCAGCTGAGAGGCCTGGGCGGTGAGGACTAAAAAAAGACCGAAAGGCATCCGTCAACCGCACGCCTTCTCCAACGCTCCTCTCGTGACCACCAGTAGAATCCATGGTAGGTTGTCCCCGCCCCTGCACCCTACGGGAGTCGGGGAACATGTTCACCAGATTCCTCTTGAGACTGTCCTCAAGGGATTTGATCCTGTGGACTCTATGGGTGGATGGGAAAAGCTCCGAGACTTTACACTTGTACCGGGGGTCAAGTAGGGTGGCCAACCAATAGTGGTTAGTCTCTTTAATGGCCTTGATTCTGGGGTCCTTTCGCAGGCTCTGGAGCATGATGTTTCCCATGCGTCGCAAATTAGCGAAGGCCTGAGAAGCTGACTCCTCGGGGTCACTCATAACGACATGATCTTCAACGGGCTCCTCCTCCTCCCAGCCACGTACTACTCCAAAGTGTCCCGAGGGAGTCAAACTAGGCCTTGCAGATTGCCGCATGTCTTCCTCCTCCTCCTCCTCAAACCCTGCAAAAGTTCCCGCAGAATCGTCCTCCTCCTCCTCTTCCACCCCTGGATCCTGCTCGGGCCTCTGGGAGCTAGGCATAATGGGGTCAGGATTCTCAGGATAAAGGGGGCCTTGAGAGGCAAGGAAGTCCTCCTCTTCCTCCTGCTGCTCTGCCTCCAGTGCCCTGTCCATAATGCCACGCAGAGTGTGCTCCAACAAAAACAGTACCGGTAGGGTGTCACTGATGCATGCGCTGTCCCGGGTGACCATCCTTGTGGCCTCCTCAAATGGCGAGAGGACAGCGCATGCATCCTTAATCAAAAGCCACTGCCGTGGTGAAAAGAAGCCCAGGCGCGCAGAGCCAGTGCTGGTGCCGTACTCGCATAGGTATTCATTGAGGGCCCTCTGCTGCGTGTACAGGCGCTGCAGCATAGCCAAGGTGGAGTTCCAGCGGGTGGGCATGTCACAGATGAGGCGGTGTACCGGCAGGTGAAACTCGCGCTGCACTTCGGCCAAACGTGCAGTGGCACTGTACGACCGCCTGAAGTGACTGCACACCCTTCTTGCCATCCTTAGCACATCCTGCATTCCCGGGTACGAGTTCAAAAACCGCTGTACCACGAGATTCAGGACATGCGCCAGGCATGGCACATGGGTTAACTTTCCCTGACGAAGGGCGGCCAGGAGGTTTGACCCATTATCAGTAACCACCATCCCTGGCTGCAGCTGGCGTGGTGTCAACCACCTCTGGGCCTGTGCCTGCAGAGCCCCAAGAATCTGAGGGGCAGTGTGCTGCCTGTCCCCTAGACACACAAGCTGCAGCACTGCGTGACACCTTTTGGCCTGAGACATAGAATAGCCCTTTGAACGTTTACGTGGTATCTCATCATATTCAAAGGACCATTCTGCAGAGGAGGGCATGGAGGAGGTAGAGGAGGAGGAGCAGGAGGGGGTAGAAGTGATCGATCTACCCGGATCAGCGACACCACCAGCTGTTTGCAGACGTGGGGGCAACACTGGCTGCAGCACCGAGCCCTGGCTACAATCCCTTCCACTGGCAAGCAGTGTCACCCAGTGAGCAGTGACAGAAATGTACCGTCCCTGCCCATGTTTGCTTGACCAAGTGTCAGCCGTCAAGTGTATCTTACGGCTGACTGACTTGGCCAGGGATGACACTACATTGCCTTCCACATGTTGGTATAGGGATGGCAGGGCCTTACGGGAAAAGTAATGCCGACTTGGCACCTGCCACTGTGGAACTGCACATTTTGCGAAGTCACGGAAGGGAGCAGACTCTACCAGGTTAAATGGTAATAGTTGCAGAGCCAGTAGTTTAGCCAAACTACTGTTTAGACGCTGGGCATGTGGGTGGCGGGGAGTATACATTTTTTTTCGTTCCAGCATGTGTGGAATCAAAATTTGGCGTCTAGATGATACAGCTGGTGGTGTGCTGGAGGTAGATGCGACACTGCCTGCTATATCATCATCCCTGCCAGTGGAGGCTGCCAACAGGTGACGAGTGACTATAGCAGGGCCAGGAACAGACTGATGTGCAGGTGGAGCAGGTGGAGCAGATGGAGCATGAGGAGGAGCGCGAGGAGAACTAGGAGGCCGACTGACCAATCTTTGGCCCTTTTGTGGGTTCTTTAAATGCTCCTGCCAACGGGCCGAGTGGTGGGTTGTCAAATGCCTGTTTAGGCAGCTTGTACCCAGGTGGTTGACATTTTTGCCACGTTTTATACCCTTCTTACAAATCTTGCAGATCGCAACTGTTTTATCTGCATGGGATGTCTCAAAAAAGGCCCAGCAAGATGAGGTGTGTATAGTGGCCCGGGAGACAACAGGTGCGGCCTTAGATGGAGTAGGCCGTCTGCTCTCCCCTCTTGCTTGCTCTGCCTCCTCCTCAACCTCAGACCCAACATCTGACTCCATCAAAGACTGAGCATCAGGCCTGGCCTGGGAGACAACAGGTGCGGCCTTAGATGGAGCGGGCCGTCTGCTCTCCCCTCTTGTTTGCTCTGCCTCCTCCTCAAACTCAGACCCAACATCAGACTCCATAAAGGACTGAGCATCAGGCTGGAGTAGATGGCCGACACTGTGGTCAAACAGCTCAGCTGACTCCTCTGCCATGTCTGAAATTGGGTCTAAGGGAGGACATGAGGTGGACATGGACTCATCTGTATTTGTTCTGACAACTGCAGAAGACTGACCACTTTTCTCTGCCTGGGTCACTGTAGTTGCAGATGATGCCGATGATGAGGGTTTGTTCATATAGTCCACCACCTCCTGTACATACTGTGGACGTATAGTTAGCCACTGCCGGAGAACAATCCAAATGGTGGCCTGGCTGAGGACTGACCACCACGTCCACCCCTGCCTCTAGACACCCTAGAAGCTGTGCCCCTTTCCGCAGCAGGGCCACGTATGCCTTTTCTTGGTCTACCAGGCATATTTCTCAATGATGCGTTGGCAACTGTGTGCGGTGAAAAACGCACACTGCTATGCGACCCACAGTTGTCGCTGGATACAGCACAGCAGTTGCGGTTCACGCACAGTAGCAAAGCCTTTTGCACAGTGGACCTAACGCTTTGAACAACAGGCGTTAGGTTGTCACTGATGCGTTGGCAACTGTGTGCGGTGAAAAACGCACACTGCTATGCGACCCACAGTTGTCGCTGGATACAGCACAGCAGCTGCGTGTCACGCACAGTTGCAAAGGCTTTTGTACAGTGCACCTAACGCTTTGAACAACAGGCGTTAAGTTGTCACTGATGCGTTGGCAACTGTGTGCGGTGAAAAACGCACACTGCTATGCGACCCACAGTTGTCGCTGGATACAGCACAGCAGTTGCGGTTCACGCACAGTAGCAAAGCCTTTTGCACAGTGGACCTAACGCTTTGAACAACAGGCGTTAGGTTGTCACTGATGCGTTGGCAACTGTGTGCGGTGAAAAACGCACACTGCTATGCGACCCACAGTTGTCGCTGGATACAGCACAGCAGTTGCGTGTCACGCACAGTTGCAAAGGCTTTTGTACAGTGCACCTAACGCTTTGAACAACAGGCGTTAAGTTGTCACTGTATTTTGCTGCCTAGCAAGCACGTATACCTGCTGTGATACAGCAGCACTGTGCCACGTGCTCACTAAACAGAACCCTCACACTTTCCCTACAGAAACTAAATTTTCAAATCTAACTAATGTAGTACAAAGTTCCCTAACTACACTAGATATCCCTTTCCACTAAATAGAAAGCTCCATACAGCAGAAGACTGACACTGTCCCTTAAGTTTTTTTTTTTTTTTTTTTTTTTAACTCTAAGAACCAGCACAATCGCTGTATCTAACTACACTGGCTGTAAGCTAAATACAATTCTGCTATATGGAGCTTTAGAACCACTCGATATGTAGGAAATGTAGTGTAGCAAGCAGGAGTCAGACAGAACTGCTTCAACTCTCTTCAACAGGCTCTGGATAACTGTGCTAGGGGTTAGGCGGGGCCATCTTATATAGTGTGGGGCGTATTCACTCCTGATTGGCCTCTGGTCCCCGTAGTCACTCCAATCACGTTCCTAGGAGACTCCTGCCCCCTCATTGGCTTTTGCAGACGTTTCTGGGCCAATCACGGGCTTTTAAAGCCCAGTTCCTGTCCCAGTGCATTTTGGGCGGTTCTGGTGGCCGAATACCGAACTTTTGCCGCAAAAAGTTCGGTATTCGGCCGAATATCGAACATCCAATGTTCGGGTCGAACCGATGGTCGACCCGAACCGTTCGATCATCCCTAATGATTAGTAGTTATGGGCCGAACACTCCCTGTTCGATTCGCACCAGAACGGGGGAAAGTTAGTTCGAACATTCAAACTCTATTGAAGTCTATGGGACTCGAACCTGAAAAATTAAAAGTCTAATTTTAAAGGCTTAAATGCAAGTTATTGCCCAAAAAAAGTGTATAGGGGTCCGGGTATTGTCCTGGGGGACATGTACCAATGCAAAAACAATTTTTTGAAATTATCATTTTCATAGGAGCAGTGATTTTAATGATGCTTAAAGTGAAACAATAAAAATTCCTTTAAATATCGTGCTTGGGGGTCCCCTTAATGTGCATGTAAAGAGGCACATTTGTGCGATGTATGGGGCCTGCTGCAGCAATACTGAGTTTTAAAAAGGAAAAAAAATAATTTTAACTTGTCTGGTATGGATTTGGATCTGGTACGCCAAAATTATAAAAAAAAAAAAAAAACCCACAGGCGCAGGAACAGGCCCTGCTGTTAAAAACTCGATACAAAATTGAAATTGCATATACTTGTCATACAGGTGCAGAAAGAAGCATTAGCACCTGTGACAAAGAAGGGGAGAACTAACATTGCAGCAACAGAACCTGATGCTGCTAAAAAGAAAAAAAAAATTTATATATATATATAAATATATATATCAATTAAATAAAAAAACGTTTTGTATACAGTACACTTCAGTGGCCCCACTACAATCACAGCACAGCACTAAACTGACTGCAGTACACTGTGTAACATAAGACTAAGCCCTACATTACACTGCAATGGCTGATATATATATATATATATATATATATATATATATATATAGAGAGAGAGAGAGATATAGATACAACTTTATTGTCATTGCAAAGTACAGGTACACAGCAACGAGATGCAGTTTGGCATCTACCAGAAGTGCAAAATGTAGCAGTCGTGCAAAAGTGCAGATAAATATCTAGCATATTTACAGTGCAGATGACTATCTAGCATATTTACAGCAAGTGGTATATATGAAAAATATATACAGTGAATAAATATAAAATGAGTGTGAAATGTTGGGCAGAATGTACAGTAATGATAAAGATACATACAGATATAAATAGTGCAGATGTACTGAGGAGTGAAAAAGATATACTATGTAGTATGTACATGTATAGTACAGAGGTTACATACAGTCTTTTGTTTGTATTGGTTTGTAGTGATTAGCGGTGTAGTGTTGAGTTCAGTAGTGAGATGGTGGATGGAAAAAAGCTGTCCCTGAACCTGCTGGTTCTGGTGCGCAAGTTTCTGTATCTCCTTCGTGACGGAAGGAGGTTAAACAGTTTATGACTGGGATGCGAAGAGTCCTTGATGATGTTGTGAGCTCTGCGCAGACATCTGCTGTGGTGAAGGTGCCTAATGGCAGGTAGTTGGGTGCCAGTGATGCGTTGAGCGGTTTTGACCACCCTTTGCAGTGCTTTACGTTCACACACAGTGGAGCCTCCGTACCATACAGTGATGGAGTTGGTCAGGATGCTCTCAATGATGCAGCGGTAGAAGCTCGTTAAAATCCCCGGGGACAGATGAGATTTCTTGAGACTTCTCAAGAAGTACAGGCATTGTTGTGCTTTTTTTACCAGAGCTGATGTGTTCTGCTGCCAGGACAGATCCTCAGAGATGTGAACTCCCAGGAACTTAAAGCTGGAGACTCGCTCTACCTCGGTTCCATTGATGTTGACTGGTAGATGTCTTCCGCTGTTGGATCTCCGGAAGTCCACAATGAGCTCTTTGGTCTTTGTGGCGTTAAGAGTCAGGTTATTGGTGGCACACCATGCTGCCAGATTACGGATCTCTTCCCTGTAGGCCGATTTGTAATTGTTTTCGATCTGGCCGACCACGGTGGTGTCATCTGCATACTTGATGAAGATGTTGGATTAATACAGAGGAGCACAATCGTGGGTGAACAAGGAGTAGAGCAGTGGGCTCAGAACACAGCCCTGCGGTATGCCAGTGTTCAGAATGAGGGTTGAGGATACCTGGTTTCCCAACCTGACAGATTGAGGTCTGTTGGTGAGAAAGTCCAGAATCCATCTGCAAATGGAGGTGCAGATACCCAGTTCACTGAGCTTAGTGATCAGTACAGTGGGGAGGACTGTATTGAATGCAGAGCTAAAGTCAATGAACAGCATTCTGATGTATTTGTTACTCTTATCCAGGTGGGTGAGAGCAGAATGAAGAGCTGTGGAACCTGCATCCTCAGTTGACCTGTTCGGGCGATAGGCATACTGGTGTGGGTCCAGTGTAGGTGGTAGGCCCACAGTGAGGTGATTCAGGACCAGTTTCTCAAAGAACTTCATAGCAATAGGGGTGAGTGCAACTGGGCGAAAGTCGTTCAGGTATTCAGCAGCTGAGTGCTTAGGCACTGGTATGATGGTACTGTGGCTTGGGCCAGTGACAGGTTGAAAATGTCAGTAAAAACATGTGCCAGTTGTCCAGTGCATGCTCTGAGAACACGTCCCGGTATGCCATCCGGGCCAGCTGCCTTACGTGCATCCACTCTGCTAAACACTGAATAGTTGTTGAGAGTGAAAGTGAGCTGTAAGCAGTAGCAGAGTCCGTGGTTGGTGTAAAATGTCCTGTACATTGGTCAAAACGAGCAAAAAAGTGATTAAGTTCGGTTGGAAGGCACTGCTGGTTGGTTGAGCTGTAGGTTTGTAGTCTGTGATTGACTGGATGCCTTTCCACATACGTCTGGGGTCAGATTTGTGGAAGTGCTCTTCTATGTGTAGTTTGAATATGAGCTTTGCTTTCCTGATGCCCCTTTTCAGGTTGGACCTGGCTCTGTTGTAGTCCTCTACACTGCCAGATTTAAAGGCAGCATCTCTTGCTTTCAACAAGAGACGGACTTCAGAGTTCATCCACGGCTTCTGATTAGGAAAACATTTCACGTGTTTGATGGTATTGACATTGTCAATGCATGTGTTAATATGGTCCAAAACAGATGATGTGTAAGTGTCCATGTCTGTGTGAGAGTCCAGTGTGGCCTGTGAGGCAAACATGTTCCAGTCAGTATCCTGAAACTGTTGTTGTAGAGAAGAAATGGCCCCCTCTGGCAATACCAATACTGTCCGGAGAGCTGGTTTCACACCATTTGATCAATGGTGTGTATATATATATATATATATATATATATATATATATATATATATATATATATATATATATATATATATATATATATATATATATATATATATACACACTGGACTTGGCTGATATATATCCTGCAATAACTGATAAATATATATACTGCTATATCCTGCAATAACTGATAAATATATATACTGCACTATCTGATATATTTTGCAATAGCTGATAAATATATATATATATATATATATATATATATATATATATGCACAGTAAACTACACTGGCTGATCTATTAATATATAAAATGCACAATCCACTAACTACCTGCCTAATCTCACTCTTATCTCGTCCTCTAACACACTACACATGGCTGCCGTGTAAGCAGCCTTATATAGTGTGGGGCATGGACTTAGCCTCTGAGCACCCTGTCTTTGGCCAATCGTGGCTCTGACAGGACATTGTGCTGTGATTGGCCAAAGCATACAGGTCAAGGTGCATGCTTTGGCCAATCACAAGCATTTCATTATGGCGGGCAAATTTCCCACGAACAACCACGTTTGTTTGTGTGTTCAGCGAACGTATGAACACCCGATGTTTGAGCCAAACTTACGTTTGACTCAAAGCTCATCCCTAATGATTAGACAAATTCTTTCATTATATACTCTTCCTGTCTGTTTATTCCTATGATATACAGTATCTCACAAAAGTGAGTACACCCCTCAACTTCTTTGGTCCACCATGGCTATGCCTGTTCCGAGTGGAACCTGTCCCGTTAAACCGCTGTATGGTGTTGGCCACCGTGCTGCAACTCAGTTTCTGGGTTTTGGCAATCTTCTTATAGCCTAGGCCATCTTTATGCAGAGCAACAATTCTTTTTTTCAGATCCTCAGAGTTCTTTGCCGTGAGGTGCTATGTTGAACTTCTAGTGACCAGTATGACAGAGTGAGAGTGATAACACCAAATTTATTACACCTACTCCCCATTCACACCGGAGACAATGTAAAACTAACGAGTCACATGACAACCGGGAGGGAAAATGGGCCCAACTTGGACATTTTGACTTAGGGGCGTACTCACGTTTGCTGCCAGCGGTTTAGACATTAATGGCTGTGTTTTGAGTTATTTTGAGGGGACAGAAAATTTACACGTAATACAAGCTGTACACTCACTACTTTACATTGTAGCAAAGTGTCATTTCTTCAGTGTTGTCACATGAAAAGATATAATAAAATATTTACAAAAATGTGAGGGGTGTACTCGCTTTTGTGAGATACTGTAAATCAAATGCTTTGAATGATTAGAACATGTATTCTATTGTAATGTTGTTTGCCCAATGTAGCTCACATATAATGTATTCAAGCAAACATATCATCCCGTCAGTATGGTCTTTATTTTGTCTATGGCAAGGAATATTGAATTAAGTCCGGTTAATTTCCATTTTGTATTGTATTGTCAAGTTTGCCGGCTATGGTGAAACATGGGAGCAACCCATGGGCAGATCTGGTGGCACACTGGGGGTGGCTTGATACAGCACCTGGCACACAAAGGCCCCTTTTGCTCCTATATGGTGTGCTTGTGGGCCTTTCCTAGCAGGCCATCATGGACTGTACATTTTATCCACCAGGTGCGGTCCTCCTCATGTTTGCGTTCCAGTGTGGGACACGAACGCCCGGCCTATGACTCGTCGGTGGCATTATGACATGGGACGTCGCTCCGCCCATCTGGGCGGGGTGGGCTGCCTCGTCAATGGACACTTGGTGGGTGTGTCTTGTTGATGAGATACCTGGCCATTGGTCACAGGTGGTTTTACCGCTGTTGGGTCCTTGTGACTGTATGCTCTGCTCTTCCTGGAGTCACGCCTGCTCATGCCTATAATGGGTTTTCCCAAATCCCCAGGTATCTACCTGGGGATTTGGCCAAGTCTGCAAACTTGGATTTCTCCTTGGCAGACATGGTCTTCCACCTCTGCGAAGTTAATGGGGGGGGGGGGGTTCTTCTTGTGCTCCTCCCGGCATGTCTGCATGAAGTAGGTGTACGAGGACATCTTCTTCTCCAGGGGCTTGTTAGAATCTCATTTTCCCATTGCTGTTTCCCCATTGCTGTTACCCCCATGTGGTCTGGTATGGTCCAGGAGAGGGGGGCGCTCGCTTGTCTCCCCCCTTTCCTGACCGGTTGGGCTGCATGTTCACATAAGGGTCAGGTATGGGTTTTGGGGAGGACCCCACGCTGTTTTTTTTCTAGCGCAGGGGTCCTCTTCAAGATCCATACCAGACACAAAGGGACAATTTTTTTTTCTTAATAATGTTGGCATGAGGTTTCCTCCATACCAGAAGCAAAGGAATTGTTTTGGTTGGTCAAAGGACAAGGCGCAATCATCTCAAAGTCGAATCCTGTTCATGGAAGTCAGACATAAAGTTGCAGGACACAATTGGATTGGAAGTTGTGTGACTTCCATGTCAGAGCAGTGTGAACCTGGCCTGAAAGTTGCTGAACTGTCATTTTTTTCTCATTCTATTTCTCAGCATCTGAAAATCAGTGTGTAAGATTGGGCAGTTAAGAAATTAGTAACCATTCCATTTTACACTAAACCAAATACGAGGATAATGCAGACATTAGCAACTAGTACCCATCCAAAGTTAAAGATCACAAGCAAATGCTATTATATTCCATCAAAGGATGGCTATCGGATCCTAAAAAGTACCTTTTTAAATGGTAATAAACCCAAAACCAAAAATGTCATATATTGCAGCTATTAGATGTGGTGGATGTATTATTTTTCTTAATTTTGTTTTTTTTCCCTTATGTTTTCACCTGGGGATTTGGCCAATAACACATTTCTTCTAGAGATTGGTCGAACACCCTCCTGTTCAGTCTGCAGCGGAACTCCCGAACAGGGCAAATGTTCTAACCTGAACGGCGAACCCCATTAAAGTGTACGGGAGCCGAACAATAAAAATCAAAAGTTCCCATTTTGAAGGCTTATATGCAAGTGATTGACCATTAAAGTGGTATGGGGGTCTGGGTACTGCTCTAAAGGACATGGATCAATAAAAATTGTTTTTTTAGGAGCAGTGATTTTTAATGATGCTTAACCGCTTGCTTGACCAGCTGCTGCAGTTATACTGCGGCAGGTCGGCTCTGTCCAGTAAAATGACCTACCACACAATGGTGCCATCTGGCTATTGAATAAAACTACATACAGGTACGTCATTTCGTGCAATAGCAGCACTTTGCCGAAGTATATACATGGCGGCTGGTCGGCAAGTAGTTAAGTGTTTTTCACCAATGTTTTTCACCAAAAGTCTGCCAAGCAAAATACTTCTCTTTGTGCACCTATGATTTAATTAGTATTGCTGAATCTTGACTTCATTCTTTACATGACTGGGCTATTAATATTTCTGGCTATGCTCTCTTTCTGAGAGACAGGGCCAAAAGTAAAAGGTGGTAGTGTCTGCCTCTATGTAAGAAGTAATCTCAAAGCGAGTGTGAAAGAGGACCTAGTTAATGGGGAGTGTGATGAGGCTGAGGCATTATGGGTGGAACTGCACATGGTTGTGCGTACTACAAAGGTATTCATTAGAGTTTGCAGACACAGACAACGAAAAAAGTTGGGACTTTAAATGAGGTTTCGCCTAACTAGGGCTATATGCCTCCATCCCTATTCATGAACAAATTGGGGGAAAGGGGAGTATGAATAAAACGTAATGAGGCTATCGGCAGGGTATTATAACATAATATAAAATAATGTGTGAGTCCTTTCACAACATGGTAATAATGTAATACACAGAGCCGATGCCTCCGTTACCCCAAATAAGGGGCAAGGGTAAAAAGAAGGGGGCAGTTGGGACTTTAAATGAAGTGCATACCAATGGTTGGGATAGGTAATATGGCTAAAATATTTGTAAAAGTAGGTCCAACAGCATAGTAAATGGGTACATACATATGAAAATGGATAAACATTGCAGTGTAACCAACATAAAATAGATACATATAGAACAAATAGTGACAAACTGGTATAGCAACTCCAGATTCATAATATAGACAAACAGCAGAGCTGATTCCAAAAAATATTAGATATGTTCACAAAATAGAATATGGTAATTCCAGGTGATAAGGTAGTTGGATGTATGGAAAACACATTGCCACTTCATCAGGAGTAGATGTTTTGTAAAATTCTAAAAAATATATAATATATGCATAAGTAAAAAAGGATCATGTTAATGAATGCCAATTAGAATAAGGAGAAGAAGTAGGAGGAGGAAACGGGGGAAAAAATTTACCCCCATTTTAGCCCCAATCACTTACGTATGGTATTAAATTGGTACTGAGATTGTGTGGACCTAGCATGTCCCCCATGGGAGCTGAGGGCGCACCAGCAGGCGGGCAGAAAGGACATATGTAGAACATGGTGAAAACGTGCCAGGTTATAAGATATGACTAGCCCACAGTATATGAACACAGTATCTGTAAAGGAAAAATATATATTGTCTATACATATAAGTATAATTGTAAACATAAATAAAGATAGTTGTATAAGGTAAAGGGCATCATATTACTCATAAACGGAGTGTGATAAGAAAGGGAAGGAAGCTATAAGTGAATGTGACAAAGGTGTAAACGAGTAGACCGTGGTCTTTCTATTTCTATTTTTATTTCACAATCAGCTTGGGACAATGTCACCACTAATTCCCTCCTCACCTATTACCTATCTATGGCATACCTGTCTGGTGTTTCCACGGTCTACTCGTTTACACCTTTGTCACATTCACTTATAGCTTCCTTCCCTTTCTTATCACACTCCGTTTATGAGTAATATGACGCCCTTTACCTTATACAACTATCTTTATGTTTACAATTATACTTATATGTATAGACAATATATATTTTTCCTTTACAGATACTGTGTACGTTCATATACTGTGGGCTAGTCATATCTTACAACCTGGCACGTTTTCACCATGTTCTACATATGTCCTTTCTGCCCGCCTGCTGGTGCGCCCTCAGCTCCCATGGTGGACATGCTAGGTCCACACAATCTCAGTACCGATTTAATACCATACGTAAGTGATTGGGGCTTAAATGGGGGTCAATTTTTTCCCCCGTTTCCTCCTCCTACTTCTTCTCCTCCTTCTAATTGGCATTCATTAACATGATCCTTTTTTACTTATGCATATATTATATATTTTTTAGAATTTTACAAAACATCTACTCCTGATTAAGTGGCAATGTGCGTCCACAAAACGCGTCGAGACTATGATGTTTTCCATACATCCAACTACCTTATTACCTGGAATTACCATATTCTATTTTGTGAACATATCTAATATTTTTTGGAATCAGCTCTGCTGTTTGTCTATATTATGAATCTGGAGTTGCTATACCAGTTTGTCACTATTTGTTCTATATGTATCTATTTTATGTTGTTTACACTGCAATATTTATTCATTTCCATATGTATGTACCCATGCTCCATGTGGATATTTGTATTGCTGATGACCTGCATCATTAAATTGAGTTTTTCTTTTACTATGCTGTTGGACCCACTTTTACAAATATTTTAGCCATATTACCTATCCCAACCATTGGTATGCACTTCATTTAAAGTCCCAACTGCCCCCTTCTTTTTACCCTTGCCCCTTATTTGGGGTAACGGAGGCATCGGCTCTGTGTATTACATTATTACCATGTTGTGAAAGGACTCACACATTATTTTATATTATGTTATAATACCCTGCCGATAGCCTCATTACGTTTTATTCATACTCCCCTTTCCCCCAATTTGTTCATGAATAGGGATGGAGGCATATAGCCCTAGTTAGGCGAAACCTCATTTAAAGTCCCAACTTTTTTCGTTGTCTGTGTCTGCAAACTCTAATGAATACCTTTGTAGTACGCACAACCATGTGCAGTTCCACCCATAATGCCTCAGCCTCATCACACTCCCCATTAACTAGGTCCTCTTTCACACTCGCTTTGAGATTACTTCTTACATAGAGGCAGACACTACCACCTTTACTTTTGGCCCTGACTCACACATTATTTTATATTATGTTATAATACCCTGCCGATAGCCTCATTACCTTTTATTCATACTCCCCTTTCCCCAATTTGTTCATTAGAGTTTGTTATAGGCCATCCAGTGTTAATAAAGATGTGGAGACTCAGCTCCTTGCACAGATAGAAAGGGCTGGGGCAGTGATAATAATGGGGGATTTTAACTACCCAGACATTGACTGGAGTAATGGCACTGCAGGAACAGTTAAAGGGCAAAAATGTATAATCCTATTACAAGACAATTTTATGGTCCAGTTTATAGAGGCCCCGACTAGGAATGATGCTCTGCTGGACCTGGTAATCTCAAAGTTCATATTAAAAATACATCTGTGTAGCATTGACCATAACATGATTTAATTTAATGGTAGCTGTAAACAACAGACACATAATGAAAAAAAAGCAAAAAACGTAACTTTAAGAGAGCAAAATTTACGAGGATGAGGGCTGCTCTCCAAGTCTTATACTGGGAGGGAATATTGGCATTGATGAACACAGAACAGGAATGGGAATTCTTCAAAAAGACTGCATGTGAACACATTACAGAATATATTTATATTGACAAAAATTTTAAAAGGATGAAAATAAATCCATTGGGGCTTATGAAGAAAGTTAAAAAAAGCTATAAATAATAATAAAAGAGCTTTTAAAAATAACAATTAAGGAATACTCTCATCATTTTAAATCTTATAAAACCACATATGTAAAAAGTAAAATCAAAGCTGCAAAAACTCAAAATGAAGGACAGGTTGCAAAAGATAGTAAGACGAACCCCGAAAAAATCTTCAGAAATAGTAATGGTAAAAAGGTCAGGTCTGAGCATGTAGGCCCTTTACAAATAATCTACAGTGGTCTACTGGGGACAAAGAGAAGGCACATTTATTAAATACCTTCTTCAGCTCTGTGTATGCAAAGGAGCATGGGGGTGCTCATGTCCATAATGGGAATTGACACAGCCCCAAATTATCCACAATGCCCCAAAATGGATATGGTTCAGAAATATTTAGGCAGAATAAAGCACCTGGATTAGATGGCATACACTCATAGATCCTTAAAGCTCTGTCATTTCAAAGCCATTGCTTCTTATTTTTAGGGACATTTAATGACTGGCATAGTACCACTAGATTAGTATAAGGCTAATGTGCTGCCTATATTTAAAAAGGGATCAAAGTATTTACCAAGAACTGTTAGTTTAACCGCTATAGTTGGGACGATACTGGAAAGTTTAATAAAAGTCCACATAGATGAGGTCTTGCTGGAAAAAAATATTTTAAAGGAGTTGTAAAGGCAGAATGTTTATTTTATCCTAATGCATAATACTTCATACTTATCTGAGATCCATCTCTGTCCAGCAATGTCCACGAGCCCCTTGGCCCTCCAGGACTAGCTCCTGTGGCTGTTAATTGTCAAAGTTGATTAGCCAATCAGAAGAGAGGGGGGCCGGGCCGAACTGCAGCTTCTGTCTGAATGTCTGAATAAACACACGGAGCTGCATCTCGGCTCGGGTGCCCACATAGCAAGCTGCTTGCTGTGGGGGCACTCAACAAGAGGGAGGGGCCAAAAGGAGTGAAGGGGGACCCGAGAAGAGGAGGATCTGGGGTGAGGTAAGTATACCATGTTTATTTTATTTTAAACAAGACTTTATAATCACTTTAAGCAACAGACAGCATGTATTCATGAAAGGCAGAAGTTGTAAGATAAATCTAATTTCTTTTTATGAAGAGGTAAGTAAAACCTTGGACAGAGGGGTAGCTGTGGACATGGTATACTTGGATTTTGCAAGCCAAAATACTGTATTCAGAGAGTAGTGGTTATGAATTATACTCTGAATGGTCTAGGCTTGTAAGTGGTGTACCCCAAGGTTCAGTGTTGGGACCCTTACTTTCTAATATATTTATAAATGATGTATGGTCTGGAGTTAAAAGTACCATTTCAGTCTTTGCAGATGATACCAAGGTATGCAGTGGAATAACTTCCTTACAGGATGTCTCCAACTAACAAGCCGACCTCAATGCACTGTTTCATTGGGCAACTATGTGGTGGCAGATGATGTGTAATGTTGATAAATGTAAAGTTTTGCACTTGGGGGCTAAGAATATGCATGCATCATACATACTAGGGGGAGTACAACTGGGGAAATCAATTGATGAGAAGGATCTGGGTGTTCTAGTAGATCATAAGCCAAATATTAGTATGCAATGCCAAGCTGAAGTTTCCAAAGCGAGCAAAGTCCTTTCTTGTTTTAAGAGAGGTATAGACTCTCTTATATAGCTATAAAGAGAGAGATATTATTTTGCCCCTGTACAGATCATTAGTAAGACCTGATCTGAAATATGCAGTTCAGTTTTGGGTACCAGTTCACGAAAAGGATATCGGGGAACTGAAGGAAGGGCAAAGAAGAGCAACGGAAATGAAAAGAGGCATGGAGGAGCTCCGCTTTGGAGAAAGATTAGAGGAACTGAATTTATTCTCTCTTGAGAAAAGGAGATTAAGGGGGGATATGATCAACATGTACAAATACATAAGGGGTCCATATAGTGAACTTGGTGTTGAATTTTTCACTTTAATGGTCAAAACAGAGGACGAGGGGGCATTTTTTTATGTCTGGAGGAAAGGGGATTTAATTTCCTATTACAGAAAGGCTTATTCACAGTAAGAGCTATGAATATGTGGAATAAACTCCCTCAAGAGCTGACTCTGGCCAGCTCAGTAGATTGCTTTAAAAAAGGCCTGGATTCTTTCCTAAATGTACATAATACAACTGGATACTGACATTTATACTGTAGGTAAAGCTAATCCAGGGAAAATCTGATTGCCTCTTGGGGGATCAGGAAGGAAATATTTCCCCTGCTCGAGCAAATTGGATCATGCTTTGCTGGGGTTTTTTTTTTTTTTTTTGCCTTCATCAGTAAATTTTTTATTTTTTTTCATTACTTGTACAGGACGGACTTTTTTCAAACAGACTAACTATGTAAAAAACTGTAGGCACCCTTTTCAAAGCTAAATTGTATGTTCCATCCCTCTTACTGCTACATCCACTTAGTCTTTTGGAAAACAAAAAATGAAAGCCTAAAAATGAAAACGAATGTAGCCACAACATATAATTATTGGTAAGCCTCAATTTAATAAATGTTTGTTTTTGCATTTAATATTGTTTTTATTGAGATCTATATTTACTGTATAAACGTTCATTTATAATATCAGCATTGTAATAACAATACAAATAATAGTTATTTTTAAAATCTAATAAAAGCTTATTTGAAAAATATATATTCTGGGGTGTGGTATAAAAGCCAGGAGCACATGTGCTCGGGGTCTTTGGTTGGTGAGCAGAGTCCCGGAAGGAGGGTGGCTTCTGCCTCCTTTTCTGTAGCTGTTGGTGTGTGGTTGCAGGCCTTGTGGATCAGAAGGAAGGAGCTGAACCCAGAGGTCCAGGAGAGCTGATTGGAGGGGTTGAGACACTGGAGACCCTAGAAAAACAGTATAGTGAGTACAGGGGATCATGCCTAGGGGCCTGACCTGAGAGGGGGCCACCCCGGAGTAGCATAGTCAGAGGACGGGTGTCAGCTGGTGGAGTGAAATGGGGTGCTAAGCAAGTACCTTGAAGATAGTAACTCAATCAAGTCCTTTATTCAATGACCTAATCCTAAAGTTCATCTAGTGGCAAGGTGAACCAGCAGCCTGCATCTACAGACAGGAGTCCTCATTGTTTATGAATAGTTAAATTCTGGAGTATCACACTCTTTCCTTCTCCCATCCCTAATTTAAATAAAACCACAAAAACAACTACATCCCCTGACTGTTCATTGACTGAGCCAGAGAGTAAAGAGTTAAATTGTGCATGCTGTAGTTGTTAACGGTAACCCAGGGGAATCCCAGAGTGAACAATCCAGCAGTCCTCTAGGGGGCAGTGCTACATAACCATATAAACACTTTAAGAATTTCTGAAATATGAATTTGACCACAAGGAATACTCAGAAGAACCTACTTTGAGTCGTAGTGTCCACATTAAATATACACCATTTTCCCTCATTTAAAACGATCAGATGAGAAAGTTTTCTAAAAAAATAAAGGAACCCATCCATAGGGGCATTGTCAACATTACAGCAGCTGACAACTAAAGTACAAAGACTGTACACTGTACGATGCTCCAAACTTGACCTGAAAAAATGTACTAACGTGTTCTAACCACTTTTATGCTCAACATCCTCATCACCACTCATTAAGACCCAAGGTAGATTCACTTTACACATATCTTACAAAGCCATTAAATCCACATGGGAGCCGAGCTATATTACTTATGGAATGGCTCATTTAGCTTGTGTAACGAAAGGACTGCTGTTCGGAGTAAAATGAGAGAGAATAATAGAATAATTGAAACCATTCAGAGCTGTTGTATTATGTAACTGATGCTTGCATGGTTTAATGGTTTCCCATATATCTCTTTCAAGAACATTCACTCAGCAAGTTAGCTAGTCTGTAGGCAACTAGCATGAAAGGCCTTTTAGTAAATGCCCTGCTCATATGACACAGGCCATTAAAGAAGAAATTTCATGCAGCATCATCAGTGTGGGTACATGCTTTAGTGATTTCACACTTGGTAGCAGTTTATCCTTTTTATACATCATATCTCTATACATATTCATGACAACTATACTGTCATCTTTAACTATCTGTAACATCATAAATACACAGACCACAGCAAACTGTGTTGAAATTGGATTATAAATGTGTGTGTATATACTTTATATGCAATTATCTATCTATCTATCTATCTATCTATCTATCTATCTATCTATCTATCTATCTATCTATCTATCTATCTATCTATCTATCTATCTATCTATCTATCTATCTATCTATCTATCTATCTATCTATCTATCTATCTATCTATCTATCTATCTATCTATCTATCTATCTATCTATCTATCCTGTATATATGTAGAGAGAGCAATTGGGGGCAAACATGAGGATTTTAATGGTACTGTACTAAGACAAATAGAAATTAAGTTAAATACTTTTTTTTTTTTTTTTTTTTTTTTAATTATTTGAAATGTTATTAGAAAAGTATAAGAAAAAAAAGGACACAAAACACTACAAGAGTATATGTGTACACTTTTTGTCATAGTACGGTACCATTAAAATCCCCATGTTTACCCCCAATTGCTCTCTCTAAATACTATTTTGGGATGTGGGTACCTTTTATTTAAGATATTTGTTGCTTGAGCTTTCCCAAATAATTCTTTATATATATATATATATATATTTTTTTTTATGATCTTTGGAAATACTGACGTGTTCTTGTTTTAGTTTTACGATATCTGTCACATTTATGAAGTATTTCCTAAAGGAGTAAAGCTGCTACGACTGTCATGAAAAGGAAATATTGTTACACTCATTTTTCACTACAACATATAAAATATTGCTTTTTAAGTTTAGTGTCACTTTAAAAGTTACAGTTCCTGTTTATTTGTGTTTAGTAGTTTATTGACCTCTGACAACACTCTTGTAGTTTGGATTATTACGCTGTTCTGTTAATATAAATTAATTTCTCACCAAAATAATCTTATAGATGGTTCAGTTTTGATCTTTTCCATTTGGTTCAAATGGAAATTGTATTTGAGGGTTGAATACCATTTCTTGCTTCCATATGAAGCCCGTACTGTTGAAAAAGCAGAATTCTTTATGCAGAGGTTGATACATGAAAGAAATCTGCCAATAAAGGTAATTGGATTATTGTGCAACTCCAGGGACACAGCTGAAATATGTATACAGTATTTTTAATGTTTCCTCCCAAAAGATTACCTTTTTGAGATGATGCTGATTTAATGTCCAATGAGCTGGTTGGATATGAGGAAGTAACATTGGAAACAAATTTGCTGAACAGTTAAGTACATGTACAAAAAAAAAAAAAAACTGCAAATTATTTTGGCAGATAAAACTGATAACTGTGTTGCATGATCGAGCAATTGCCAGTAAAAGTAGCACAGTGCTGAATAGCAAAAAATGGCCTGGTCATGAAAAGGGGAAAACTTTCCGAAATTGAGATGGTTACAAAAGCAAATGTTAGGCACATACACTATATTGCCAAAAGCATTAGGACACCTGCCTTAACATGTACATGAAAGTTAATTATTATTATTTCAGGTACTTATATAGCGCTGTCAATTCATGCAGCACTTTACATATGCAATGCACATTCACATCAGTCCCTGCCCTCAAAGAGCTTACAATCTAAGGTCCCTAACTCACATACATACACAGTAGGGCCAATTTTTTATACAGGATCCAATTAACCTACCAGCATGTCTTTGGAGTGTGGGAGGAAACAGGAGTGCCAGGAGGAAACCCACGCAGGCACAGGGAGAACATGCAAAATCCAGGCAGGTAGTGTTGTGGTTGGGATTTGAACCAGCGACCCTCTTGCTGCTAGGTGAAAGTGCTAACCACTATACCACTGTGCCGCCCTCAGTCTTAGTCTGTAGGGTTCAATATTGAGCTGGCCCACCCTTTGCAGCTATAACAGCTTTAACTCTTCTGGGAAGGCTGTCCACAAGGTCTAGGAATGTGTCTATGGGAATGTTTGACCATTCTTTCAGAAGTACATTTGTGAGGTCAGGGACTGATGTGGATGAGAAGGGCGGGCTTTCGGTCGCCACTCTAAATTATCCCAAAGGTGTTCTATTTGGTTTAGGTCAGGACTCGCCAGTCAAGTTGCTCCACTTCAAACTCGCATATTCATGTCTTTATGGACCTTGCTTTGTGCAGTGGTGTGCAGTCATGTTGAAACAGCCATCCCCAAACTGTTCCCACAAATTTGGGAGAATGAGATTTTCCAAAATGTCTTGGTATGCTGACACCTAAAGAGTTCCCTTCACTGGAACTAAGGGGCCAAGCCCAACCCCTGAAAAACAACCCCACACCATAATCCTCCCTCCACCAAATGATTTAGACCAGTGCATAAACCAAGGTCCATAAAGACATGGATAACTGAGTTTGGGGTGGAGGAACTTGACTGGCCTGCACAAAGTCCTGACCTAAACCCGATAGAACACCTTTGGGATAATTTAGAGCGGAGACTGCAAGCAGGGTCTTCTCTAGTGATGGACGAACATTGGCCGGGGAGGTTCGCAAACGTCAGCCGCAAATTTTCTCAAAAGTCCCATTGACTTTAATGGGAGGCGAACTTTAAAAACCTTTTGGTCATATTTGCAGCCACAAAAGACGTACTAGCTGTGCACAAATAGTCCCAGCACATGGACAATGTCATAACAGAAGTATTGCAATTGGAAAAGTTGCCCTACGTTTTTTTTTTTTTTTTTTTTAAAGCAAAAATATATATATTTTTTTCATAAATCAGCCAGAACTGACAGCTGCCGGTAAATACATGTCTAATACATATAGGGTCCATTCACACATCTGTAAAATGGGCCCGCATCCATTCCACAATTTGGCAGAACCTTTACAGACCCATTGATTTTCAATTCCAGTCTAAAAAATTAGGCATTCACAGGATAAAGAAGTATCGGCCATTCCAGGCCCCAAAAATTAGCCCACATGCGTTTACCTGACAGCTAAGAACGTAGTATTCTGTGGCTGAAGGTACATTAGGCATTCACAGGATACAGAAGTAAGTGTCGGCCTGTATAGGCCCCAAAAATTAGCCCACATGGGTTTAACTGACAGCTAAGAACGTAGTATTTGATGGCTGGAGGTATATTAGGCATTCACAGGATACAGAAGTAAGTGTCGGCCTGTATAGGCCCTAAAAATGAACCCACATGGGTTTAACTGACAGCTAAGAAAGTTGTACTCTGTGGCTGGAGGTACATTAGGCATTCACAGAAAAAATAATTGTCGGCCCTGAAAGGCCCCAAAAATTTGCCATTCAATGGACATGCAATGCCTTTTATGCTGCTGTATGTAGTGAAGCCAAGGACCAGGAATTGCTGTGGGTGGATGGCGGTCTGGCGGATATTTGTGGCCTGGCATGAGGAATTTCAATGAAACATGGTCTACTGGTCACATGTGTTGAATTCCTCAGAGATCCATGCCTCATTTATTTTTATAAATGTGAGGAAGTCTACACTGTCACGAGCTACGCGAGTGCGCTTATCGGTCACGATCCCCCCTGCTGCACTGAACACCCTTTCGGACAGGACACTGGATGGGGGGCAAGCCAACATTTCCATTGCAAATTGTGCAAGCTCTGGCCAGAGGTCAAGCCTGCCCACCCAGTAGTCCAGGGGTTCATCACTCCTCGGAGCGTCCACATCGGCCGTTAACCCAATGTTGTCAGACACCTGATCCGGAGTACAGCTGTCGATGGTTCGGCTGAAAAAAGGATCTCATATCTGAAGTGACCAAGACATCTTCAAACCGCCCTCTTCTTGCTGGCGCTGTTGGATTGCTACCCCCAACTGTCTCTCTGTGACTGGAAATTCCTCTGCCAGCACACGCAAAAGCAGAATGCAGCATTTGACGCAGCAAGGCCTGGAAGTGCTGCATTCTGATCGCCCTCTGTGATTGTGGTAACATTTCCGCCATTTTTTGTTTGTACCGGGGGTCTAAGTACATTGCCACCCAGTATTGGTCCTTGGCCTTTATGCTTTTTATACGGGGGTCCCCTTAAAACATTGGAGCATGAAGGCCCCCATTCGCACTAAACTGGAAGCGCTGTAGTGGCCTGCTTCCAGCTCATCATCCAGGAAAATGTCGTCCTCGTTCTCCTCCCCCCAACCACAGATAACACCAGGGATCCCAGAAAGGTTTAAAGCATGCTCTTATTGCTCCTCCTCATCCCCCCCCCTGGCACTATCCTCCTCTGACTCCTCTTCAGACTCCTGCTGTTGACTTGTCTCAGATGGATTAGCACCCACTAGGAATTCATCCAACATTGCGACTTCCTCATCTTCCTGCTCCTTGATGGCCTGATAAATGACACGATGAAATGCACACTCCAGAATGAAGGCGTAAGGTACAATATCACTGATGGTGCCCTTGCCGTGACTTACCAGTTTGGTGATCTCATCAAATGGCCGCAGAAGTCTGCATGCGTCGCGCATGAGCAGCCACTGGCGAGGTGAAAAAAACCCAAGCTCCCCAAAACCTGTCCTGCCGCAGAGTTCGTACAGGTAGTCGTTAACTGCACGTTTCTGCTGGAGCAGCCTATCAAGCATATGCAATGTTGAGTTCCATCGTGTCAGGCAGTCACAAATAAGACGCCTGACGGGCAGGTTGTGTCGCCACTGAATGTCAGCTAGGTGAGCCATGGCTGTGTAAGATCTTCGGAAATGGCCCGAGATTTTCCTGGCCTGCCGCAAGATGTCCAGGACCCCAGGGTATTTTGGCAATGAATCGCTGCACGACCAAGTTCAGGACGTGTGTCATGCATGGCACGTGTGTTATTTTGCCCTGTTTCAGCACGCTCAGCAGATTGACACCATTGTCGCACACCACTTTACCAACTGTCAAATTGAGCGGTGTCAGCCACTGATCAGCCTGTGAACGCAAAGCTGAAAGGAGTGCAGGACCAGTGTGGCTCTTGGCTTCCAGGCACAACAGACGCAGCACAGCATGGCAACGTCTCACCTGGCATGTGGAATAGGTTCTGGGGATCTTGGGCGGCGCAGCGGAAGAGACAGTAGCAGCGGAAAAGGAGGAGTCAGCTGAGGAGGAGATGGAGGAGGAGAAGAAGAAGAGGCAGGCCTGCATGCAATCCGTGGCAGTACAACTAAATCTACACGGGTGCCACAGGTTACATGCTTGACGGCCGTCAGAAGGTTCACCCAGTGGGCAGTAAAAGTGATGTACCTTCCCTGCCCGTGTTAGGTAGACCATGTGTCTGTGGTCAGATGTATCTTGGCACCAACACTGTATGCCAGAGATATATTCACTTGCCGCTGAACATGGCCATACAGCTCTGGAATGCCCTTCTGCAAGAAATATTTCCTGCCTGGGACCTTCCATTGTGGTGTTCCAATGGCCACAAATTTACGAAAGGCCTCGGAGTCCACCAGTTGATATGGCAGTAGATGGCGGGCTATCCGTTCCGACAAGCCAGCAGTCAAACGTTGGGCAAGAAGGTTATGCGGCGTCATCATTTTTTTACGCTCCAACATTTGGGCCACAGAAGCCTGCCTTTTTCCAGAACAACGTGACGACGGCATCATGGAAGGTGGAGTGGAGGACAAATGTGAGGAGAAGGAGAAGAGGCTGGACGGTGAGAGCCTGGAGTGTGGCTTTGTGGGTTTTGACGGTGTTGCTCCCACTGGGCTCGGTGATGGGAGTTCAGGTGCCTTCTTAAGGCGGTCATCCCTAGGTGAGTGTTGGGCTTACTGTGACTTATGCGTTGACTGCAAAGGCTGCAGATGGCAACACTGTTGTCAGCAACGGACACATTAAGAAAGCCCACACTGTGGAGCCATGTGCCGGCGTCCTGGGAGCACCAGATGTGACTGTACATGGTTGATGGCTCGCTCCTGATACATTTGCAGTCTGCTTTGTACCTCTTGTGCAATGCAAGTTTTCTCTCTGCTAGATGTTTGTAAGTGGTTTCTTTGCCTGCAAAATTGGAGTTTGAGTCTTTCTTCGTTCCGCTTTTTTATGAATATTTGATGAATAAACTTTTAAAACGATAATACACTATCTGGAGCCTTTCTTTTAACGCCATATCCTGAGAATCGAGATCGGGTAAGGAGGAACCTAACCTGTATCCCACCAGGATCATCCACAAAGGGGATCCCCAATCCGGCCTGAACGGCCTCCAAGCGCTGTAGGTCCTAGTGCTATACATCACATAGGACCCAACAATTCTGGTAAGTCATTTTATTTCTACCACAAGCCACAGGAAAAGAGGAATCCACATCACGAAAGTCACAAACTTTTATTTATTGAGCACGAAGCACTTTGCACCTGATCACCACTTGAAAAGACTTTATTTATTGAATTTTACATTTATTTTATTCATATATATTGATCACCAATGGAAAATACTTATTTATCTATTTATCAATTCCTTGGAACTTTTTATTAATTTTCATGTGTTTAATTTATTTGTATTTTCACTTATACTGTAAAGATAAGTTTTCAACATTGTTCACATACATTAAGTTAATTGTTTTTCTGTGGAAAGCGCTGTATATAGCCTAGGCTATTTTTCTATTAATGCAAGTTCTGCCTGCCTCTCCTCCCTATCTGCCGGTCTGTCTCTCCCTCTGAACTCCCCTCCTCTTCCTCTCTTGTGGCCACCCACGTGACGTCCATAGACACGTCATCATCCATGTCACCTTCCCCACCACTAACATTTGAGATCTCGGAGTAGGCAGCAACAGCGGGGACCAACCTCCTTGGGCTGATCTGGGTACTGTCGTCAGACTGCTGAGTGGCGGCTGTTGCTATTTCCTCTTCCTGATCCAATGCCAACAATGGCTGCGCATCGCAAATGTCTTGTGATGGATCGGAAAATAATTCCAGTGACTCAAGCGGAGGGTATGTGGTGGTGTTTGTGGTGGTGTCTTTGGGGGTGCACACAGCAGAGAGTGAAGAGGGTGCAGATAGAGAGGATGAGGAGGGTGGAGAAGAGGAAGGCTGAGTGAGCCACTCAACCAAGTCTGGTGCGTCCTTTGATGTAAATGCACGCAGCTTTTGAAACTTCACACTTTGGTTCCGGCCTACTGCTCCTGCCCTACCCCTACCACCCCTGCGTAAGTGTCTGCCTCTTCCTCTGCCTGTCATGTTTTTAAATTAACCTTTGACAAAAGTCTCTAGAGAATCGCAGTATATCTGGAAAAAGGTATAAAACACCCCGCTTCAATCTGTGGTATTGGGGGGCCACAGGTTTATCACACCAGTTCTCCAAATAATTGGCCAGTAACTGTTGTCACTGTGTGTAGCACAGTTAACACAGCAAAAGAGGCCAAATTTTTGCAGGACTAAAATACACTCTTAGAAAAGTATACTGTTAAATAACACTCCACTTCACTATGTGGTATTGGGGGGCCACTGGTTTATCACACCAGTTGTTCAAAAAATTGGCCAGTGAGTTTGGCACTGTGTGTATCAGACTTAACACAGCAAAAGATGCAATATTGTTGCAGGACACAAATACACTTGTAAAAGTATACTCAGATAAAACCCCACTTCAGTATGTGGTATTGGGGGGGGGGGGCACTGGCCTATCACACCAGTTATAATAAATTAAAAGTGCTTTTGTCACTGTTTGTAGTATTGCTGCAGTCACCACACCTGTCACAATGCTGCACAATGCACAATACTAATCCACTATAAAATTTCTACAAAGTATATTATACCGTGGATTACCCCCCCCCCCCCCCTTATATAGTGCACTGCACACCATTACCCAAAAAATTGCAGCCCTTTAAATGACTTTTGTGGACATTAACAGAGCGATTTGTCATTGCTGTCGATCTCTAACTGCCCCTAAAGTACAGACTGGATACCTGTCCCTAAACTCAAAAGAGACTGCAGTAGACCTATACCGAAATACCAGCCCTGAAAAGGACTTTTGTGGACATTAACAGAGATCGGCAGCAGTGACACAAATCGCTCTAACTGCCCCTAAAGCACAGACTGGATACCTGTCCCAAAACTCAAAAGAGACTGTAGTAGACCTATACCGAAATACCAGCCCTGAAAGGGACTTTTGTGGATGTTAACAGAGCTATTTGTGTCTGGCAATCTCTCCCTCATGAACACAGCAGACCTTTCTCTACGCTGACAAAAAGCAGAATGTGAAATGGCCGACAGCTGAGGTCTATTTATAGGGTAGGGGGCATGTCCATGTGCTGAAATGTTTCAATTGGCTGTCCTGTTCCACCTGACGGCTGTGTGATGGGTCAAGGGTCTCCCCAATGTAAACTAATATGTCCATCGCAAACAACGCCATGTGTTGGCAAAATTGGCGGGTAGCGAAATAGGAAAATTTGCCGCGAACCGACTGCCGGGCGAACCGCAAGGCCATCTCTAGTAGACATGGCACTTGTCATTGGGCGCACCCGAACTTGCACAGACCATACTTTCTTAGCCCTTTCCATGCCTTCCCTCTTTACCTTCCTCTATCTCCCTGCCCCCCCTTTTTTATTATTATTTTGCCCCCCCTCTTTTACAGTCCCCTCTTCAAGTCGACCCCCCATCCTCCTCTTTTCACTCCCTAACATATCTAACCGCAGCCCCTATTTGATACATTCCATAAATCTGTGATCTACTTTATGCCTACCTTTTATAACCCCGACCGTCTGCTCACGTAGAGAACAATTTGAAATTTACTACGGTGGTCACTCCGCAGACCTGGACACAACATGATCCCTAAGGGGGTGTCTGGTCTCCGGAGTGGACATCGGGTTGGAACTAACGCATCGGATCTTCTATAACCCCTCTCTAGGCGGGGATCAGATGGACCACGTATTCCTTCCAAATCTGGCTGATTCACTGTTCTAAAATATATACTGTGCTTGTATTTGAACACGTTATCATACTTTTTCCATGACCTTGCTAGTGCTACATGTATTATTGTCACGCGGTGCTGGTTTTTTTTTCTGTATTGGCTCGCTTTTGTATACCTTACTTGTTTGTTCAAAATTTCCAATAAAATGCTTCTAATAAAAAAAAAAAAAAGTGTTACTTAACCCAGGACCCTGCATTCACTATATATGGTCTCACACTGTACACAGAACATGGAAATGCAATTATTTTAAGTATAAACTGCTAAATACCCTTTCTTGTCAGCAGTATGTAAGCAGTATTATGACTTCTATCAGTGTCTGGTTAAAGCTTGTAGGAGGAGTTTTCATTCTCCTCTTACTGTCCTATGAGGCAGCATGACTTCTGACCGTAGACGGTGCTTTTTGGCCCTGTGCTAATCACATGCACCCTTCAACAAGAAAAATAAAAAAAACTCTCTAGCAATACACACCAAACTGAGCATGTGCAGAGTGGCTCCAAAGCTTTGTACTATCGGCAGATGGATTGGTGACAGTAAAAGAAGGGGAGGATCAGAGAAGACAGGATCAAACAGCCTTTTTACATAATGCAGAGGATTAACCTCTTAGGTTCCAGAGGTTCTTAGGTTATGGACTAGATTTACTGTTGTAGGTTTAGTAACACTTTAAACTTGAGGCATGAGCAGTAGATTTAATGTTTTGTTTTTGTGGTTGAAGTAAAGGTAGAAACCGCTGCAAGGGTATCCATTTGTTTAAAATTTTACTTTTCCTTTACATAAAAGTAAGTCTTTAGGCTCTGAAACGTTTTGCCCTGGCTAGTCTGAACTTACTAGAAAGCACTACATGTTGAGTGAAACAGACTAAAATATCACATGAGATATGGGTCAGAGAGGAATAAGCAAAGCAGAACATGCATTCTTCTGTTGTGCAGTTGGACAGTTGGAAAACCTATAGGAAGAAGAAACCTACTGTTTACTGAAAATTTGCTAAAACATACCATCAGCAGGCAAGCATGAACAAAAACTATTTTCTCTTTGGCCAGTGTAATGATGATAATATTCTCACCATCTCATTTATGTGCCAGATCAGGTCATTTGCTGACAGAGCATGGCAGGGGTAGCATGAAAGGGGGAGTCACCTCCTTGTCTAATTAGTTTACTGTCCCATATGGGGCAAATTTGTCTCACATCTTAGGTAACACCATTGTAAACAGCAGTACTTTGTAGCTGGAAGTCCAGCACGGGTAGTTTATCATGTACAGCCTTCAAAAGGGTCAGATAGCAGAGGAAGGCAGAGTTTAAATAGGGATTATGAAGATTTCACCTTACTGCCTACCTGAAAGCTGAATATTCCTATTCTACTCTTTAAAGGGTTCAAATCTATTATCTTTCATTTCATGAAAAGGTCACTTTAAAACCAAGTCATAAAGAATTCATTGGTGCAATAAAAAGGGATAGTGGCAGTTCAGGTTGTATACTATGTTGTGAGTTTACTACTGATTGAAATCGAAATAAGGCAAATAAAGTAAAGAATTAAAGCTACATCATATCTCTGCTGATATGTTGATCAAATCTAGTCCAGTCGGGATGATGACCAAGAAAAACATTGTTACTGGAACAACTAAGAAAATACATGACATTGTTCCTCAGGATTCAGACAAGATATGGATGTCAATAGGGCTCCACTGGTGTTCAATAGGTGCTTTATTTAGTCACAGAACCTAGACACTTATTTTTTTTTTTCCATAATAAATTTTATTAAGATTTTATATAGAAAACATACAAAATATACACAGTACATGAGAACAGCTACATGAAGTGTATACAGAAAGGTGATACAATAATCACATAGTAGCATAACGTAGCAATAACGACTAGGATGTTCATAGTGGGTATTTGCAGAACATTAACAAAGAAGATATGGCCATGTGGTTAGCATAACCTGTGTGAGGGGGGTCCCTTAACGTGGGGAGCCCATCTGAGGGCAGGCAAGGAAAAGGGGTCATGTGCCACAGCGGCAACATATACTGGGTATCGTTAGCCAGGTTGTATGCAAGATAAGGGTTGCATTCGGCCAAAAATTAGGCAAGGGCCCACTGGGTATGAAGTGGATGGTCGTTTTAACTGGGTAAAAAGGACAAACAACAGATTGGGCGGGAAGGATGGGAAGGGAAAGAAGGGGAGGGGCCAGAAAAAGAAAAGAGAGGACGTGAAGGGAGTAAAGAGGTGGAAATAGGGGGGAGGAAGGCAGGGGAATGAAGGGAGTTGAGGGAATGGGGTTGGGAAAGATAAGAAGAAAGGAGAGTAGGGCAATGCATGATCAGTAGTGATTCAGCGATCAGCATTACAATGGGCGCAGAGATAAGAATAGGACGTGGAAGTAACCTCAAGCCTCGGTATATTCCTCGAGTTCACGTTGGTGAGCCCCCGGTCCCCATAATTGTTTTGTATGTGTACTTGAACCGGATCCAATCTATCCATTGGGCTGAGAAATTGTGAATTTGATCATTAGAGATGCTGATTAGTTCCTCCATTTCCTCAATTCCATTGAGTCTAAGAAACCACTCTCTAGACGATGGGATGGAGGTCGATTTCCAATGGCAAGGTAGGCACAGCTTGGCGGCGTTTAGCATATGACGGGCAAGAATCGGCTTGTGAGCGTTGTGCGTATCTGGGGTATGGTTGAGAAGGGAATGACCAGGAGTCAGGAGAAGATCACAGGACGTGACCTCACGTATCAATCTGTGGATCGTCTCCCAGAAGGGCTGAATGATGGCACAATTCCACCAGATATGAAGCATGGTGCCGGGTTCTCTCTGGCACCTCCAGCAGGTGTCAGGAACTCCTGGTTGGAACTTGTGAATTCTGTCTGGTGTTCTATACCAGCGCTAGACACTTATTTTAACCACTTTACCACTGGAGGATTTTGATGTCTTACGTCCAGGCCACTTTTTGCGATTCCTGCACTGTGCGAATTTAACTGACAATTACGCGGTCGTGCGATGCCGTACCCAAACAATATTTACAACCTTTTTTTCCCACAAACAGAGCTTTCTTTTGGTGGTATTTGATCACCTGTGCGATTTTTACTTTTTGCGCTATAAACAAAAAAAGAGCGTAAATTTTGAAAAAATAACAATATTTTTCAAATTTTTTTTATATAAAATTCCCCCCCCCAAAAAATGTAAAAATCTAATTTTTTTAAGATTTTTAGCCAGTTTGTTTTCTGCTACCTATGTTTGGTAAAATAAATCACAATAAGCGTATTTTGATTGGTTTGCGCAAAAGTTAATGCGTTTACTAACTAAGGGAAAGATTTCTGTCATTTTTGGTGTTTTTTTTTTTAACGAGTAGTGGCGGCGATCTGCGATTTTTTTTTTTTGCGGGACTGCGACATTGCGGCGGACAGATCGGACCCTTGACTGACATTTTACACAAGCGGGCGGATCTCCAAACTCGATTCCCCGATGATCGGGGAAGAGCGACGGTGATCACCGCCGCTCCTCCCCTGGCCCGACTGCCGCTGTGACTGAATACAGTGGGAGCGAGCCTCTGGCGGCGCGCGTACTCCGCCCACAAGGGGAGGAGTTCAGCGACGTAGGTCTACGTCGCTGGGTGGGGACTAACCACTTTGCCGCAGTAGAGTTCGAGTGAGCGGTCGGCAAGTGGTTAAAAAGATTTTATGATTTTGCCCAATCAGGGCAATGGGATAGTCACTTCAATGTTCATCCCTAAATAACTTATGCTTGTTAGAATTGAGTCACACCCTGCATAAACTCCATGTCTTTTGGGGGCCTGGAAGTTGGCCACTCAGGCTTGAGTACTACAACCTGGGATGAGGAATGTGGTAAATGTAAGTTTTGGCATAGGTGTGGGCTTTCTAAAGACAACCATTTTGCCTCAAATGGGCAAAGTAATGGCATCCTAAAGCAGTAGAAAACCGCAGCAAAAAAAAAAAAGAAAATTGGGCCCAAGAAGCTTACGTCATAATATGCTTGTGTGCACCAACATACTAGCACATTATGACAGACTTACCTGAAAACAAAGCACTCTAGTGGTGCACTGTCACCATTGTAGGTGTTTCCATCTTCACTCGGTCTTCCTTCTGGGCTCACATGCTTTGGCCGTATAAATGGCTGAGCCGTGATGACATCACTCCAGCCCATGGACAGCACAGTCCATTTAGAGCCCAGTGAGCATGGGCTGCTGACGTCACGCTGCTTCTAAAGTAAATATCTCCTAAATTGTGCGCATTTAGAAGATATGTACTGTATCTATAGGTAAGCCATATTATAGGCTTACCTATAGGCAGTGTTGGGGTAGTTACTCAAAAAATTTAACTAGTTACTTCTGTAAATTGTAACGAGATTACTTTACTAGTTACTGCATTTGAAAAGTAACTGCACTACTTATTACTTTACTTTCCTCTTTCTTAATTGACCGTGTAGAAGACGATACATGACACTCTTTCTGCATAGAGTTTATTGTATAAACACAGGCTTTGGGAAACATGAGAACAAAATCTGAAAAAACAGAATAAAACATAAAGTGCAACAAAAAGTCATAAACTTCATCCCTCTCTATTCTTCGAAATAACGATTGTATCACACAGCTTGGGTAACGCAGGAAAGCGCGTTCCTATAGCCTAGTAAAGTAGTGTAGTTACCTCCTATAGCCTAGTAAAGTAGTGTAGTTACCAATATTAGTATTGTAACTAGTTACTTTACTTAGTTACCAAAAAAAGTAATGTAGTTACTGTAATCCATTACTTTGTAACTCGTTACCCCCAACACTGCCTATAGGTAAGAATCAACAAAGTTATCTCCTACTTTAAGTCCATGTGATGCGAACAGACCACCTTTAAGATAAAAATTTCCAAGATCATGCCAGCATTTGGTTTTAAATGGCTTTTAAATGTTTATAGTACATTATTGATGGAGTACAGATCATGCCTGCACTGCTAAACCCACTCTGTACATGAGATTTAAAAAAAGGGGTTACAAATGTGACCATGTGCATGGTAACTCCACAGTCATTATAAAAAAAAAATATTTTCAATACAGTGTAATGTATGTAAAAACGCCTCCTACTTACTATTTTTTTAGTAATTTGAAAAAAACTCATCTTCCGTGATTAGGCTGTGCCATCTTGAGTAATGTTTTCTGTCTCCCCCGTGGACATAATCTCCGCCCCTTACTTGTTTCCCCTGCCCAAATCTCGTCAAACAGTCACATGGGGAGAAGAGGGAATGACCGCCCAACATCACGAGTGTTCTAAGCTGTGCCGCTGAGAGCGGAACTCGCATACACCACATGATGTCAATGGGGAGACGGAACACACAGTGTGCTGTGAATCTAAGGACTGGAAGCCCATGTGCCGGACTGCCGGTGACATAATAAAACATTGCAGGACGGATTGCTAGAAGAATAAACAAGTAAGGAGACTATGAAAGGCAATGTTCACTAGCTTTAAAAACTAACCACTTGCCAACCTCATGTTGGCAAGTGGATACACTACAGCAGGCTGGCTCAGCTGCGCAAATCTCCTTACCCATACGTCACTCCTCGGAAACGAGCGTGGGGGCCCGAGCGCATGGCAGCTCTTGAGAGGAGATGGTGATCTGCGGGGCCGGTGGCCACGATTGCTGCCGGGCACCCTCAATCACCCTCATCCCTCAATCACCTCAATCACTACCCGGGAAAACAAAACGACAGTCTGCCATTATAAACATGGCAGACCACTCTTCTGTCAGCAATCAACACAGGACTCCTTGTATTTAGGAACACATGTCCCTGTGTTAATTCTATAGGTCCATCCTCCTCACATTTAGAAAACACCCCCTAGACAGACATTTAACCCTTCGATCGTCCCTGGTGTTAACCCCTTCCCTGCCAGTGTCAGTACAGTAACAGTGCATATTTTTAGCACTGATTACTGTAGTAATGTCACTGGTACCCCCAAAACTGTCAATGTCAGTTAGGTGTCCGATCTGTCTGCCGCAATGTGGAAGTCCCGCTAAAAATCGCTGATCGCCGCCATTACTGGTAAAAAAAAAAGTTTAATAAAAATGACATACAGCTTTCCCCTAGTTTGTAGACACGATAACTTTTGTGCAAACCAAACAATATACACTTATTGGGATTTTTTTACCAAAAATTTGTAGCAAAATACATTTTGCCCTAAAATGATGAAAAAAATGTGATTTTTAATTTTTTTTTATTGGGACTGTTACAGAAAGGGAAAAATATTATTTTTTCCCCCAAAATGTTCACTCTTTTTTTTGTTTATAGCGCAAAAAATAAAAATTGCACAGGTGATCAAATACCACCAAAACAAAGCTCTATTTGTGGGAAAAAAAAGGACATCAATTTAATTGGGGTACTGCGTTGCACCACCGTGCAATTGTCAGTTAAAGTAACGCAGTGCAGTATCTAAAAAAAATGGCCTGGCCATTAAGGGGGTAAATCCTTCCGGTCCAGAAGTGGTTAGGGTTGCAATACGCAGAAGTTTTGATGGAGAGTTTACAACTAGTGTTGAGCGAATACGGACTGTATTATTTGTGTTCGTACCGAATAATTGGATTTTTGTTACCCGAACACGGACCCGAAAACTTTACTGTATGTTCGGGTTTAAAATCAGTGTCCGGTCATTTTATTTCCTGTTTTGTATGTAATGGCGTGCTTTTAATGGCGGGCTTTCAACAGCCAATCAACAAACGTTTAACTGGTGTGCCTTAAGCCATCCCAGCCATGCCTACAAATGTATTAGTAGCTGTGATTGACCATCTGAAGCATGTGACCATGTCTTTATAATTTCGAGAGCCCCCAGCGCGCCGCATCATTCTGCTGTAGTTTAGGGACAGGGCACACATCATACGTGCTGGCTGCTGATTAGGAACAGACAGTGATTCTGTGAAAAATTGTGTCTGAAAAGAATGCAGGGACAGGTCAGAGTGCAGGCAGGGAAAGTTATTAGAGCATTTTAGGGCCAGGCTGGAGATTAGGCAGGGTCAGTCTTCTACATCAATTTTGCTGTGTGGGGGGTGGTGCAGTGAACGATCTTATTGAGCATATTAGGGACAGGCTGGAGATTAGGCAGGGACAGTATACATCGATTTTGCTGTGTGGGGGGTGGTGCAGTGAATGATCTTTTTGCCCTCACTTGAGCCCACTGAGGAGGAGGAGGGAGAAAAAAAAATCTATTTTTATCAGTCAGTTGTGTGCAGCGTTCATCTTAGATCTATTTTACTACAAGTTAAAGGGGATTTTTTTTCCCCCTTCATAGCCTTTTTGCAGCAGTGCTGACTGTGACATAAGACACTGCTGTGTTCACATGTGCTATTGAGTGATTTTCAATTTTATACACTTTTTTCTATTCCACTATTCAATATACACCCTTTTGGGTTAAAAAAAATTAAATTGTGACATAGTCTGTACTAATCTATTTAAACATTACAAACTTAAAGGGGAATTTTCTTTTTTTTCCCCTTCATAGCCTGCTGCAGAGCTGACTGTGACATAAGACACTGCTGTGTTCACATGTGCTATTGAAAAATCACCAATTTTATATCATATTTTCTATTCCGCTATTCAATCTACACCCTTTAGGGTAAAAATAATTAAATTGCGGCATAGTCTGTATCGGTACGTGTGAGATGCACCTTTCCAATTTTTGGGGCGCATCTTCTACCGCCGAGGATTGCAGGGTGCTTAAGTTTGCCTCCTACCTGTTCCGAACTCCTCCTACTCCTCATCCTGCCTTTAGGGTACAAAAAATAGTAATCGGGGCCTAGTCTGGGTCTGTACGTGTGAGATAGATACACCCTTTGATATCATATTTGCTATTCCGCTATTCAATCTACACCCTTGGGGTAAAAATAATTAAATTGCGGCATAGTCTTTATCGGTACGTGTGAGATACACCTTCCCAATTTTTGGGGCGCATCTTCCCCTTCCGAGGATTGCAGGTTGCTTCAGTTTGCCTCCTTTTCCAAACTCCTCCTACTCCTCATCCTGCCTTTAGGGTACAGAAAATAGTAATCGGGGCCTAGTCTGGGTTTGTACGTGTGAAATACACCGTTTTATAAAAATTTTTCTATTCCGCTATTCAATATACACCCTTTTGGAGTGTAAAAAATTAAATTACGGCATAGTCTGTATCGGTACGTGTGAGATACACCCTTTTAAATTTGTTTGGCGCATCTCCTTCCACCGCCGAGGATTGCAGGGTGCTTCAGTTTGCCTCCTGTTCCGAACTCCTCCTACTCCTCTTCCTCATCCTGCCTTTAGGGTACAAAAAATTGTAATCGGGGCCTAGTCTGTGTTTGTACGCGTGAGATAAACCGTTTTATATCCTTTTTTCTATTCCGCTATTCAATATACACCCTTTTGGGGTGAAAAAAATGAAATTTGCGTCATACTTTGCATATTTGACTGTGAGATACACCCGTTGTATTTGTATACTGTTTTTCTATTCCGCTATTTAATAAACACCCTTTTGGGGTAAAAAAAAATTAAATTGCGGCATAGTTTGCATATTTGACTGTGAGATACACCCGTGCGATACGGTTGTTGTTTTGTTCCGCTATTCAATAAACACCTTTCTAGGGCAAGATCATAAATTACAGAAATATGAGGAGACCGTCAAATAGGGGCCGTGGCCTGGGTCGTGGTGCTGCTGGTAGAGCTCCTGTTGCAAGGAGAGGACGTGGTCGATCTGTGCCAGCTACACGCACAAGTGAAACACCTTCCTCAAGTGTGAGTAGGCGACAGAACCTGCAGCAGTATTTGGTAGGGCATCATGCGCCTCTAGAAGTGATGAGGCCAGAAGTAGTACAGGCAATAGTAGATTGGGTTGCTGACAGTGCCTCCAGTTCCTTCACATTGTCTCCCACCCAGTCTACTGCAGAAAGGTCAGAGTTGGCACCTGCAGCCGATGTCCAACCGTCTTTCACCTCACCCCCTTGCAAATCAGGCAAGCAGTCTGAGCCCCAAGTCATGCAGCAGTCTCTTCTTCTTTTTGATGACTCTGTCAGCAGGGTTTCCCAGGGTCATCCACCTAGCCCTGCCCCAGAAGTGGAAGAGATTGAGTGCAGCGATGCCCAACCACTTATTTCTCAAGATGAGTACATGGAAGGACCATCGCAGCACGTCTCCGATGATGACGAAACGCAGGTGCCAACTACTGCGGCACTCAGAATTGTGGAGACCGACAAGGAGGGCAGGGGTGAAGACTGGGTGGAAGATGATGTGGAGGACGATGAGGTCCTCGACCCCACATGGAATGAAGGTCATGCAGGTGACCTGAGTAGTTTGGAGGAAGAGGCGGTGGTCGCACAGAGCCACCAGCACAGCAGAAGAGGGAGAAGGGTGCAGAAGCGGAGCGGCCGTGCCCTAGACACTACGCCTGCTACTGCCCAACGCAGCAAGGGACTGAGCACACCAAAGCCAGCTCAAAGGAGTTCTCTAGTGTGGAAGTTCTTCAGAAAATGTGCTGATGACAGGACACGAGTGGTTTGCACCCTGTGCAGTCAGAGCCTGAAGCGAGGCATAAACCTTCTCAACCTGAGCACAACCTGCATGATCAGGCATCTAAGTGCAAAGCACGAGCTGCAGTGGAGTAGACACCTTCAAAACCAAGAAAGGTCTCTGGCTCCTCCTGCTTCCTCTTCTGCTGCAGTCTCATCCTCTTCATCCACCTCTGTAGTGATACCGGCACCTGCCACCCCGCAAACAGACGATCTGTCAGCAACACCACCACCTGGGTCACCAACCATCTCCACAATGTCCAGTGGAAGCGTTCAGCTTTCCATCTCCCAAACACTTGAGAGGAAGAGGAAGTACCCCCCTACCCACCCGCGATCCCTGGCCCTGAATGCCAGCATTTCAAAATTCTTGGCCTTTGAAATGCTGTCATTCCGTCTGGTGTAGACGCACAGTTTTAAAAGCCTTATGTCGGTGGCTGTCCCACAGTACGTTGTGCCCAGCCGCCACTACTTTTCCAGGCAAGCCATCCCTTCCCTGCACAACCAAGTGGGGGAAAAAATCAGGTGTGCACTGCGCAACGCCATCTGTGGCAAGGTCCACCTAACTACCGATACATGGACCAGTAAGCACGGTCAGGGGCTTTATATCCCCCTAACGGCACTCTGGGTAAATGCAGTGGCAGATGGGCCATAGGCGGATAGCAATTTGGCGCATGTCCTTCCACCACCGAGGATTGCAGGGTGCTTCAGTTTGCCTCCTGTTCCTAACTCCTCCTACTCCGCTTCCTCATCCTCTACCGCCTCCTTATCCGGTCAGCGTAACACCTTCAGCACAGCCAGGGGTAAACGACAGCAGGCAGTTTTAAAACTTGCCTGTTTGGGGGAAAAACCACACACCACGCAGGAGCTGTGGAGGAGCATGGAACAGCAGACAAATGAGTGGTTGCTGCCAGCGAGCCTCAAGCCCGGCCTGGTGGTGTGTGATAACGGGCGAAATCTCATAGCAGCTCTGGGCCTAGCCGGTTTGACGCACATCCCTTGCCTGGCGCATGTGCTGAATTTGGTGGTGCAGAGGTTCCTTAAAAATTACCCCGATATGTCAGAGCTGCTGCAGAAAGTGCGGGCCGTCTGTGCGCACTTTCGGCGTTCTCACCCTGCTGCTGCTCCACCAACATGGCCAGTGCCAATGACGCCGTTGTCAGCTTAACTATCCCACTTCTATGCCTCCTTCAAAAAACCATTCGGGCGATGATGGAAGAGGATGTGGCACAGGATGAGGAGGAGGATGAAGAGGTAACATTTCCAAGGCTTTCAGGGCAGTCATTCGCAAGTGGCTCCGAGGGTGGGTTCCTGCACCCACAAACGCCAGGGACACAATTGTTCAGCAGGGGTACAGTTCTGGAGGATGAGGAGGAGGAGATGGAGGAGGAGATGGAACCATGTTCACAGCAGGGTGGCACCCAGGCCAGCTCATGGCCATCACTGGTGCGTGGCTGGGGGGATACAGAGGACACAGACGATACACCTCCCACAGAGGACATCCTTTTGTTGCCTTTGGGCAGCCTGGCACACATGAGCGATTACATGCTGCAGTGTCTCCACAACAACCGCCGAGTTGCCCACATTCTAACTTGTGCTGATTACTGGGTGGCCACGCTGCTGGATCCCCATTACAAGGACAACGTACCGTCCTTAATTCACTCACTGGAGCGCGATCGCAAGATGCGCGAGTACAAGCGAACGCTGGTAGACGTGATGCTGCTGGCATTCCCACCTGACAGCGGGGCCACAGTGGAAGCACAAGGCCAAGGCAGAGGAGGAGGAGGAAGAGGTCGACAATGCAACCAGGGCACCGCCAGCACCTCAGAAGGCAGGGTTAGCATGGCCGAAATGTGGAAAAGCTTTGTCAGCACGCCACAACAAACAGCACCACCAGCAGCTCATATGGAACGTCTTAGCAGGAGGCAGCATTTCAGCAACATGGTGGAGCAGTATGTGTGCACACGCCTACATGTAGTGAATGACGGGTCTGCCCTCTTCAACTTCTGGGTCTCCAAATTGGGCACATGGCCTGAGCTTGCCCTTTATGCCTTGGAGGTGCTGGCATGCCCTGCAGCCAGTGTATTATCTGAACGTGTATTTAGCACGGCTGGGGGCGTTATCACAGACAAGCGCAGCCGCCTGTCCAGAGATAATGTGGACAAGCTCACGTTCTTTAAAATGAACCAGGCATGGATCCCACAGGACTTTTCCGTACCTTGTGCAGAATAGAGATGGATACCGACCTTACCCAGCCATTGTTCTATTTTTGATCTTTCTCACTCTTTTGGGGTGTACCCTCATTTAAAATGACTGAAAAAAAGCAGTGTTGGCTACCTCGTCCTCCTCCACCGCCACTTTCCACCTACACCGCCACATCCACCACCACCTCAACCTCCCTCCTACTCCATATGGGCCTCGTCCTTCACAGATGAAGAACATTGTTTTATTTTTCTGTTTTTTTTTGTTGTTGTTTTAAGTTATTTCCCTATCCACATTTGTTTGCAGAGCACTTGCCATGCTCTTAACTACGTTTTGCTGCCATTTGCAGCACTCTAGCCCTTTCCATTGGTGTTTTTGAGCCATTTTAGTGCCTGAAAGTTCGGGTCTCCATTGACTTCAATGGGGTTCGGTGTCCGGATAAAGTTCGGAAAAAGTCCGGGACACGAACCCGGACTTTTTTTTCAAGTTCGGCCGAACCCGCCGAACACGGACATCCAGGTGTCCGCTCAACTCTATTAACAACCACTTTAATGTAATTTTTTCCACTAGTTATTACTCAGTATTCATTGACTTCAGCCTTTATAAAAGGCAAAAAAAGTTACTTGAAAAGTGATAAGAAAAAACTGCAAAGTGCAGCGTAGTGTGAAATCAGGATTTTTATAAACAGACCTCTAAGACAGGAAAAAGAGAAATTAAAATTTCTATAAATTGAAGATTAAATGTTCTAAGGCGGCTTGGTTAAGAATAACTTTAAATCTGCGCTACAAGTTCTGTGTACAAGCTTTCATCTACAGACTCTGTAATAAGCTCTTGTGAAGATGAATAAAGAACTCTGCAACCAATCTTCCTTAATAAAGATAAAACTTAGCAAAGAAGAAGATGTCTCTAAATTGATTTTAACCCTTTGTGTGCAAAAATAAATTCTCTTCATTAGGTGGAATATTAGCATATAACCAGTTGAAGTAGAATATCAGGTAAAGTTATCTAGTTAGTTTGTCAAATGCCGGTGTAATCCTTGAAACTTTGTAGCATGGTACATTCAAAGTCAACTTCTTTAAATTATTTACAGAAAAATACTCTTTTATTCTGAATCCTGTACAAAATAACATGGAAAGGCGAGATGTTAATGTCATCTCATTGCATACAAATGGATGCAGCGTCGAAAAGTAGGCATTATTTTCACTAAAGCAGTGGAATGAATAGAGGTGTATGAAATGAACCTTGCTCGGCTTTCACATCACTGTATACAATAGCAGGTTTAATAAAACCATCAGTGTCTCTGCAGTAAACAGCCATTTCATCTTCAGCGTTACACCAAAAATACCATGCTTTCAAAATAGAAACCATTGTTCTGACTGACAGCTGATTAGCATTCAAAGTTCTACACAGTTCTGTTGAACCATGCAAAGTGTCTACTATTGTCATATGAAGATTTCACTCAATAGGATTTGGAGCTATGAAAACCAACGTATGGTATAATCAAACTAGCTACATCAGAGCTTGGTAGATACTAATAAAAAAAAAATCAAATTTTCTTTGGACATTCACCAGGTGTTTTCAGTTATTTAAATATATATTATTAATGCAGGAAGCTGTGATTCATGAGTTACATGCCTCTCTAAAGATATTTAAATTTGTATTCATATATTCAGGGGAATAAAATGCCAAAAGCTCTGATTTGCCAAATAAGCTTGTTTGCAATTTGCACACCACTACCCATGACTTCCAGCTCAATATGTCAGTTTTTGATGTAGCACCTTCCTAGGTAGGTGCTAGTAAAACATACCTGTGTCCCTGTTCTGTTTATCACAAGAAAGAAAGCAAGCGCTCTGGCATAGGTTAGATGGGATGGTGGCTGTACCTATAAGAAATACATGGCATAAGGGGTGATGGCAAAAAGGAACAAATATTGGACTGATGGCTGGCAATAATAAAAAATAAATAAATAGATAAAAGGTCCATAAAAAGTCCAAGTCCAATAAATGAAAATATATATGTCAATAATGATGATGATTTCTGCTTTTAGGGCTAGCTCAGAGAACACAGTGAAGCCGGTTCTGTGGATACATATAAAAGAAGAAAACAGAGCGCCTCTAAGTGCAGCATTTATTAAAGCATAAAATCACAAACTAGTAACAACTCACTAGATGGAGATATAGTAAGGCTTGTAAGCTCTGGTGGTGTGTCAAGAGATGGTAGCAGTCACAGGGGTCCTGGAGAGTGGAACATCTAATCCTGGTCGGATGGACGGGTGGACGCTGTGCTGAGGATCCTCCATCTTCTGGGTTCCGGGTAGGAATGAACACCAAGGACCACGCTGGAACGCAGCGCACGCTGCGTGACGTCACCGGAGACTGTGAATGACACAATGCGTTTCAGAGCTCACGCGCGGCTCTCAATGGGCATGCACGCTCTTTTTTCAAGTGTAAGATGAAAGGACAGTCCGGGAGTAAGCCTTATATATGCGAGCACAGGATAAGACAAGGGGGGAGGTGACTTCAATAATGCCTAGAAATGCCTGTAGGTGGCTAAGAACGTTACTCAGTGCTGGATACCTCTTTATAAAACAAAAGGAGCAGATCAAATAATGAATATATGTATATGTATGTGCATAAATCAAATGAATAAATGACAGTGCATATATTATGAGTAAGAAATGCACAATTGACATAAAAAGAAATATGGGTTTAAAAGGCAAAAATTCGATCTATTTTGATATGAACAATGATATATATTTACAAATAAACCACGTCCATATATACGTATGAGGTAGGACCCACATGGAGGATAAATCTAAAAAGAAAGATGGTTATATAAGGAGTAATTACCAATATATAAAAAAATATATAGAAGGAATATATACATGTATATAAAAAATATACATCAATATATATAAATATATATAAAAGGCTAGTAATCGTATCTATGAGTGGGTGCATAGTACGAATATGTGTATAGGTATAGAGAAAATGAGCTGTAGTAAAAACTGGACTATAGTAAAAAGTGTAGTGGTATGAGTGGAATGTATACCTACACACACACATGCAAACCACACACATGGACGTATGCGTACAGACATATGTGTGTATGTGCACACCCACATGACGAACCATGTGTCCATATTTGTCCATATACACCAAAGGACACCTGTTGGTCTAGCGCTAATATGACATAGGACATAAGAGAGTAAAAAATTAAAAATGTATATATGGGGAATATAAAATGAATGCAAGTAGGATCTTCATCATGAACAGAACCATGTCAGCCTAAATTCACACAAAGTTTACAAGATGGTACTGATCTCTAACTCTTCATTCAAGCCAAAAGGCTTCAAAGTGTCGAGGGTGTAGATCCAGAAGGTCTCACGTTGGCATAATCTTGAAAAACGTTGTGCTTCAGAGTAATGAGGTGGTATAGACTCTATTATCCAAACGCGAAGGCCTTCAGTGGACTTTCGGTGGGCCTCAAGAAAATGCCTCGGAACGCTATGCAAGTCCGTGCCTTCTTCTATAAAGCGGCGATGTTTGCCAAACCTTTGTCTAAGGGGGCAGATAGTGTGGCCTACGTAAAGGAGCTTGCATGGGCAGCTAAGGCAGTAGACTACATGATCCGTAGAGCAGTTGTAGAAATGCTCTAATGGGTAAGTTTTGCCATTATGTGTGAAGGACTTCTGTGCATAATTGATAAAATCACGTCTTGCATAATTTTTTTTGACATGGATACATTCCTTATAGTGGAATGAGGTTAAGGGGATGGGGAGTTTTCTTTTCAGGTAACTTACTGGGAGCAATTTTATTTTTTAATGTAGGAGCGCTCCGATAGGTGACTGTAGGTTTATGGGCCAGAATGGGTTGGAGATGGGGATCCTGCAAGAGTATACTCCAGTCTTTGTGCAGGATTCCTTCCATTTTTTTATATTTGTTGTGAAACCGGGTTATGAATATAGCTGGAACATTATTATTGCACTTAGTAGATTTAATGGGGTTGTCGACAAGATACATATTGTAGGCTTGATCGATCAAGGTAGGAGGATAACCTTTGTCTCGGAATTTTTGTTTAAGATGCGTACTTTGAGTGATATAGTCCTCTTTTTTGGTGCAGTTTTGTCTCAACCGACAAAATTGACCTTTGGGAATGTTATTTACCCAAGCTGGGTGGTGGCAACTCTTATAGTGAAGATAAGAGTTGCCTGCTGTTGGTTTGGTGTAATTACGGGCAAAGATGTGTTTGTTATCGTGACATAACTCCAGGTCTAAAAATGGAAGAGTCTCGGGGTGGAATTCAAAAGTAAAAGATAGACCTAGTGTATTATTGTTACAATGGGTAACGAAAGCTTCTATACTAGTAACCAGGCTGTACCAAATGATCAAGATGTCATCTATATACCTCCCGAAAAACACCAAATTTTTGGAAAAAGGATTATGATTCCAGATATGGCCCATAGTTAGATTTGCATAGGATGGTGCGAAATTCGCGCCCATTGCTGTCCCGTTTTTTTTTTAAGGTAAAACTCTCCATCAAACAAAAAATAATTGTGAGTGAGGCAGAAATGGGTGGAATCCAAAATAAAGGATACATGTGATGGATGGAGGAGGGGATCTTGTAATAAAAAATGCTGGATAGCAACCAAGCCTACATTATGTGGGATTGATGTATACAAGGAATTGACATCAAGTGGCAACCAACAATACCCTTCTTCCCATGAATATGGTTCTAGCATCTCTAGGAGATGTGTGCCATCTCTAATATATGAGTGTAGTCGTTGGGCTAATGGCTGTAGGAATGAATCAACATATATGGAAAAGCCACTGGTGATGCTATCCATAGATGCGATTTATAGGATGACCTGCGGGGGTATGTAGGTTTTTATGAATTTTGGGGAGGTGATAAAAATAGGGTGTATTGTAGTATTTTTTGAACAGAAAGGATGCTTCCTTTTTATTAGTAATGTTATTGTTGGTAGCTATGTAGATAAGACTTTCAGCTTCTGTTTTGAAAATGGGAAGTGGGTCTTTAGCCAATTTTGTGTATGTGTTAGTGTCTGATAGTAGTCTGTGGGCTTCAAGTAGATAGTCACTCCGGTCCTGAATGACTATACATACACCTTTATCAGCTGGCTTTATGACCAGAGATGGATTGTCAATAAATGATTTAAGGGAGGATCTTTCTCCTGTGCTAAGATTGTGTTGCATGTATTGTTGGTTGGGGGCAGAGGGTGAGCATAATTTTTTGAACTCTGAAAACACTATTCGGTAAAAGGCCTCCAAGTAGGGTCCCTTAGACTGTGAGGGATAAAAAACTGATGGGAGCTGAAGGGAAGTGTGTTGTATGGAAGGGGGGACATAGGTAGGTGTTGAGTTAGTAGTAATAGATCCATATCCTCGTCGGAGTCGCACATAGCGAGTGTATCGTTATATGTGCTAAGGAGACTCTCTGACAGGGACAAACTAGCTAGCTGTAGGGTACTGTTACCAGTGAGGTGGAGACTACTAGGTGGTACGGGAGGAAGCTCTGGCTTTTTTTAGGACTGGATATGATAATGTCTTTTAAGGGTAAGGTTGCGTAAAAATGTATTTAAATCTTTAAATAGCTGGAAGGAATTGGGTAGATACGTGGGAGAGAAAGATGAGCCTTTGCCAAGTAGGGCTGTATCCTCAATGGTCAGGGCGTGGGAGGAGAGGTTGAAAATGTTAATATTTGCAATGTTTCAAGTGACTTTGTTCTTTTCTTTCCTCCCCTGCATCCTCGTCTGTGAGCTTTCTTTTTCTTTGTTTGGGATGTAAGCCCATCACTAAAAAAGACTGGGAAGATGTATCTGATGGTATCTCACCTAGGCTGAAATCCCCTATAATGATGGAAGGTTCCAAGTGTCTAGGTGGTACGGTCAGTGGCCTAGAAAGGGAGGCTTTTTGTAAGGGTTTGTGTGGTAAATTGGGGGACCTAGATGGACTATTACTTTGCTGGGTAGGGGCATCTATCTGAGATGGGATGGGACTATTGGACGGAGGGTAATGACTATTACTGTTACCAGGTAGCCTGGTGATAGGGTTAGAAATAGGCAGAGGTCGCTTAGTGGTATTGCTGGTCTGGGCAGGTTTATTGAGGGTTTTTTTGGGGGCAGAAATAGATGGCTTAATCCTATATGGTTTGGCAGGATGGTGATAAGGTGGTGGAATGGGATGGGGGGGGGCCCGATGCCGGCCCTGATGGATGGGGGTAAAAGCCCCAAAGATGGTAATGACATAAGTGGTGGGGGGATCAATCTTTTGTCTTTCCAGTAATAGACTCTATTCTGTTGATAGTCCTCAATATCACGTCTATATTTCTGTAGTTTGGTTTTAATGAGGACGTCTTCATTCCTTTTGGTGTTACGTTTTAATGTATCTAGCCAGGTAATAGGGAAACAGCAATTATGAGATATGATGTCTTGGGCTAAGATTTGAACTTTGTGCACCAGCTCAGTGTACCTAATTTTTCGTTGGTCCACAAGTATGCCCATCCATTTGGTGGTGCAGAACTCAGCAATATTTTCCCACTCTTTAGAGTGAGAGGGGTCCAAGAAAGAACATGTTTTTAAATTTCTCAGACCTCGGGGTGATATGTGGTCAGAGATATATTTGGAGAGAAAAAATTCATCCCACCATTGAGTGTTAGTATCATGCATTAGTCTTTCCAGTTTTTTTAATTTGCCACATAGGATATATCTATTGGCTCTGGAAAGGGAGGGATGAGAACTAAATATATCACGAGGCAAAGTAGTATATAAATTGTCCAATATGTCATATTTATGGAATTCTATGTCTTGGATAAAATCCATGTAGATAAAAAGGAGAGTATGTAGATACGTAAAAGGAAAAGAAATGCGATAAAAGATAGGATAAAAGGGGGGTGCGGATGTAAATGTGAGCAATATATAAAAATATCTCTGTAAAACTACATGAGATAAATGAGAAGATAAAAACCAAGGAAATACAAGGCACCAGGACTGAGTAAAATATCTAAAAGTAAGAAAATATAAAAAAATAGTAGCCCTCTAAATTTGTAATATAGATAAATTATAAAAAAGTAAGACACGGTCATATAGTGTGCGCTACAAACCTATATGGGTATAAGTATAAATACACACAAGAGTGTAATGCTGTATCTAGGAAGTAATATGTAAGGGATAATGAAATAAACACATATATTTGGAACAATTAAATAAGTAAAGTGACTAGGTCCACACCCCTGTTAAGTCTATGCAAGTGCTGCTATACTAGAGACTTCTACAGGAACAAAAAACAAGAAAGAAAGCAAGTGCTCTGGCATAGGTTAGATGGGATGGTGGCTGTACCTATAAGAAATACATGGCATAAGGGGTGATGAAAAAAAGGAACAAATATTGGATTGATGGCTGGCAATAATAAAAAATAAATAAATAGATAAAAGGTCCATAAAAAGTCCAAGTCCAACAAATTAAAATATATATGTCAATATATCTCCTCTTCCTTTCTCCGTCGGGGTCCCCTAAGGATCTATTCTTGGACCTCTCCAGTTCCTAATCTACACCTCCTCCTTAAGTCAGCTGATGGCCTCCCATGGTTTTCAATATCATTTCTATATTGACAATACCCACCTATCTCTCTACCTCTTAGCTCACAACCTCAGTCTCCTCACGCATCACTATTTTACTGAGCGACATATTAGTCTGGATTTCATACCACTTCCTCAAACTCAACCTGTCCAAAACCAAGCCCATAATTATTTCCTCCCCCACATGTCCCTTCCCCTGATTCTCTGTCAAGATCAATGGCATAACCATCAACCCGTCCCGGTTTTCCAAAGTGCTAAGTGTACTCCTAGATTCTGAACTCTCCTTTCAATAACTCCAATAACTTCCCAAATCCTTCTGCCTCAACCTCTGCAACATCTCCAAAATATGCCTCTTACGAACCAATGGTGCTACAAAGATTCTATTTCACTCCCTGGTTATCTCACACTGCAATTCCCTCTTCATTGGCCTACCTTAGCATAGGCTATCTCCCCTTCAGTCCATCATGAATGCTGCTGCTCAGTGTCTGCTACCCCTCTCTGCTAATCCATCCATTTGCTGCCACTCACCCAACAAATTAAAATCAAAATGCTAACAATAAATTACAAAGCCATCCACAACTCTGCCCCAGCTACATCACTGACCTATTTTAAAAATACCAACACAATTGTTCTCTTTGTTCCTCTCAAGACCACCTGCTCTCTAGTACCTTTGTCACCTACTCCCATGCTCAGCTCCAGGACATTTCCCATGCCTCTCCCATCCTTAGGAATTCTCTACTTCAATCTGTCCAACTATCTCCAACTCTATCCACTTTTTGGTGATCCCTGAAAACTTTTCTCTTCAAAAAAGCCTATCCTGTCTCTACCCAACAGCTGTACTTCTATTTTCTTCATCAGCTCATCCCCCACAGTTGCAATCTAAAAGGGAGGGTCAAGTGATAAAAAAAGATAATAAGCTCTAACGGGCAGGGCCCTCTGATTCTGCCTGTATTGAACTGCATTGTCACTGTACTGTCTGCCCTCGTGTGCTGTGCAAACTGTTGGCACTATATAACTCCTGTATAATAATAAAAAAGTGTAAATGTTAGATAGTTACATAGTTAGTGAGGTTGAAAAAAGACATCAGTCCATCCAGTTCAACCTATGATGTGTGTGTGTTTGCTGTTAACTGTACATTGTATACCCCTCTATGTTGTGGTCTTTAAGATGCCCATCTAATAGTTTTTTGAAACTATCGATGCTCCCTGCTGATACCACTGTTTGCGGAAGAGAATTCCACATCCCCACTGCTCTCACAGTGAAGAACCCCCTGCGTATTTTAAGGTTAAACCGCCTTTCCTCTAGTTTTAGTGAGTGGCCACGTGTCTTATTGTATTAGGTTTTTCCATATGCTAGGGTTGCCAGTACAATATTTGTACATTGATATCATGTCCCCCCTGAATCGTCTCTTCTCCAGAGAGAATAGGTTCAGTGCTTGTAGTCTTTCCTCATATCTGATGCCCTCCATTCCCCTAATTATTTTTGTTGCCCTTCTCTGGACTTTCTGCAGTTCCAGCACATCCTTCCTGAGGACCGGTGCCCAGAACTGGACAGCATACTCCAGAAGTGGCCGGACCAGAGTCTTGTAGAGTGGGAGAATAATCTCTTTATTTCTGGAGTGAATCCCCTTTTTTATACATGCCAGTATTCTGTTGGCTTTGCTTGCAGCTTCTTGGCATTGCATGCCACTGCCAAGCCTGTTGTCTACCAGTACCCCCAGGTCCTTTTCCATCCTAGACTCACCCAAAAGGTCCCCCCCCCCCCCCAGTGAGTAGCTTGCTTTCTGGTTTCTGGCACCCAGGTGCATTACTTTACATTTTTCAACATTAAACCTCATCTGCCATGTAGTTGCCCACCCCATAATTTTGTTTAGGTCCGCTTGTAAGGTTTCCACATCCTGCCCAGAAGATATTGGCCTGCTTAGTTTAGTATCATCCGCAAATACTGACATTTTACTTGATATCCCCTCCTCTAGATCATTTATGAATAAATTAAACAGGATTGGCCCCAGGACAGAACCCTGGGGGACCCTGCTTTCCACACCTGCCCAATCTGAGTACTCCCCATTAATCACCACCCTTTGCAACCTCCCCTGGAGCCAGTTCTCTATCCACAGTAAGAACAGTAAGCGTTTGTGGGGAATGGTGTCAAAGGCCTTTGGGAAGTCCAGGTACACCACATCCACAGGCTTACCTTTATCTAGGTGAGTAATAGGTTTGATCCCTGATACCTAGGTTAGTAGGTGTAGCCAACATCCCAAAGATACATTTACCAACAGGGTTTGGTGCCTCAGGCCAAAGAAGGTGGGACTTTATGGGCTCAGTCAAATAGTATATTTTGTATACAATTTTTTAAAAGGTGATAATAGCATGATAATTGTACAAACAATATAACACAATTAGTGCCAATGGGTTATAGACCCATGTGAAAGAGTGAGGTAGAATGAAGAGGTGACAATGTGAATGGTGACTTAAGAACTCTGTCTATTCTTTGCTCATGCATATGAGCTTGTTGAGAGAGAGTGTCTTTGAGAACTTTCGACGCGTTTCGGCATTATTATTGGTATATTGCCTTTATCAAGGAAGGGGGGAGTTCACCATATCTGAAAAATATAGTGAGTATATATCAAAGAATGTAATATAACACTATTTGTGAAAAATTGTGAAAAAAATGCACATACATGTGACTAGACAGTCAGATCCCAGGCTTTGGTATTCCCTCTGTTTTCCCAAAACTAATCACACAGGATTTGTGGAGGATTTGCTATCTGTAAAAATATAATGGTGGCAGTGGTACCAGATATCTTCGATGTGAATAAGGGAATAATATTTTTGAGCAGACTTACGTGGAGTAGAAGGTGCTTGATGTATATGAGGAAGGAGGCTGCCCTTCTGATTGGCCTGAAAATGTGACATATTGGGTCAAAATAATTGGTTTAACATTCTTTTAAACCACTATGGTAGAAAGGTGCTTGTCACTTACAGTTAAATTTAACCAGTGAGAGGAGTCTCAGTTTAATGGTCCCAATGTTGAAAGGAAAGTAGAGGGCCTGTAGAGTGGATATTCTTTCTTTATTCAGCCTGCGTTATGAAAAGAATTATAGATTGTATTGGCAATAATGTGTGATTGTTTTGAATAGACCACTGTGTGAGGATATAATAACTTACAGTTGAGGAAGTTCCGGATTCGAACAGCAGGGGGAGCCCTGGTCAGGAATTCCGGTTGTTCCCTGGTAATTAGAGTTGTGCTAGTGAGCCTTGAAAAAAGGCATTTCGGCACTTGAAAAAGAATGCATCCAACAATGCAAAATATAGCATTGTTGGATGATAGACTTACAATTGGTTGCGCTGAAGTGAGGATGGTATCCAGAGGTAGCGTGTCCTGGGCGTCCGCACCGTCCCTCTGCTAGAGGGAAGTGGCGCCCTGTTTCAAATCCCCGGCTATAAATAGCCACCGGCGCATGCGCATAGCGCATCCGTGCGTCATGACGCCGATCCGGTTTCCGGGTCGGCGTATTGGCGTGATGCGCGCGCAGATGGATAGAGATTTTTGGAGGATGCAACCCCCAAATTCTCTACCGTTCCCCACAGTGTTCATACTCTGGGGTTACCTGTGCCGGGTGGGTTGGGGAGAAAAAGGAATATTTCGGTCCAGGGCAATAAAGGACTGAATTGGTCACAGTGTAATCGGCATATAATACACAATAATACACAAATAATATGGTAAGGTGATAGAAGGATAATAATGATAATTACTAATAATTGGTAATTGATAGTATTCAACAGCAATATAAATTACAATAAGAGAGTCGAGGGGGTATCCAGTCAAGGGGGTTATTTTGACCCAATATGTCACATTTTCAGGCCAATCAGAAGGGCAGCCTCCTTCCTCGTATACATCAAGCACCTTCTACTCCACGTAAGTCTGCTCAAAAATATTATTCCCTTATTCACATCGAAGATATCTGGTACCACTACCACTGCCACCATTATATTTTTACAGATAGCAAATCCTCCACAAATCCTGTGTGATTAGTTTTGGGAAAACAGAGGGAATACCAAAGCCTGGGATCTGACTGTCTAGTCACATGTACGTGCATTTTTTTCATTTTTTTCACTATTTTTCACAAATAGTGTTATATTACATTCTTTGATATATACTCACTATATTTTTCAGATATGGTGAACTCCCCCCTTCCTTGATAAAGGCAATATACCAATAATAATGCCGAAACGCGTCGGAAGTTCTCAAAGACACTCTCTCTCAACAAGCTCATATGCATGAGCAAAGAACAGACAGAGTTCTTAAGTCACCATTCACATTGTCACCTCTTCATTCTACCTCACTCTTTCACATGGGTCTATAACCCATTGGCACTAATTGTGTTATATTGTTTGTACAATTATCATGCTATTATTACCTTTTAATAAATGGTATACAAAATATACTATTTGACTGAGCCCATAAAGTCCCACCTTCTTTGGCCTGAGGCACCAAACCCTGTTCTACCTTTATCTAGGTGGCAGCTCACTTCATCATAGAAGGTTAATAGATTGGTTTGGCAAGAACGATTTTTCATGAATCCATGCTGATTACTACTAATAATACAGTTTTCATTACTAAAGTATTGTATGTGGTCCCTTAACATCCCCTCCAAAATCTTGCAGACTACTGATGTTAGGCTGACCGGCCTATAGTTACCCAGGATATATCTCGGCCCCTTTTTATATATTGGTACCACGTTGGCTTTTTTCCAATCAGCTGGCACCATACCCGTCTGTAAACTATCCTTAAAGATCAAGAATAATGGTCTGGCAATCACCTGGCTGAGCACTTTAAGAACCCTCGGGTGCAAGCCATCCAGTCCCGGTGATTTATTTATGTTAAGTTTCTATAGTTTAGTTCTAAGTCTATCTTCTGTTAGCCATGGCGGTATTTCCTGAGGTGTGTTGTTTAGTTTGGCCTTACAAGCTGGGTTAGTGTAGCCCCCCGATTCTTTTGTGAAGACTGAAGAGAAGAAATTATTTAACACTACCGCCTTTTCCCTGTCCTCTGTGGCCAAAACTCCCTTATCATCTTTTATGGGGCCAATGTGTTCTGGCCTCGCTTTCTTACTGTTTATATACTTAAAGAATTTCTTGGGGTTCTTTTTACTCTCTTCCGCTATATGTCTCTTGTGTTATATTTTAGCCTCCCTGATTTTGTCTTTACATTTCTTATTACACTCTTTGTAATGCTTGAATGCTGCCAATGACCCCTCAGTCTTGTATTTTTTGAATGCCTTTCCTTTAGCATTAATATGCATTTTTATGTTGGAGTTTAGCCACCCAGGGTTTAGTTTTGCTCTTTTAAATTTATTTCCCTTTGGAATGCACTGGTCAATCCCTTTGTTAAGTATGCTTTTGAAGCACTCCCATTTTTCCTCCGTGTTCTTTGTTCCCAGAGTTCTATCCCATTTAATATTTTCTAGCAGAGAGCGCAGTTTTGGGAAATTGGCTCTTTTGAAATTCAGTGACCTTATATTGCCCTTGTGTTTACTATTACTATAATTAATACTGAAACTAATTGACCTATGGTCACTGTTTCCTAAGTTGTCCCGTATTTCTATATTTGTGAGCAGGTCTATATTGTTTGTAATCAGTAGGTCAAGTACCGCATTGTTTCTTGTCGGTGCATTCACCATCTGACCCATGAAATTGTCCTGAAAAACATTTAGGAACTGCCGAGCCTTGGATGAATGCGTGGTTCCTTCTGCCCTGTCTATATCTGGATAATTAAAGTCCCCATCCTTGCTGCCAATCCTATCTGTAAAAGGAGGTCCGCCTTCCCCTCCTCCCTCTGGTTGGGGGGCCTATAGCATACGTCCAATATTACCTTCCCCACAGTGCCTTCCCTTTGAAGTTCTACCCATAGGCATTCTGCCTCATCCATAGCTCCATTATTAATATCATATTTACCTGTATACAGTTCTTAATATACAGACATACCCCTCCCCCGTTTTTTACCTTCTCTATCTCTGCAATAAAGGGAATACCCCTGAATGGCCGCCATCCAGTCATGAGAGCTGTCATACCAAGTCTCAGTTATCCCCACTAAATCTAAGTCCTCCTCAAACATCAGCAGCTCAGGCTCTCCCATCTTGTTATCCAGGCTTCTGGCATTGGTATACAAGCCTCGTAATTTTGACCGGTTACATATATCCTCATTTGGTATATTTATTATTATGTTAGAGTATCATACTTGTTTGCACTTTGGAATATAAACTCTCATATATTTTGACACTGTGAATCATGCATTATATTTCACAATTGGAACTACTTTCACTTTATTAGATCAACTTTAGTACAGTGCACTTAAGGGAGGTGCAAATTTGATTTAAAAGCACAGCTCTTTTTATGTATCGTTTAGTATAATCACGTACAGGTGGTGAACTGCAACTATTTTACATAATTGCTATTCTTTTATTATTTTTTCTTCATTTTAGTAACACAATCAAAACACCTAACATCCATAAGCAACGGGAGCCCCATGTATATTTTTTAAGGTTGTTAACAGTACTTACTGTATACACTTCTTAGACTGCCCATACATCAGCCAGCAGGTTGAAAAAAAAAAAATGACCTGGTTCCCACATCCACACATTCAAGGTGGGTGGGGGAATCACTCCCGCTGTGTTGTTGTGTTCTTGCGGTGGGGAGCCTTCGCCACCATCAGAACAAACTGATTAGTGTTTCCTGCTATTGCCGGAGGCATTGATTATTCATGAAAACCCTGACAATGTGGTTGATCGATAGATTAACTTCTGTACGGCCAGCCTGCCCATGCATGGATTGAAATTCGGCCACTCCCTGCTGAACCAATCAGATTTTGATCTATATATATGGCTGTTTTAAAGTTCTGCCAGGGGAAAAAAAATAAGTCAGCAGTTAAAAAATACTGTAGCTGCTGCCTTTTAATATATAGACACCTACCTGTCCAGGGAGCCTGCGATTATGGCATCCCAACCAATTTTCGGCTTCACAGCCAGTTCTCTACTGTACATGTACGAAGCGTGCTGAGCTTTCTAATTGGCCTGGCCTTGGAGGCAGGAGGAGGGAGGCCGAACTTCCAAGGTACGATCTCATGGCGCAGTTTCCCAGAAGTGGGGAAGGATACCTGTCAAAAACAAAGGAAGCCGATCAGCGAAAGTTCCATTTTGGGTGGAACTTTGCTTTAAGTGATTAAAGTGTTTGTTGTTTTTTTCTTCTTCTTTTCACATTTTAGCTATAGGCCTGTTGACTTGATAGCAACTTGGCAATTAACACTGAATAGAAAAAAAAAATTGGAACAAAAATATATATATATATATAAATTTTGACGAGTGGCATCTGAGAGACTGAGTTTATAGTGCAGACAAAAAGTGCAGATTTATGTAATTTATTTATTAACAAAGCTTTTAACCACTGTTGGCAGGTATCATTGACACAGAAGCCTTTATTAATGCTCTGAAACACACTGTGGAACCCTTAGTCACATGAATAGGATGTTTCTAAAGAACTGTGACAACTTGGTACTGTTATGATATTTCAACGAAACTCAAGATACAGTATGTCTTCTAAAACCTAAAATACATTGGATTTTTTGTTTTTCTTTCTTTTGCAAAAGGCTTTAAATGATTTACTTTGGTTGAAGTTGCATGGCAATAAATAAATTGTCTTAATATGTACTCAAATTAAGATGCACTGGTAGTTCTGGCTTAATGAACGGGTCACTTTTTTGTTTTTCCATTATACCTGAAAGTTAATTTCTTTTCTGTATTATACACTTTGCAGCAATGCTAAAGACTAGAGCTTTATTAAACTTTTGCTTCTTCCAATGATCTGGCCCATCTATCACTGCAGAAACTATAATGCTGCACTAACAGAAGCACCGGAGTCTATAAAACATGTTAATTACCTTGAATGTGTTGTTTATGGGATTTTTTAAGGTGCTCTTTCTTTTTGCTGTGTATTATATCCCTTGTTTGTTTAGAACTTGGTAGGAAAGAATTATGGAAGTTGCCATTGCATACTTGTTTTAAAGGTGTAGTCTCGAAGTCTTTGATCCTTATTTTAACTTGACAAAGTACAGTACAAGATTAAAGCACAGAGCCCTAAAGCTATCTACGTGTTATAAGAGTAGGCAACATTTGGGTTAAGAAATTGATAAATAGGTGATGCATTGTTCTCAAATGAATAATAAGTGCACATACATCTACACACATCAAAAATAGTCTCTTTGAAATATTCAGTGCTTCCGTGCTTAATGCAAAAAAAAAAAAAAAAATTCTTACATAAATGACAAAAAAAATATTAAAATAATTATAAACTGTCCATCAATCCTTGATAAAGTGCTTCAATCAAACAAAAACATAAACATAAAAAAACAGCCCTTTTTGGTTCTGAGGAAGAGGGTCCTCCCTCGAAATGCGTCAACCAAATCAGACACGTGCGGACACCAGCACGTCATCCAGCACTGCAGGAGTGCCCTGGCCACTTTGGAGACGATCGGTTCTGTTGTGTTTACATGTGTGCAATCATCATTTGTTTGTGAGTACATTGTATGTTGCTTTCGGATTTTAATAAACCTTTTTAGTGATAATGCACGAGGTTGTTTTTCCCCTCTCTTGTTGTCCTAAATATTTATGCCAGTGACTATTCCACCTTCATTTCCAGCCACCGTCTATTAACCTCTAGGTGCAGTGCGCGCTCACCTTTAAAGGATCAAATACTCGCAATTTGGTGATTCAATGGGGTAAATCAAATATGAGCCCCTCTGGTCCTCCTCTGCATATAACTTCCCTATTTCAAGGGATATGCTTCTTAATTTATTAAAAATCCATCATGGTTACACTCACATTTATAAAATCTTTTAGAGTAGCATAAAAAACCCAAAATTAATCTGTACAGCTCGCTAATCTCTCACCGCTTTTCTTGGTCTCTAAGATTCCCGAAATTACATCACATGCTCCTCCAGACGCGTTTCGTCACTGATCACGTGACATCTTCACGGTGGGAGCACAGCGATGAGCCCAGGAACTATATAGTCATGGTTTGTTGATCTATTACCATGGTGACATCTTGTGAGCTTCTCAGTATGGTATACAAACCGGCTGAAGTCATATAAACATTAGCCTATCTCCGCCACTGCCAATACCATACCTGTACTACCTAATTCATATATGTGACTAATCCTATCAGAAACCTTATTTTTAAAAAAACGTTGTAATATACATCTAAATCCTTATACTTTTCGGCTGAAAAAGTATTATTGGGCGATACTGCATGATGAGAAGTGTTCTTTTTATTTGAGCATTACTGTTGAAGAAGCCATATCCCTTGAAATAGGAAAGTGGAAGTTATATGCAGAGGAGGACCAAAGGTGCTTATATTCGATAGGCGATCAGAGAAAAGTTGTTGGTGTTTGGAAATCTACACCTATCCCCTCTTTCCCCATGATTGGAGGACTGTTATCCCTAAGCTGGCTTTCTTCAATTTTGGACACTCTCCTTTTTTCTACTTAATGTGGACTTTGATTTGATTTCAACACATGGTGATATTGTACACCAATGTGTGCACTGTTGTTCTATTTACACTGCCTGTATAATTTATTTGTTGTTTTAGCGCTGTGCTTATGGTTTATGATATTTGTTTTAGTATGTATTTTGGTATTGTGCTAGCTGCTATTTTTCTTATCATTTGTTAAACCCCAAACGTTGTTTTCCAAAGTGTTTACAATAAAGTTATACTCGCATGCTCTGTGCACTGGTTTTGTACAGGGCAGCTCCTATCCTCCTCTTCTGGAGTCCTCCTTCAGTGCTCCTGGCTCCTCCTCTTCTGTGAATGCCCCATAGGAAGCAGCCTCCAATGGGGGCACTTGTGCAGGCTCACTACTGAGCTACCCTGTCTGTGTATATTAACATAGACAGGGTGGTTCGGCCCCGCTCCCTTGTCAAAGATTTTGATTGACAGGCTCCCACTGCTATCATTCTGCCCAGTAAGGAGGGACAAAGCCAGGAGAGACACTGCTCTCGTGCACACCGCTGGATTGAGATTGGCTCAGTTAAGTATGAGGAGGTTTTTTACTTTAATTAATAGTATGCATTAAGGTAAAACAAAAAAACTTTAGAAGAAAATCAAGATCAAAGATCATTAAAATGACTGTTATCAGTCAACAACTTTCTGGTCAGTAAAGAAGCCTGGTCTTGATTCTTACAGAAAACTCCAGGCAGTGGCAAAATAACACTCATGAATGCAGAAAATATAAGGTGTGTAATGCATTTATTTAACCACTTCTGGCCTGGAAGATTTTTCCCCTTAATGACCAGGTCATATTTTGTGATTCGGCACTGCGTTACTTTAACGGACAATTGCACGGTACCCAAATAAAACTTATGTCCTTTTTTTCCCACAAATAGAACTTTCTTTTGGTTGCATTTGCTCACCTGTGGGATTTTTATTTTTTGCACTATAAACAAAAAAAGAGCAACAATTCTGAAAAAAAAAAACAATAATTTTCACTTTCTGCTATATAACATTCTCAAAAAAAAATTTAAAAATCAAAATTTTTTAAAATTTTAGGCCAATTTGTTTTCTGATACATATTTTTGGTAAAAAAAAATCACAATAAGCGTATTTTGATTGTGCAAAAGTTCTAACTACAGGAAAGATTTGTCTTTTTTATTTATTTTTTTTTTTACTAGTAATGACGGCGATCTGCGATTTTTAGCGGGACTGCGACATTGGGGCGGACAGATCGGACCACTAACTGACATTTTTTACATTTTTGGGGCCACCAGTGACATTTCTACTGTAATCAGTGCTAAAAATATGCAGTTACTGTAATAATGACACTGGCAGGGAAGGGGTTAACCTCGTGGGTGATCAATGGGTTAAATGTGAGCCTAGGGGAGGGATTCTAACTGTGGGGGGCGTGGCTTTTGAAATGATCATAGAGACCCGTGATCCTACATAGAAGGATCACAGGGGCTCTGTGATCCTTCCAGGGAGGAGGACGGTCAGCTGTGTTTACAACAGATGTCCGTCCGTCCGTCCTCTCTTAGCGGGGAGCGATCTCGGGTGTCAGGCGGCAATCTGAGCTACCTGCCCTGTGCATCAGCTTCTCTGCTGCCAAGTAGGGGCGGGAGCGCGCTGCTGGCGGTGCACGCTCGCCCCCTAGCTGCAGGCACGCGACCGACTTAGTAAAAAAATATTGGAGAATCTGCGCTCGGACAGCAAAATCACAATAAGGATCAAAATAAAGATCATATACAGACAAATAAGTGAAGGCAGCCAACTAGGTAGTGGATTACAAACTAAGTAAGCATATAAAAAGGATGTAGTAGCGCCAATCACTAAATGATAAAATACCAATAAGAATCAATAAGTTATCAATGTGGAGTGTCCACAGAAAGTCCCAATAGTCCAAAAGATGGAGGGATAGTGGAGACCAATTCCCAACTTCCGACTGTGCAGATGAAAGAGAGCCAACACCCAAACGTGTAGTATCACCAACTGCTTACCAGATGTTAATGGATACAAGGCGGTGAAACAGACTCAGATCAGGCCATCAAACAAAGGATAGTTCAAACCGTGTAGTCTCATCAACTCCAATATATCAAATAATCATGGATACAGGGCGGTGAAATAGGCTCAGATAATACCATCAGGCAAGGGATAATTCAAAATGTGTGGTCTCATCAACTCCAATACACCAGTAATGCTGCCTCAGAAGGATAAGGATGCGGTGGTGGTGCAGGCATAGCTGACTCCCCTTAGGTCTACGTCAGTCTGTGCAGGAGGGCCGCACTGCCGAAGTAAAAAGGGGGCAGGCAGTCCGGAAGAGGTTAAACACTCAATCTACAGTAGATCTAAATATTGCATAGGTACTAGTGATGAGCCGAACACCCCCCTGTACAGTTCGCACCAGAACATCTCGAACAGGGGAAATGTTCTAGCGAACATGCGAACACTAGAGTTGAACGGACACCTGGATGTCCGTGTTCGGTGGGTTCGGCCGAACTTTAAAAAAAAGTCCGGGTCCGTGTCCCGGACTTTTGCCGAACTTTTCCCGGACACCGAACCCCATTGAAGTCAATGGGGACCCGAACTTTCAGGCACTAAAATGGCTCTAAAACACCAATGGAAAGGGCTAGAGTGCTGCAAATGGCAGCAAAACGTAGTTAAGAGCATGGCAAGTGCTCTGCAAACACATGTGGATAGGGAAATAACTTAAAACAACAACAAAAAAAAACAGAAAAATAAAACAATGTTCTTCATCTCTGAAGGACGAGGTCCATATGGAGTAGGAGGGAGGTTGAGGTGGTGGTGGATGTGGCGGTGTCATAGGCGTGTGCACAGGGTGTGCCGGATGTACCTGGGCACACCCTAATCACCTAGGGCACATAGCATTATCGCTCTTTTTGCCAGTGAGGGAAAGATCTCCCTCGGACCTGCTCTGCTCTATTTCTCTTTACCAGCAGGGAGAGTAATGTATCGGGGCCATGTACACGTAGGCAAACACATGCATGTGTATTTAATATAATATAATGCAATAGGCTGCGCACACCTATGGGCGGTGTAGGTGGAAGCGGCGGTGGAGGAGGACCAGGGCCGGATTAAGAGCATCATGGGCTTGGTGCTGAGGATTTTGAAGGGCCTTAAGGGCCGTGCCTTGGCATGCACCCAGAGGAGGAAGGGTGCAGCCATGCATGCCTAATTCCACATGGGATGCTGTCTCTGAAGCCCATAAACACATCCATGCATCGGCAACTGTCCCTCCTTGTCCGGCCTTCGTGCTGTGTGGGGAGGTTCTGAGGGAGCTGCCTGGGGAAGCGAGCATAGAAGCCAGACTTCTGTGTTTACAAGTGACAGAAGAGCGGTAACAGTGAATATGGCCAACCCATGGCCTATATAAAGGTAGGGGCCTGGAGCTGCAGCTCCAATAGCCCCTACGTTAATCTGGCCCTGAGGAGGACGAGGTAGCCAACAGTGCTTCTTTTCACAAATTTTAAATGAGGGTACACCCCAAAAGAGTGAGAAAGAGCAAAAATGGAACAATGGCTGGGTAAGGTCGGTATCCATCTCTATTCTGCACAAGGTACGGAAAAGTCCTGTGGGATCCATGCCTGGTTCATTTTTATGAACGTGAGCTTGTCCACATTGTCTCTGGACAGGCGGCTGCGCTTGTCTGTGATAACGCCCCCAGCCGTGCTAAATACCCGTTCAGATAATACACTGGCTGCAGGGCACGCCAGCACCTCCAAGGAGTAAAGGGCAAGCTCAGGCCATGTGCCAAACTTGGAGACCCAGAAGTTGAAAGGGGCAGACCCCTCATTCAGTACATCTAGGCGTGTGCACAAATACTGCTCCACCATGTTGGTGAAATGCTGCCTCCTGCTAAGACGTTCCATATGAGCTGCTGGTGCTGCTGTTTGTTGTGGCGTGCTGACAAAGCTTTTCCACATTTCGGCCATGCTAACCCTGCCTTCTGAGGTGCTGCCGATGCCCTGGTTGCGTTGGCGACCTCTTCCTCCTCCTCCTCCTTCTCTGCCTTGTGCTTCCACTGTGGCCCCGCTGTCAGGTGGGAATGCCAGCAGCATCGCGTCTACCAGCGTGCGCTTGTACTCGCGCATCTTGCGATCGCGCTCCAGTGAGTGAATTAAGGACAGTACGTTGTCCTTGTAACGGGGATCCAGCAGCGTGGCCACCCAGTAATCAGCACAAGTTAGAATGTGGGCAACTCGGCGGTCGTTGTGGAGACACTGCAGCATGTAATCGCTCATGTGTGTCAGGCTGCCCAGAGGCAACGAAAGGCTGTCCTCTGTGGGAGGTGTATCGTCCGTGTCCTCTGTATCCCCCCAGCCACGCACCAGTGATGGCCATGAGCTGGCCTGGGTGCCACCCTGCTGTGAACATGGTTCCATCTCCTCCTCCAGCTCCTCCTCCTCATCCTCCTCATCCTCCAGAAATGTGCCCCTGCTGGACAATTGTGTCCCTGGTGTTTGTGTGTGCAGGAACCCACCCTCTGAGCCCCTTGCGAATGACTGCCCTGAAAGCCTTGGAAATGTTACCTCTTCATCCTCCTCCTCCTCCTCCTCCTCATCCTGTGCCACATCCTCTTCCATCATCACCCGAATTGTTTTTTCAAGGAGGCATAGAAGTGGGATAGTTAAGCTGAGAACGGCGTCATCGGCACTGGCCATGTTGGTGGAGTACTCAAAACAGCGCAACAAGGCACACAGGTCTCGCATGGAGGCCCAGTTATTGGTGGTGAAGTGGTGCTGTTCCGCAGAGCGACTCACGCGTGGGTGCTGCAGCTGAAACTCCACTATGGCCTGCTGCTGCTCGCACAGTCTTTGCAGCATGTGCAAGGTGGAGTTCCACCTTGTGGGCACGTCACATATGAGGCGGTGAGCGGGAAGGCCGAAGTTACGCTGCAGCGCTGACAGGCGAGCAGCAGCAGGGTGAGAACGCCGAAAGTGCGCACAGACGGCCCGCACTTTCTGCAGCAGCTCTGACATATCGGGGTCGTTTTTAAGGAACCTCTGCACTACCAAATTCAGCACATGCGCCAGGCAAGGGATGTGCGTCAAACCGGCTAGGCCTAGAGCTGCTATGAGATTTCGCCCGTTATCGCACACCACCAGGCCGGGCTTGAGGCTCGCTGGCAGCAACCACTCATTTGTCTGCTGTTCCATGCTCCTCCACAACTCCTACGCGGTGTGTGGTTTGTCCCCCAAACAGGCAAGTTTTAAAACTGCCTGCTGTCGTTTACCCCTGGCCGTGCTGAAGTTGGTGGTGAAGGTGTTACGCTGTCCGGATGAGGAGGCGGTAGAGGATGAGGAAGCGGAGTAGGAGGAGTTAGGAATAGGAGGCAAACTGAAGCGCCCTGCAATCCTCGGTGGTGGAAGGACATGCGCCAAATTGCTATCCGCCTCAGGCCCATCCGCCACTGCATTTACCCAGTGTGCCGTTAGGGAGATATAACGCCCCTGACCGTGCTTACTGGTCCACGTATCGGTAGTTCGGTGGACCTTGCCACAGATGGCGTTGCGCAGTGCACACCTGATTTTTTCCCCCACTTGGTTGTGCAGGGAAGGGATGGCTTGCCTGGAAAAGTAGTGGTGGCTGGGCACGACGTACTGTGGGACAGCCACCGACATAAGGTTTTTAAAACTGTGCGTCTCCACCAGACGGAATGACAGCATTTCAAAGGCCAAGAATTTTGAAATGCTGGCATTCAGGGCCAGGGATCGCGGGTGGGTAGGGGGGTACTTCCTCTTCCTCTCAAGTGTTTGGGAGATGGAAAGCTGAACGCTTCCACGGGACATTGTGGAGACGGTTGGTGACCCAGGTGGTGGTGTTGCTGACAGATCCTCTGTTTGCGGGGTGGCAGGTGCCTGTATCACTACAGATGTGGCTGGAGCGGCCGAGACTGCAGCAGAAGAGGAAGCAGGATGAGCCAGAGACGTTTCTTGGTTTTGAAGGTGTCTACTCCACTGCAGCTCATGCTTTGCACTTAGATGCCTGATCATGCAGGTTGTGCTCAGGTTGAGAAGGTTTATGCATCGCTTCAGGCTCTGATTGCACAGGGTGCAAACCACTCGTGTCCTGTCATCAGCACATTTTCTAAAGAACTTCCACGCTAGAGAACTCCTTTGAGCTGACTTTGGTGCGCTCGTTCCCTTGCTGCGTTGGGCAGTAGCGGGCGTAGTGTCTAGGGCACGGCCGCTCCGCTTCTGCACCCTGCTCCCTCTTCTGCTGTGCTGGTGGCTCTGTGCGACCCCCGCCTCTTCCTCCAAACTACTCAGGTCACCTGCATGACGTTCATTCCATGTGGGGTCGAGGACCTCATCGTCCTCCACATCATCTTCCACCCAGTCTTCACCCCTGCCCTCCTTGTCGGTCTCCACAATGCTGAACGCCGCAGCAGTTGGCACCTGCGTTTCGTCATCATCGGAGACGTGCTGCGATGGTCCTTGCATGTACTCATCTTGAGAAATAAGTGGTTGGGCATCGCTGCACTCAATCTCTTCCACTTCTGGGGCAGGGCTAGGTGGATGGCCCTGCGAAACCCTGCTGACAGAGTCCTCAAAAAGAACAAGAGACTGCTGTATGGATTGGGGCTCAAACTGCACATTGGCTGCAGGTGCCAACTCTGACCTTTCTGCAGTAGACTGGGTGGGAGACAATGTGAAGGAACTGGAGGCACTGTCAGCAACCCAATCTACTATCGCCTGTACTTCTTCAGGCCTCATCACGTCTAGAGGCGCATTATGCCCTACCAAATACTGCTGCAGGTTCTGTCTCCTACTCACACTTGTGGAAGGTGTTTCGCTTGTGCGTGTAACTGGCACAGATCGACCACGTCCTCTCCTTGCAACAGGAGCTCTACCAGCAGCACCACGACCCAGGCCACGGCCCCTATTTGGCGGTCTCCTCATATTTCTGTAATTTATGATCTTGTCCTAGAAAGGTGTTTATTGAATAGCGCAACAAAATAACAACAGTATCGCACGGGTGTATCTTTTTTTTTTTTCTTTTTTTCAAAAGGTTTTTATTGAATAGTTAAAGATACAATACAGCAAAGTAAACAACCATATGCGAGCAAACATGCATATACAGTAGATAACAAAACAATTGAGTTTCCCGCCCACATATGTAGACATGAAAGGGCCAATAAGACCCAGGACCAACTCCAAGCGTTGCAAGCTCCAATCTATACATAACGGTCCTGGAGCATCTGCTAAATCTTGCATAGAATGTATAACCAGCAAGGGTGTACCAAAACAAGAGGGGGGGGAAGGGTGTAGGTTCAGGGTCCCTACACCCAAAAATGTAAAGGAGTACTAAAACACAGTTACAAACCCATAAACCGTAGGAACATAAAACAAAAAGAAAACCCACTGTAAGGCACTCTAAGCGAAAGGGTCATGACCCTGCTCGTGGACGTGCTCTGGGCCCAACCGGCCCAGGCACAGCAACAGGGGGGGGGGGGGAGTACCAAAAAGAGGGGAAAAAAAAAAAAGAGAACAAGAAAAATGGTCTTCAGAAAAAGGCTGAGGAGAGGTGTGCGAGCCGTGTGGACCAGCCAGACGGGTCGGAGCACCCAAATAAGGTAGGGGGTGGGGAGGAGGTAGGAAGGAGGAGGGAGGGCAAGGAGGGGGAAGGGGAAGGCGGTGGAAAGGGAAAGAAAAGAGGAGAAAAAAAAAAGGGGGGAGGGGAGAAGTGGGGTCACCTAGAAGCTAATGCCTATCCGTGTGTAATGATAGCCAACAATAATAGAAACATCGGGTTATGAGGGTGTCGATTCAGAAAACCAAGACATAATCTAAGTAGCCCCAGTACGGGATGTCAAACCTAGAGACAGCAGGAAAAGAGCAAGTTCAACTTAAGCGTTAAGTGTAGAAAATTCCGGTGTGGTTGTGAAGTGAGCCCAGCACGCCCATTTCTTGTGATATTTAGTGGGGGTGTCATTGGCTATATGAATGAGCTCCTCCATTTCCGCAATAACAGCAATTCGATGCAGCCACTGTTTAATCGTAGGTGCCTGTGTAGAATTCCACAGAACAGGAACGCATTGGCGCGCAGCATTGATCATCTGGGCAGTAAGTGACTTTGTATAGGAAGCATGCGAAGTGGGGGAATGGTGCAAGAGTAAATGAGCCGGTGAGAAGTCCAGATCATCCGTAGTTACCTGCTTGATAAGTCGGTGGACCTCTGTCCAGAATGCTGTCAAACGTGGGCAAGACCACAGAATATGGAGAAGAGAGCCGGTGTCCGCTAGGCACCTCCAACAGGTGGAGGGTACGGAAGGTGAGATCTTATGAAGGAGCGTCGGAGTGCGGTACCACCGTGAAACAATTTTATAACCGTTTTCTTGGGTCGTAATGTTTCGCGAACACTTTTGGTTTTTCAAGAAGATCTGCTCCCAGTCGTCCTTGGAGAACGAACAGGCAAGGTCTTTCTCCCATGGTTCACAGCGGGAGCGAGTGAGCTGACCCGAGTCCTCAAACAGGAGAGAGTGCGTGATGGAGATAAGCCTACGGAGGGGGCCTTCCTGCTGACAGAGCCCATCAAACGTGGTCGGGGAATCCCGACAGGGAAACCTCCTAATAAATGCTTGCTCATAGTGAGCCAGCAGAAGGAAGGACCAAGGTGGAACGGGGGGTTTCTTTGCTTTCTGAGCAATAGAAGAGGCCGGAAAGACCTCCACTCCGTCGCTGACATGGTGAATGCACAATTGTTCCTGCGGCCAGTGGTCAAGCAAATAATGATGGTGCATGCCGGGGGGAAAGTCAGGATTAAGTTTGAGCGGGGTCATCGGACCCTGGGCCCGCGAGATGCCACGCGTTTTGCATGTCGTGCGAAAAGATTGGAAAGTAGGACCAATCAGAGGGTGAAGCCGAAGAGAGAGCGGCAGATGAGTGGGTCGCAGCCACGGGGACGTAGCTAAATCGAGTGTAGTAAAGCCACCTTCCAGGGATACCCAGTCCTTGTGCAGCTTATGAACATTACAATCGATGATTCTGGTTAAGTGACACGCCATGTGATAGTTTCGAGCATCAGGAAGACCGATACCCCCTTTGTGTTTGGGCAAGCAGAGAAGGTCGTAATGAATGCGGGGATGTTTATCATTCCATAAGAATGCGGACACAAGATGTTTGTAGTCCCCAAAGAAGGTCCACGGAATAGCTGCAGGAACCGTTTGGAGAACATACAAAAGCCTCGGTAGGACGTTCATCTTTAAGACCGCAGCACGCCCGAACCAAGATAGAGGCAGTCTAGTCCAAGCAAGGAGATCCTGTTTGATTTTGTAGAGAATCGGGGGAAAGTTCCGGAGGAATAGGTGTTGCAGATCAGCCGGAATCTGAATACCCAGATATGTCAAGGAGTCTTGCTTCCATACAAAGCGAAAATTGGTCTTGCACAGTTGCACTTCTTGAGGGGATAAGGAGACATTTAGCGCAAAAGATTTGGTAAAATTTATTTTCATGTTGGACAAAGAGGCGAATTGATGGAACTCCTGCATGACCGAAGGAAGAGTAGTAATAGGGTCAGTTAAAAACAGCAAGAGATCGTCTGCATAAGCAGCTACCTTGTACTCCTTGGCAGCAAACTTAACCCCACGAATAGACTGGTTACCCCTAATACTGTTCAGGAGAGGCTCCAAAGTCAGCACAAAAAGTAGGGGGGACAAAGGGCACCCCTGTCTAGTCCCGTTACGGACGGGGAAGGCACTCGATAGGGTGTCGTTAACCCGGACCCGGGCACTCGGATTAGCGTAGAGGGACATAAGGAAGCACATCATGCGCGGGCCCAACCCCCAAGCGCGAAGGGCAGCTTTCATGTAGTCCCACGACACCCTATCAAATGCCTTCTCCGCATCCAGGGAGAGGAGGAACCCCCTCTGCTGGGACACCGAAAGAACGTGGTGGAGGTTAATAGCTTTGATGGTATTATCCCTGGCCTCCCGACCAGGGATAAATCCAACCTGATCCAGATGTATCCCCGTAGAGAGGAGAGGAAGCAACCTGTTTGCCATGATTCTAGCAAAGTTTTTTATGTCCACGTTTAATAACGAGATTGGCCTATAATTGGACGGAGAGGTCGAATCCTTCCCCTCTTTCGGGATAACAACTATGTGAGCTTCCAGCATACACGGTGACAGGGGCTGGTCTGCTGAAAGAGAGTTAAACGCCTCCAGAAATGGGGTGAACAGAACATCGGCAAAAGATTTATAGTAAGCCGCAGACAGGCCACCCGGGCCCGGACTCCTGTTCGGTTTGAGCTGTTTAAGTGCCGACGACCATTCAAGTAGGGTGATGGGGGCTTCAAGAGAAGTCTTGAAATCCGACGAAATCCCCTGAGTCAGGTTTCTGTTAAGGAAATCGTCGAGGGCATGCACTCTCGACTCAGAGGCAGAGGAGGGAGAATCCCCACACGGGAGATTATACAACTGACGATAGTACCTCTGCGCCAGCAATGTCCCTATTATTGGAAATACGCGAGCCAGAATCAGATCGAAGGTGATGGACGACCGTTCTGGCTTTTCGGGTATGTAAGGCTCTCGCCAGAAGGCGGCCACTTTTATTGCCGTGCTCATAAAAGAGCTTCTGAGACAGTAAAAAGCTCCTACGTGTCCTTCTGTCTAGCTCCAACTGGAGCTTTTCTCTAGTATCCATGAGAGTGTCATGCGTGGCCTGAGCCAGCGTCTTCTTGTGAGCCCTCTCCAGGGCGGAGATTTGGGACAAATACTCAGAAATGGTCGCTTCCCTCTGCTTTCGTAGTGCAGAGGCGAGCGCCAAAAGTTTACCCCGGATCACACACTTGTGTGCAGCCCACTGGGTGATCTGGGACGTGTCAGGGGTAGAGTTACAGCAAAAATAGTCCACAAGGGCGGAGCGGATTTCGGAGAGTCGGGCAGGGTCCGTCAGCAGGGAGGCGTCCAGCCTCCAGATCTTGTCCCGTGGGGCATAGATGGGTAGAGACAATGACATCGTGATCGGGTTGTGATCGGAGATAACAGATGGTTCGATCGTAGCGTCCGTAAGATATATCAAGTCCCTCTGGGATAGAAAGATGTAATCTATCCTGGAATACTTCCTGTGAAGCGGGGAGAAGAAAGTGAAGTCTTTATCACGTGCATGCATAGTGCGCCAAGAGTCATGCAGGAACAATTCCTGAAGGCTCAATTTAATTTGTTTAAGTGCCTTGTAGGGAAGGCAAGAGGAACCCGTGGAAGTGTCCAACAGAGGGTCCAGAGGGACGTTGAAATCGCCCCCAAAACTGAGAGTGCCCTTTTGGAAGGGAATCAATTCAGCAACCACAGCACGGAAAAAAGAGACTTGGGAGGAATTCGGACTGTAAACATTCACCAGAGTGAGAGGCTGGTCACGAATAGATCCAGTCAAGAAGAGGTAGCGACCCTGAGGGTCCGCTAAAGAGGCCGAAATGGTTAAGGGAACAGACTTGGCAATCCGAATCGAAACCCCCTTAGTCTTAGAGTCAGCCGATGTAGCATGAAAAACAGTAGGATAATATTTGTTGTAACAGCGGGGAATGGCATCAGAGCGAAAATGTGTTTCCTGAAGAAAGACCACGTCCGCTCGGAGTCTACGCATATGCGTTAAAACCGTGGACCATTTGTGTGGCGTGTTAAGACCCTTAGTGTTGAAGGAAACTATTTTCAGTTTTTGGGCGTCAGGGTCCAATTGAGGGATACGTGGCATGTTAGCAACAGGTACAATCCAAACCCCAAAAAAAAAAAAAAAAAGGGGGGGGGGAGGTAAGAAGAAAGGTAGGAGAGACGGGGGAGGGAAACAAGCAGGGAAGCGGGTAGGGGGACAAAGACTGAGGGTATTAGAAGACCAGCTACCTTACCCTACTAGGGAAGGGACAGGGAAAGAAAGTCGGATCTAGTTCGGTAGAGGTTTATACCTCAGCCGTTGGCGAGTGTGGAAGGTAGAGAAACCAAAAATGGGGGTCAGCACCAAGCACCTGAAAAGGCCTTTGAAAGCTAAAAGAAGAGCCCTAGAAATGCGATAAACCAGGGGAGTAGCTCTGGCGTACAAGCCAAAGTATAGGGGCCTACAGCCTAGACCTATAGGGAAAGAGCGAGGGGGGGTAGCCCTACATGTAGGAGTACAGAAGTAGGGCACGGAGGGAGGGGTAGAACCTATCTGGACATGGAACAGCCCTGACAAAATAGCCCAAGAAACATCACAACCCAAAATAACAGTGAACCATGTGACATTGCTTAAGTAGAAAGGGATGGGAGGAAGAAAAGGAGGTACCCAGTGAGCACCCATTGTCACCCAGAAACAAGGGAGGGGAGCCTGCGTAACAACCATATAACTTAACACCTGTAGAGAGAAGATCATTAGTGTGCATAGAACCATGAGAGTAGTATACATGCCCCAATTATCTGGTCACGAGAGGAGACTCCTCCAAGGAACCAGTGGGAAAATTCCCACATAGCCAGTCTGCCCCCCAGCAACCCCCAGGTGGTGGAATCACCCACACCACCAAGGGAATGGCCGGGGTGCAGAGAGGCAAAGGACACAGTGGATTTAAAGAAAGGCAGCAATAAAGTAACCACAGCTCGAGACACCCAGCCCCCCCCACCACCGCCACCGCCCCCCCATCCCGTCCTCCCCAACCTCAACGGAAGAAAACACCTCAAAATAGTCTCATACAAAAGGCCGTCAGATAGGGAGTCACACACCGAAGGAGCCAGCCGGCATGACAATGCAAGACACAGCTCGCATCCCTCAGTGCACGACCCAGTATTGATAGTGAGAGAGCAGGATCTTCCGAGACAAACACCGTCAGCAGCACCCATAAGGAAAGTCAGCGATGTCAGCAGGCAGTAACGACTAGTAGGGCCTTAGTAGGCAGAGGGGTATGCTGGAAGCGGAGTTGCCAGTGGTAAGGGGTGAGACTTCACATCCGGAGAGCAGGAGGTCCATTCAAGTACAACACCGTGAGCGGGGACAGAGTCTGGCGGAGGGGGGGAAGGGCAGCCACCACATCACCATCACGCAACAGCAGGTAAGTAGAAAGTAGTGTGGGGGGAGGCCAGGCGTCCAAGGGAGCAAGGTATCCATGGATCAGCAGGTGAGGTGACCGAAACAGACAGTGCAGAGATCAACAGGGTTATAGCACAGCATAGCGTCCGGAGGGAAGCAAGCTGACAGGGGGCCCCCTCGAACACAGCAGCATCTCATCGTCCAGGCCAAGTAAGGGCAGTAGTTACGGTGTGTAGGTGATAGGGATACACACTGAGCAGGCAGACCGTATCCGGAAAAAACTTATGAGAAATCGGGGCAAACTGACACAGGGGACAACCGGTACTCACACTAGAGAGACTGCATCATTCAGGGCGTACATCGCGCTCGGTGGTGGTCAGGGGACGCCGTCGGACTGCCGTTGCGGGGTAGGCCAGCTCCCTCAGCCAGTGGAGAAGAAGGCGGGTGAGCTCTGCGTCTGCCGCTGCCAAAGTTGAAGTTGCCCGCCGGTTGTACGCCCTCCATCGGAGCGTCACGCTGAAGAGGCGAGCGGCGGAATTCACTGTACCAATCCGGTAAGTGGACATAGGGGATGGCCAGTGTGGAGCAGAAATGTTCCAGGTCCTCCGGAACCCGAAGCAGAGCGGTGTGGCCCTGGGAAGTAGCCGAGAGACCAAAGGGGAACTTCCAGCGATAGATGATAGCTCCAGAGCGAAGCTCATCCAGCAGGGGGCGCAGTTCTCTCCGTCTTTGTAAAGTGATGTTTGAGAGGTCCTGAAACATCTTGATTTCGGCGCCATGATATGTGAGGTGCTGTCGGACTCTGGCATTCCTCAAAACGTCCTCCTTCAATTGGAAGTTTGCCAGGCAGCAGACCACGTCCCTAGGCGGATCATTGTCCCTGCCCCGAGGGCGCAGGGCACGGTGGATCCGCTCCAGGACGACAGGCGTTTCAGGGGGTCTGCCCAGTAAGTCATTACAAATGGCCACCACAGCTTGTGGAAGATTCTGGTATTCCACACTCTCAGGGATGCCACGCACCCGCAAGTTCTTTCGCCGACCCCTATTGTCCAGATCCTCCACATGGCGATTCAAATCCCTTAAGAGGGCTGCATGGGATTCTGTAACTTGTTGAACGTGACACAGTGAGGCATCATGTCGGGCAGTAGTGGATTCCACTTCTTCCACACGCATTGGCATAGCCTGGAAGTCGCACCGGAGTTCCGCTATGGCCGCAGAGAGGGTAGCTTTAATGTCCAGTTTAATGTCCGTGGCCACCATCTGTAGATCCGCAAACGATAGGGAAGCCGCTGATTTGGGCATAATCGCCTCAGGCGATGAGGCGCCATCTCCCGGGGGGCCCTACTCAGTGAGCGGGAATGAGGCAGGCTGGAAGGAGAGGGAGTAGGCCACTGAGCGTCTCTAGCCTGGGTGCGGAAGATTTCGGGTATATGTCGGCTGATCTGGGTCTCCGGTTCCCGCGGGGACCGGGATCGGGTAGCTGAGGAGCTCCGTGAGGTACTCCCCATGGTGAGGTAGCAGATAAGGGGAGGTTTCGGGCAGCAGTCAGAAAAGATCAGGCCGTGAGGTGCAGGAGCCCGGAGCTAAGCAGCCATCTTGGATCGGGACCAAGCCACACCCCGCACGGGTGTATCTGACAGTCAAATATGCAAACTATGCCGCAATTTAATGTTTTTTACCCCGAAAGGGTGTATATTGAATAGCGGAATAGGAAAAAGGATAAAAAAACAGTGTATCTCACACGTACAAACACAGACTAGGCCCCGACTAAAATTTTTTGTACCCTAAAGGGAGGATGAGGAAGAGGAGTAGGAGGAGTTGGGAACAGGAGGCAAACTGAAGCGCCCTGCAATCCTTGGCGGTGGAAGGAGATGCGCCAAACAAATTTAAAAGGTGTATCTCACACGTACCGATACAGACTATGCCGTGATTTAATTTTCTTACACTCCAAAAGGGTGTATATTGAATAGCGGAATAGGAAAAATGTTATAATACGGTGTATCTCACACGTACAAACACAGACTAGGCCCCGATTACAATTTTTTGTACCCTAAAGGCAGGATGAGGAAGAGAAGTAGGAGGAGTTGGGAACAGGAGCAAAAACTGAAGCGCCCTGCAATCCTCGGCGGTAGAAGGAGATGCGCCAAACAAATTTAAAAGGGTGTATCTCACATGTACCGGTACAGACTATCCCACAATTTAATTTTTTACACTCAAACAGGGTGTATATTGAATAGCGGAATAGGAGAAATTTTACAAAACGGTGTATCTCACGCGTACAAACACAATCTAGGCCCCGATTACAATTTTTTGTACCCTAAAGGCAGGATGAGGAGTAGGAGGAGTTCGGAACAGGCAGGAGGCAGACTGAAGCACCCTCAAATCCTCGGCAGTATGAGATGCGCCCCAAAAATTGGAAAGGTGTATCTCACACGTACCAACACAGACTATCCCGCAATTTAACTGATCCCCAAAGGTTTTTATTGAATAGCGGAATAGGAAATATGATCAAAAAAGTGTATGTATCTCACACGTACAGAAGCACACTAGGCCCCAATTACTATTGTTTGTACCCCTAAAAGGCTGGATGAGGTGTAGGAGGAGTATGGAACAGGCAGCACCCTCAAATCTTCAGAAGTATGAGATGAACCCCAAAAACTTGGAAAGGTGGATCTCACACGTACCAACACAGACTATCCCGCAATTTAATTGATCCCCAAAGGTTTTTATTGAATAGCGGAATAGGAAATATGATCAAAAAAAGTGTATGTATCTCACACGTACAGAAGCACACTAGGCCCCAATTACTATTGTTTGTACCCCTAAAGGCAGGATGAGGAGTAGGAGGAGTTTGGAACAGGCAGCACCCTCAAATCTTCAGAAGTATGAGATGAACCCCAAAAACTTGGAAAGGTGGATCTCACACGTACCAACACAGACTATCCTGCAATTTAATTGATCCCCAAAGGTTTTTATTGAATAGCGGAATAGGAAATATGATCAAAAAAGTGTATGTATCTCACACGTACAGAAGCACACTAGGCCCCAATTACTATTGTTTGTACCCCTAAAAGGCTGGATGAGGTGTAGGAGGAGTATGGAACAGGCAGCACCCTCAAATCTTCAGAAGTATGAGATGAACCCCAAAAACTTGGAAAGGTGGATCTCACACGTACCAACACAGAGTATCCCGCAATTTAATTGATCCCCAAAGGTTTTTATTGAATAGCGGAATAGGCAATATGATCAAAAAAAGTGTATGTATCTCACATGTACAGAAGCACACAAGGCCCCAATTACTATTGTTTGTACCCCTAAAGGCAGGATGAGGAGTAGGAGGAGTTTGGAACAGGCAGCACCCTCAAATCTTCAGAAGTATGAGATGAACCCCAAAAACTTGGAAAGGTGGATCTCACACGTACCAACATAGACTATCCCGCAATTTAATTGATCCCCAAAGGTTTTTATTGAATAGCGGAATAGGAAATATGATCAAAAAAAGTGTATGTATCTCACACATACAGAAGCACACTAGGCCCCAATTACTATTGTTTGTACCCCTAAAGGCAGGATGAGGAGTAGGAGGAGTTTGGAACAGGCAGCACCCTCAAATTTTCAGAAGTATGAGATGAACCCCAAAAACTTGGAAAGGTGGATCTCACACATACCAACACAGACTATCCCGCAATTTAACTGATCCCCAAAAGTTTTTATTGAATAGCGGAATAGGAAATATGATCAAAAAAAGTGTATGTATCTCACACGTACAGAAGCACACTAGGCCCCAAATACTATTGTTTGTACCCCTAAAGGCAGGATGAGGAGTAGGAGGAGTTTTGAACAGGCAGCACCCTCAAATCTTCAGAAGTATGAGATGAACCCCAAAAACTTGGAAAGGTGGATCTCACACGTACCAACACAGACTATCCCGCAATTTAACTGATCCCAAAAGTTTTTATTGAATAGCGGAATAGAAAATATGATCAAAAAAAGTGTATGTATCTCACACGTACAGAAGCACACTAGGCCCCAATTACTATTGTTTGTACCCCTAAAAGGCTGGATGAGGAGTAGGAGGAGTTTGGAACAGGCAGCACCCTCAAATCTTTAGAAGTATGAGATGAACCCCAAAAACCCCAAATATCATTCAGCTCTGCTGCAGGCCACAATTTAGTTTTTTTTTAACCCAAGGCTGTATATTGAATAGTGGAATAGAAAAAAAGTGTATGATTTTTGAAACCACTCAATAATAGCACATGTGAACTGAACACAGCAGTGTATGATCAGTCAGCACAGCACAGCTGAAGGAAAAACGCTGCACACAGTGCCTGATAGAAAAATACTTTTCTCCCTCCTCCTCAGTGGGCAAAAAAGATTGTGTTCACTGCACCCCACAAAGATTGTGTTCACTGCACCCCAAAAAGATTGTGTTCACTGCACCCCACACACAGCAAAATGGATGTGGACCACTGACACCTGCCTATCTCCTATCCCACCCCACACAGCAATATCGATTGTAGTTTGTAGAACACACTGACCCTAAAAATCGGCAGACTCTCTCCCTAAAAGGATTGATAAGATCGTAGATCGGTCACTGCAAACCCCACCCCACACAGCAATATCGATTGTAGTTTGTAGAACACACTGACCCTAAAAATCAGCAGACTCTCTCCCTAAAAGGATTGATAAGATCGTAGATCGGTCACTGCAAACCCCACCCCACACAGCAATATCGATTGTAGTTTGTAGAACACACTGACCCTAAAAATCAGCAGACTCTCTCCCTAAAAGGATTGATAAGATCGTAGATCGGTCACTGCAAACCCCACCCCACACAGCAATATCGATTGTAGTTTGTAGAACACACTGACCCTAAAAATCAGCAGACTCTCTCCCTAAAAGGATTGATAAGATCGTAGATCGGTCACTGCAAACCCCACCCCACACAGCAATATCGATTGTAGTTTGTAGAACACACTGACCCTAAAAATCAGCAGACTCTCTCCCTAAAAGGATTGATAAGATCGTAGATCGGTCACTGCAAACCCCACCCCACACAGCAATATCGATTGTAGTTTGTAGAACACACTGACCCTAAAAATCAGCAGACTCTCTCCCTAAAAGGATTGATAAGATCGTAGATCGGTCACTGCAAACCCCACCCCACACAGCAATATCGATTGTAGTTTGTAGAACACACTGACCCTAAAAATCAGCAGACTCTCTCCCTAAAAGGATTGATAAGATCGTAGATCAGTCACTGCAACCCCCACCCCACACAGCAATATCGATTGTAGTTTGTAGAACACACTGACCCTAAAAATCAGCAGCAGCCTCACCCTAAAATGCCTACAACTCGCGTTGCCTAACACACTCCGACCTGTCCCTCAATTCTATCCGGACACAAATGTTTTTTTTTCCTGTCTGTCCCTAATCAGCAGCCAGCACGTTGATGTGTGCTCTTTCCCTGAACTAAACAGCAGAATGACGCCGCAGCGGCGCTGCCTCAAACTTATAAAGACTTGGTCACATGCTTCAGACGGCCAATCACAGCTACTAATACATTTGTAGGCATGGCTGGGATGGCTTAGGCACACCAGTTAAACGCTTGTTGATTGGCTGTTGAAAGCCCGCCATGAAAAGCGCGCCAATGCATGCAAAACCCGGAAATAAAATGACCGAACACGGATTTTTACCCGAGCATACAGTAAAGTTTTCGGGTCCATGTTCGGGTAACAAAAATCCAATTATTCGGTACGAACACGAATAATACAGTCCGTGTTCGCTCAACCCTAGCGAACACCATTAAAGTCTATGGGACACGAACATGAAAAATCAAAAGTCCTAATTTTTAAGGCTTAAATGCAAGTTATTGGCCCAAAAAAGTGAATGGGGACCCGGGTACTGCCCTGGGGGACATTATTCAATGCAAATCATTTTTTTAAAACAGTCGTTTTTACAGGAGCAGTGATTTAAATAATGCTTAAAGTGAAACAAAAATGACAAATTCCTTTACATATCGTGCCTGGGGGGCCCCCTTAATATGCCTGTAAAGTAGCGCATTTGTGTGATGTTTGTAACCTGCTGCAACAATACTGACATTTCTAAAGGAAATGTCAGTATTGTTTAAACTTGCTCGCTGCTGTAATGTTTTGTCAGCTTCCGCCAATACAGGTAAAAAAATGAAAAATAGGACTTTTCCAAAACTGGCTTTTGTCTTTATTTTTACACGTTTTTGGGTAGTGGTACAATGTACCCGATATCCCTTCACATAGGGGGGGGTGGGATCTGGGGGCACCCTTGTTAAAGGGGGCTTCCAGATTCCAATAAGTCCCCCCCCCCCGAAGACCCCCACAACCACAGCCCACGGTTGTCGGGAAGAGACCCCTGTCCCTATCATAATGGGGGCAAGGTGATTTGGGGTGGAGAGGCAGAGCCCCCCCTGCCCCAAAGCACCCACCCCCCATGTTGAGGGCATGTGGCCTGGTATGGTTCAGGAGGGGGGGCACTCGCTCGCCCCCACCCTCCATCCTGGCCAGCCAGGCTGTGTGCTTGGATAAGGGTCTGGTATGAATTTTAGGGTGAACCCCACGCTGTTTTTTTTTTATTTTTGTGCGGGGGGGGGCAGGTATGGATTAGGGGGAACCCCACTCTGTTTTTTTCAGCAATGCTGACATAAACTGATATAAACTCAAGTGCCTATATATATATATATATATATATATATATATATATATATATAACTTTGTTGAGATCAGATAGTGCAGTGTATACCACAAACTGTAAAAAGGAAAAATGTCTCTCCCTGCCAGCAATATATTAATTATAGAATTCCACGTATAAATCACCCACTGGCCAAGGTATTCAAACCCAGAACATCACAATTGCAGGCCTGGTATTCTACCAGCTACGCCACCGTCAAGTACGCTTGGGTTGAACACACTTTCCCTGCCTAACTAACTCCTATCTCACCCTACACACAGTGGATGAGATAAAAGTTAGGGAGTGTGCGTTCAGCTTAAGCAGGCTTAACGGTGGCAGAGATGGAAGAATACCAGGCTTGCAATGAGAGAGGGCTTTGGGTTTGAATCTCTTGGCCAGCAAGTGATTTATTGGAATTCAGAGGTCAGAGTCCATGATCATGCGGGAACTCAAAGCTACCGCGAAGGAGCCCATTTGTTCATCATTCAAACTTGAAGCTCATCCCTCATAGGTACCTAAATTTAATTTGAAATTAGCCTCTTGTAATGCCTTGTGCAGCAGTACACAGAGAGAGGGAAAGACAGAACTTATTTGTGATGCATTCACAGTTGATATTAACGTGGTTGTAAAGGCAGAAGGTTTTTTTCCTATATTAATGCATTCTATGCATTAAGATAACAAGCCTTCTGTGCGCAGCAGCCCCCCTAATACTTACCTGAGCCCTCTCTCCATCCAGCGAATGCTTCGGCTGTCCGGGACTCTCTCTCTTGATTGGCTGAGACACATCAGTGGTTCCATTGGCTGCCGCTGCTTTCAATCAAAGTCAGTTAGCCAATGAGGATAGAGGGGCGGGGTCAAACTGCAGATCCATGTCTCTGAAGAAACCAGAGTCCATTGGCTGGTGAAACATATCAGCACCGCGTCATTTCTCTGCACCAATCAGGGACTCCGATGTGATCAAACCCAGCCATCTAGGAGAGAGCAAGCATGGAAGTTATGGCATGGTGACGGCTTGCTGCTCGCCCCTCCCGCACCGGCTCAGCTGAGCATAGGAGGTGGAAGAGAGCCTCCTAACAGGGGAGGCATGTCTGGAGCTGCAGGCCGACACAGTTCATCGGGAACGTTAACCGCACTATTAGAAGGAAGGGTTCGCCCCCCACACAGGAGAAGGTATTTTCACCTGATGGAACTCTGTTATATCAGTGTCTACTGTGATACAACTCACAAGTATACCCTCCATGTACGCTGGGTTGGTTCCCAACGCCCTAATTAAGTACATACCCAGCATATACTAGGAGTGTTTTCTTATACAGTTAAGACCGTGTTGCCTACTGCTGGATTATCCCCGAAGTTCTGCAACTGTGGGTCCTATTCTTTAGACCATTTCCACTTGTTAAGCGAATTATTATATTCCAACTGTGATTGATCCACTTCTGGGGTACAACCTCTTTACAGCAATATTATTTTACATCCTTACAAGCTTAGGAATGTTTTTGGTCATTATTATCACGATTTTATATGTGAGTCTGTGTTTTTGTCTTTGGAATCAATGATACTCTATTAATCTTAATAAAGTTTTTCTCAGCACACCCAGATATCCCCAGTTGACTCTTTTTGAGGAGTACTGTCCCTCGCTTTTTTTCTTTCTTGTTCCATGTCTGAATGGATACACAGAGCTGCAGGTCGGATGCCAACCTAGCAAGCTGCTTGCTGTGTGGGCACTCAACAGGAAGGAGGAGCCAGGAGCACCGAAGAAGGACCCGAGAAGGGGAGAATTTGGGCTGCTCTGTGTAAAACCACTTCAAAGAGCAGGTAAGTATAACATGTTTGTTATTTTTATATATATATACAAAAAAAAAGAGACTTTACAATCACTAAAGGTACCATGCTATTGGGGGTCGAGAATAGACTAAGCAAAGGATAAGATGATCAGTCTGGTGCTTCTTCAGGTGACTTACTGTACCTAACTACAGTAGAGAAAAGTAATCTACTATCTGGCAGGTCATGTGTAAATCTCAAGACTGGCCAGACAAATCTCAAATCTTTTATCAGGTAAACTAGCTCTAACATTTATTTTAACCAGTTGTTTAGGTGTTTGCCTGGAATTCAGTTTTAAGCATAAAAAAAATCAAGCCTTTTTTGATATAATTGAAATGAAAAATGCCATGCAGGTGCACATTTTATTAGTCAACTACTAAGTCACTTTTATTGCACACATGGCAACCGTTTTGATAATCAAAAAGAAAAGTAATTCAAAGAGCAATGCTTTTAGATGCTGCCGAGACAACATTTAATTATCTATAGATTCATTGTACCAACATTTTCTTATTTTGCAAGAGCAACTTATTTCATTAATCATGCTAGCTATGTGGGTCGAAATGGTGTTCAAAAACAATTATGCTGGGAATACGAAAACAGAAAATGTGTTTCTGTCAAAATCATTAGAATACAGAGTACCAATGGAGTGTTTAAAGCACATCTCCACTTGCAAAATACTTCACTCCCCCACACACCCTAAACCCTCTTTCAGACTGGCCCGAAGCAAAAAAAATAAAAATAAGCGCAGGGCCTCATGTGGACAGGGACACTAATATTTAAGGGGTTAACTAGCTGGGATCATGGAGAAGTCAGTTCCTGGGATTGAGCAGTGTAGGTGTAGGAGGGGCTATAGGCAGGGTAACACTGGGGGCTGTATATTGCATTTCAGCAGACCTTGTGGAGCGAGGAAGAATCCCCCGCCCTCCCACCCTGAAATGTGTTCAATGGTTGTTTATAAAAAAAAAAAGGAAAGTGAAGTTGATTGCTGGTTTGGCGGTTGGGGTCTTTGGAGGTGGTAAACCGATTTTGGTAAAGTTAATAGGGTGACCCATCTAAGGTATGGCGCACTCTAGTGTATCCCGGTTAATGGTGGATTAACGAGGAAGTGGTAACAAGGAGGTATCAGTGTTGTAGTGTGTTTGTCCCCTAGCTGGTGTTGCGCGGCTGGAGACCGTTTGAGTATTGACGCTAATACACAGTTTTAATTTGTTTTTTGGTGCCTCCCAAGACCAGCAACCTTTATGTGATACTGGATTATGTATGCTGTTCTGTTTTAACCTCTTACCGACCGCCGCACGACTATGTACGGCGGCGGTCAGTCCCTCACAGGCAAAGTGACGTATGGGTACGTCACTAGCCTGTGAGCCAATAGGGGGCGATTCGTTCCCTAAGCAAGCCGTGCGTGTGACCGGCGGACCCGATGTCCGCCGGTCATTAACGATCGTAGGTTACAGCGGGAGAAAGGCAGGCGGCTAATGTAAACAAAGGATCGTATTTCTCTGTTGTTACACAAACAGCCACATCCCTGAACAGTTAGAAACATGCCCCTAGGGACACACTTAACCTCTCCATCTCCAATAAAGTTAACCCCTTCCCTGCCAGTGTAATTTTTACAGTAACAGTGCATATTTTTAGCACTGATTACTGTAGTAATGTCACTGGCACTCCCAAAAGTGTCAAAAATGTCAGTCAAGGGTCCGATCTGTCCGCCACAATGTCGAAGCCCCGCAAAAAAAATTGCAGATCGCCGCCATTACTCGTTAAAAAAAAAATGACAAAAATATTTCCCTTAAACGCAATAACTTTTGCGCAAACCAATCAAAATATGCTTATTGCGATTTTTTTTTTTACCAAACGTATGTAGCAGAAAAAAAATTGGCCTAAAATGTTAAAACATTTTGATTTTTACATTTTTTTGGGGGGAATTTCATATAAAAAAAATGTGAAAAATATTGTTTTTTTTGCAAAATTGTAGCTCTTTTTTGTTTATAGCGCATGATCAAAAAATCGCACAAGTGATCAAATACCACCAAAAGAAAGCCCTGTTTGTGGGAAAAAAAGGACGTCAATTTCATTTGGGTACAGCGTCGCATGACCGCAAAATTGTCCGTTAAAATCACGCAGTGCCGAATCACAAAATAGGGCCTGGTCAGGAAGGGGGTAAAATCTTCCGGGGCTTAAGTGGTTAAGAAAATGTTAATTTGGTTATTTGTTAATAAAATGGCCTACCAGGCCAACATTTTCTCCAGCCTGGTGTCACTCATATTTATTCAGAGTCAGATATAGATGGGGGTAATATCAATAGTGTTTGCCTCAATAATGTACTTATTTTTTTATATCTAGCAGCTAAGTGATATTTCAGGGTATTTCTGTAACACTGAGTGGCCTTCCTCCATGCTACAAAGGGCAAAGCTGATGTTGCTCTTGATATACAGATATCAGCAGATCCAGAGCTCTGCAGAGGAGGAACTGTTCCTGGGCTTGTGGCAGGGAAGTTGTTGTAGAGCACAGACCATGTAGCTGGCTGCGGATGAGACTGCTGATATTTTCTGGTGCATAGTAAAGCCATTTTCAAGTATGGTGTCACTGCCTGGTTGTGGGGAGGATGTCACGGCAGCTGGTATCGCTAAACCCCAGATAGAGATCAGAGACATGTTATCCTATGTGACCGTGAAAGGCAGCTGGCCATACCCTCTGCTCATTACTTAAAGAAACTGTATTGGCTTATGACACCAATTAGGTGCCTACACCTGGATTTCTGGGACTCTAACGCCAGATTTGAGCCTTTCACAGGGTGCCAGCCATCCACCCACAACAGGGTGCCAGCCAGCCACCCACCAAAGGGTGCCAACCAGCCACCCACCCACCCACCACAGGGTGCCAGTCAGCCACCACAGGGTGCCAGCCTGCCAGCCAACCATCACAGGGTGCCAGCCACCCGCCCACCAACCACAGGGTGCCAACCAGACACCCACCACAGGGTGCCAGCCAGCCACCCACCCACCACATGGTGCCAGCCAGTCGAAGGGTGCCAGCCAGCCACTCATCACCACAGGGTGCCAGCCAGCCACTCATCACCACAGGGTGCCAGCCAGCCATTATGTTTAAGCCTATATTAGTGTCTTTTCAAGTTTCAATGGAAATGGATGGAGATAGAAAAATTAAAAGTGTGGTCTGGGACTATTTCTCTTCTCCATCTTCAGGAAAATCAGCAGCACTGTGCAACACTTGCAGAAACAATGTAAGCATGGGATCAATAACTGCAAAAACAAAAAATAAGTCTAATCTTTGGGTCCATCTAAGAGTTCATCATGTTGAATTGTATAATGCAGCACAGAAAAAACAAAATTAATCACAAGGTGAAATATCACTATTCCAGGCACTGATAAGCTTTACTGATGGGGCTGCACTGATATGCTGCACTGATGGCCACTGATGAGGCTGAACTTATGGAAACTGATGGACACTGATAGTCTGTGGTTGTGGTCTGTGGTTTACAGATGACAGGGCGGGTCATAAACAGGAAGGGGTGTGGCCTTTACAGGGAGGGGTGGGCCATATTTAAATTAGGGGGTGCACAATCAGGCCTAGGGCAGCACAAAACCTAAATACACCACTGTGTATATATATATATATATATATATATATATATATATATATATATATATATATATATGTATAGTTTATGGTCAGCAAGCAGTTAAGTGAATGTTGTACACACTGGATTTTTAAAGCACAGTCTGCAGTTACCAAAAACTACCAATGCAGGCAAGGGGTGCATGTAGATAAAAACAAACGGTGCACCCCTTGCCTGCATTGGAATAATGCCTTTGCTGTAGGTGTTGGCCATTCACATAGCTAATGAAGTCTGATCAGAATACTCACATAAGTTGCATCATCCTGTCCTACCTTGATGCATGTGCAGTTCTACCCCCATAGGAGCAGCTAGATGTATTGCTCGGATATTCTCCTTTTTTAACTTCAGCTGGGCACACAGTATTTCTTTTCACAGCCAGGTGCACACTTCCAATCATTTCTTCAATGAAAGGAAAGGGAAGGGAATGGGAATGATGTGGGATACCTTGAATTCGACTAATTATGAGGACAGCTTCTTTAACTGAACTGTGGAATTACTGCATGACACACTGTACACTCTTGAGCAAGTCCTTTGCAGAAATAATGGATGGTTGCTCTTCAGGACATTCGCCAGTATCCTCTTTCTGCTAACTTTCTTAGCACAGAGGGAAGGGGGGGGGGGTAGCCAAAGAACCATGCCCCAAGATATTTGTAGTCTGTAATCACAAGGCCTCTGGCCTAAATGGTAGCCTGCTTCCAATTCTCCAGCAGCACCCTCCAGTGATCCCAGACAGATCTCCAGGGATGGGCTCCCTTAGTCAGCTCTCAGAACATTCTGGTCAGCATTTCAGATCCCAACTAAGGCCATGTGGCAGCAGGTGCTGAAGAGGACACAGCACCCCCTTTTGAGCTGGACTCTCCTCTCCAGGAAAAGACCACTTCCTGTGTCCCCCACTTATAAATACCCTTCCCAGCATGCTTAGGGGCCCCTATGCCTGTAATTTGCTGAAATGGCACCCATATTCATGCTGCTGATCTGCATGAGTCACTCCTATTCATTCAGCCCTTTTCAAAGTTGCTTGGATACAGAGGAGCCAAATCACAGAGAGCAGCACTGTGAAACACACATGACTCATTTAGCTCAATAATGTCGTTTTCCTTTTAGGCAGGAAAACTGCTATGTTTTACCTCACAATCTCCCGTTAAGCAGGAGACCACACTATACTGAACTATATACATTATCAAAAGGCAGGGCTAAAGGGGCGGGGGGTGATTTTTCACTGAACAGCCCTGAATGACACGACAGCTTGACCACAGTGGGCAGAAGATTGGGGGCCTTCCTCCCACAGTGGGAAGCGGTCTCAACAAAGCGATTATTTTTGAGGATCGTAAGGAGGGGTTACTGGCTGGAATTTGCAAGCCCCCCCTATGGCAAAAGCGGCAGCCTTACTATCCTCCATGAAAGATCTGGAGGAATAAAGGGCCGTGGTATGGGTGCCAGCAGAGGAGATAGGCAGAGGTTTCTACTTCCACAATTTTGTGGTGCGGAAACCTTCAGGGAAGTTCAGGCTCATATTGAATCTGAAGCCTCTAAATGCCTGGGTAAATTACAGAAGGTTTTGTATTGATTCAGTCTTCTCGGTAAGGGCCCTTCTCCCCCCAATCTGCTTCATGGCATCCATAGACCTGAGAGACGCTTATCTGCACATTCCCATCACAGAGACCTATCAGTAGTTTCTCAGGCTGGCAGTAAAACCAGGGAAGGCATGTTCCTTCTTCAGTTTCAGGCCCTCCTCTTTGACCTACCCCGACCCCCCTTGCATTTTTACCAAGGTCATGGCGCTTTGACTCAGGGGTACTTCAGTAATCGCCTGTCTGGATGAACTGCTCCAATTTGCCTCAAGAGAATATCCAAAATGTGGAGAAACGAATGTGATTACTGCAGGTCATCCGGTCTCGATAAGGCAGGCTATGTCAGCAATGGGCCTGTTGACTGCTGCGATTCCTGCGGTACAGTGGATGGGTCTCCATTTCCGTCTGTTGCAGCTCTGTGGGTCCTGATGGAATGTATCCTCGGGTGGGCCGAGACCAGCATTCTCTCCCTCTCGGTGGTGCATTTGAAAGGGGGAGTTGAATCGAGTGGCCGGTTTCCTTAGCAGGAGGGCATTGAGGGAAGGTGACTCCCCCCCCGCCTGTACTGTTACCAGCCATTCTGAGGAAATCTTAAACTGAGGATAAGTTTCTTATTCTTCTTTCACCACATCAGCCCAGGAGGCAGTGGTTCTCGATCCTGAAGGATCTGGCATGGAACCTCCGTGGATTCTGTCAATCTGGGGGGACCGTCTTTCTTAGGGTCCGATCTGCTGTCCCCAGGTAGAGCAGTGAAATCTCGTTGCGTGGCTTCCGTGGAAGAATTGCTAAAACGCAAGGGCTTCTTAGATTGGTTGGTGGCGACTCTGCTAAGTAGCAGGAAACATTCTCCATCTATCTGAAGACTTGGAGATGTTTCATAGCTGGGCTCTTTCAATCCGGACCCCCTTATATTTCTGGACCAAATGATTTTTAAGACTGATCTGGTCTTTTTTGCCGAAGGTGGCATCGAAGCTTTACAAAAGCCAAGAAATTATTTTGCCAACTTTCTGTTCTATAGTCTGTGGGTGAACAGAAACTTAATTTTCATATATCAGATGTTAAAAGGTGTGTCCTACAGTATTTAGTTAGCACAAAGGAAATTAGGAGGTCTGATTCCTTTTTTGTTTTGTTTTCAGGGGCTACAAAAGGGTTTAAAGCATCTAAATGTTTAACAGCTGATTTAGGCCATTTTGCTATTAGTCATGCCGACATAGTAAGTGGGAGGGAGGTCCTTGAGGGGATCAGGACCCACTCCACCAGGGCTATGGCGACTTGGGCTGGGGTTATGCCAGAGCAGATCTGTGGGGCAGCAATTTGGTCTAGTCTTAGCAGATAACAGGTCCAACCTGTAGTGTCTGACCAAGGTGCTAAGGATCAGGACATTGGGAGAAAGATCCTCAAACTTAGGGTGGGACCACAACTTGAAGTGCTCGTTTAGTCTCTCAGAGGTGGCTGTCCTGAAAGACGATTGGGGAAAATCAGAGTTACACTTACTGGTAACATCTTTTCCAGGAGTCTTTCAGGACCACACTGGTACCCACCTGAAAAATGTGTTTGGAAGAAGTCCCTGTTAGGGGAACAGTCAGAAGGATTAAAGTTTTGTGTGGCCGGAGGAAGACTGAGGGTCCAGTGAGGCCGGAGGGGCTTAAATCTTGAAATTAAGGCAGTGTTTCTGTCAAGGTCTTACCTTGCCCTCCTGTTGGCAGTCATCTTAGACATTTGCAGACTGCTCCCTCTTATAAACTCTGATTGCATCATCACTTGCTTGCTACCTGGGTATCGCACAGAGATGATGCTGCACACCTGACTACAGTGGCTTGCGAAAGTATTCGGCCCCCTTGAACTTTGCGACCTTTTGCCACATTTCAGGCTTCAAACATAAAGATATAAAACTGTAATTTTTTGTGAAGAATCAACAAGTGCGACACAATCATGAAGTGGAACAACATTTATTGGATATTTCAAACTTTGTTAACAAATAAAAAAACTGAAAATTTGGGCGTGCAAAATTATTCAGCCCCTTTACTTTCAGTGCAGCAAACTCTCTCCAGAAGTTCAGTGAGGATCTCTGAATGATCCAATGTTGACCTAAATGACTAATGATGATAAATAGAATCCACCTGTGTGTAATCAAGTCTCCGTATAAATGCACCTGCACTGCGATAGTCTCAGAGGTCCGTTTAAAGCGCAGAGAGCATCATGAAGAACAAGGAACACACCAGGCAGGTCCGAGATACTTTTGTGGAGAAGTTTAAAGCCGGATTTGGATACAAAAAGATTTCCCAAGCTTTAAACATCCCAAGGAGCACTGTGCAAGCGATAATATTGAAATGGAAGGAGTATCAGACCACTGCAAATCTACGAAGACCTGGCCATCCCTCTGAACTTTCAGCTCATACAAGGAGAAGACTGATCAGAGATGCAGCCAAGAGGCCCACGATCACTCTGGATGAACTGCAGAGATCTACAGCTGAGGTGGGAGACTCTGTCCATAGGACAACAATCAGTCGTATACTACACAAATCTGGCCTTTATGGAAGAGTGGCAAGAAGAAAGCCATTTTGAGGCTACCTTAGAATAGTTTGAGGCTGCTAAATTGGCGCCAAAACAGCCTATTTAAACACAGCAGTCACTCCAGGTGGTTGCTGTGTTATCATCAGCTCTCCTGTTTCCTGTGCCTGTTTGTATTCTGCTGTTCCTGTTTACCTGACCCGGCTTGTCTTTGGATTCTGATTACCTGCTGCCCGCCTTGACCTTGGCTTGTCCTGACTATTCTCCTGCCTGATCCTGATCTGTTTATCCGCTACCGGCTATTGGTCCTGGACCTGATCCTGGCTCCACCAGGGAATCTGGGGGACTGCAACCTGGTGTTAGCAAGCAGCCAAGGCCATCCCCACCATTTGGGGCCCTGGTGAAAACCGGCTAACACTTAGACTCCGCACCTCTGGTGAACCTGTGCCACGCCAGTTACCCGGTAAGCCACTCCTCTTACGTCAGGCTCTGCCACATTACCCCGTGACAAAGGTGCTCTGGTCAGATGAAACCAAAATCAAACTTTTTGGCAACAATGCAAAATGTTATGTTTGGCGTAAAAGCAACACAGCTCATCGCCCTGAACACAACTTCCCCACTGTCAAACATGGTGGTGGCAGCATCATGGTTTGGGCCTGCTTTTCTTCAGCAGGGACAGGGAAGATGGTTAAAATTGATGGGAAGATGGATGGAGCCAAATACAGGACCATTCTGGAAGAAATCCTGATGGAGTCTGCAAAAGACCTGATACTGGGATGGAGATTTGTCTTCCAACAAGACAATGATCCAAAACATAAAGCAAAATCTACAATGGAATGGTTCACAAATAAACATATCCAGGTGTTAGAATGGCCAAGTCAAAGTCCAGACCTGAATCCAATCGAGAATCTGTGGAAAGAACTGAAAACTGCTGTTAACAAAAGCTCTCCATCCAACCTCACTGAGCTCGAGCTGTTTTGCAAGGAGGAATGGGCAAAAATTTCAGTGTCTCGATGTGCAAAACTGATAGAGACATGCCCCAAGCGACCTACAGCTGTAATCGCAGCAAAAGGTGGCGCTACAAAGTATTAACTTAAGGGGGCTGAATAATTTTGCACGCCCAATTTTTCAGTTTATTTGTTAAAAAAGTTTGAAATATCCAATACATTTCGTTCCACTTCATGATTGTATCCCACTTGTTGATTCTTCACAAAAAATGACAGTTTTATATCTTTGTTTGAAGCCTGAAATGTGGCAAAAGGTCGCAAAGTTCAAGGGGGCCGAATACTTTCACAAGGCACTGTATATCCATCACCTGAGCAGTGTGTGCACAAAGCCGGAAACCAGCCGGCGCGAGGATGAAAGGACTCCGCTGTAGTTCCGTAGCGGTGACATCAGCCGGACAGGCTCCACTTGCGGGGAAATACCAGGAACCAGGTTGGAACACAAGCTATATGGTTGCCATGACTACATGTTTCGCACTGTGCGCTTTATCAAGTCATGGAAAGGAATGGCAACAGGGAAATTTACTTTCAATAGTTTTTTTATTGGAAAATTTTCAAGTACAGAAATCAACGAAAATAAACAACAATAAATGCAACAGAGTAGGTATGGTGATACATGGAATAATAAGCCGGAAGAGTAAGTGGATAGGAGGGTGTTGTCCCTCCAGGGAAATCGCATCAATATAAAAAGCCATAACAGATGAGTGGGCATGGTCATGAAAGGTAGTAGCTTAAATTGGGGAAACAACAATACAATGCCAAATTGAATAAACGGGAAAGACCAAACCCATATTAGGGTACACGTATTCAGGCGAGATATGGGAGTACCCCCCAGCAGGAGGAACAGGAAAGGACGCCGTGCCCCCCCAAGGGTGGCGATACATCCGGGTCCAGTCCGGTCCCCCTCTGAGGGCCAGTCCGAAAATCTCTGGGATGGTCGAAGGGAGCCTGGGGGAGGACAGAAGGGGAGGAAGACACAGAGGAAAAAAGAAACAAGAAAGAAAAAAGGAATAGAGTGGGAGCAGGAGAAGGAATGAGAGGAAAGAGCAAAACAGTCCCGCACAGGGTTTATAAAGATACTTGCACATATTTAGCCCAGGATTCCCAAACCGCTTCATATGTAGGGACCGTGTCATTTAGCACACTAGAGAGCTTCTCTTGTGAAATGATCCAAGAGATTTTTAGTTTGCATTCCCGGAGAGAAACCCTAGGCTTTTTCCAGGCCCTGTCAATAGTGATTTTGGCACCGATGAGGATGAACTGTAATAGCATGCGGGCCGGTTTGGGAAGCTTGGGAACCCGGTCATTTAGCAGTGCGATAAGGGGCGATTGCTGTATAGGACGGTCGAGCACTTTGCGAATAATCTGGAACAACTTATTCCAGAAAGGTCTAAGCTTAGGACAAGACCACCAGGTGTGTAAATAGTCCCCCCTAGCGCCACAACCCCGATAACAGAGGGGACTGGCATCAGGGAACATAGTAGCAATACGCGTAGGGACCAAGTACCATTTGTGAGCAGTTTAACGTTAGCTTCTATAAGAGACACGTTCATGATACCTTTATAAGAGCGAAGAAGACAGGAACCCCAGCGGTCCAGATTCCAGTCCATCTCCAGGCCCCTCTCCCTATCGAGGGCATACTTAGGCTTCACCTCAGTGCTAGCTAGAGCGGAGTAAATTAGAGAGATCCCACCTCGTGTATCCTGAGCCTCGGCACACCAACGTTCATAGCCTGTGACCTGCGGGGGTTCCGGCTTGTTGTACCAGATAGAGTGTAAGAAATGAGATATTTGGGAGTGCCTAAATCTTTCCGTAAGTGGCATTTTGAGGGTAGAGACACAATGTGGGAAGGAGAGAGGACCCATGGAGTTAAAAAAAAAATGTCCTATACGGAACAAACCTTTATTGAGCCACCAGTGGAATGTTTTAATATTTTGGCCCGGGGGAAAATTGGGGTTATTGAAGATATGAGTGAGGGATTTAGGTTTAGACACTAGGGCAGGGTGTTTAATGAGTTGATCATGGAGGGAGAAGGAGTGGGAAAGGGTAGGAGCAAGTATAGGGGGCCTATTTTTCGGGGGGCACCAGGCCAGGAAGTCAAGTGTGAACTGGGGTACCGCCTGATGTTCCAGGTGGACCCAGTCCGGTTTCCCTCCCCTGCGATAGATAGTGGAGAATTGTGCCAGTTGGGCAGCAAGATAGTAGCGGCGCAGGTGGGGGAAGAGCAATTCCACCTTGTTGGCGGGAACGAAAGAGAGTTGATTTGTCAAAGCGATGCCCCTTGGCACCCCAGACGAAGCGAACAATGGCAGATTGTAAGTCTTGCAAATGTGTGCAAGGGACAGGGATTGGGAGGGAGCGAAAGAGGTAAAGGATGCGGGGGAGGAGTGTCATTTTAACGGCATTAATTCTGCCCAGCCAGGAGAGATTATGGGAGGACCAAGAGGAAAGGTCAGCTTTGAGTTTTTTAATAAGGAGAGGATAATTAGCGGAAAACAGAGAACTAATGGAGGGGGTGAGTTGAGTGCCCAAATAGGGGATGGAGCCAGAGCTCCAGCTAAAGGGGAAGGTGGATTGTAACGTAGAGAGTTCAGCGGGGGATAGGGATACATTAAGGGCGCTGGACTTAGTCATATTGACCTTGAGGCCTGATAAGTTGCCAAACATCCGAAGGGTGCGGAGAAGGTTAGGTATCGTGATTAGGGGGTTGGTGATAAACAACAACATATCGTCCGCGAATAACGCACATTTATGCTCAATATCTCCACTAGGGACTCCCCGAATGTCAGGATTTTGACGTATAGCAATAGCCAAGGTCTCTATTGCAATGGCGAAGATCAGTGGTGACAGGGGACACCCTTGTCGGGTGCTCCTAGCGATGGGGAATGAGTCCGAGTAGCAACCTTGGAGACGGACCCGAGCAGACAGGGAGGAGTACAATGCCCGGAGGGTACCTGTGAAGCGGGGGCCAAACCCCCACCTCTCAAGCATATTAAAAATATACGTCCAGGAGACTGAATCAAAGGCCTTCTGGAGATCTAGTGAGAGGAGGAGGCCCTTACGTTTAGGCTCCCCATCCTACGCAGACCCCAGAAGGGAAATGATATCAACAGCTCTACGGACCTGGTCCGTGCCCTGTCTACCTGGTATGAATCCGGATTGGTCCTTGTGAACGTAACACGCTATAAAAGAGGATAATTGGTCTGTGAGGAGTTTTGTGAGGATTTTGACGTCATTGTTAATCAATGAAATGGGACGGTAGTTAGAAACATCACTAGCATCCTTGGAGGGTTTAGGGATAACTGCCAAAAGGGCAGAGTTGAGTTCACTAGGCAAAGGAGTCCCAGATTTTAAGGAATTAAAAAATTTAGTGAGGTATGGGGAGAGCGAATCGGCGAAGGTCTTGTAGTATAGCGCCGGGAACCCATCGGGGCCCGGGGCCGAGCCTAGCTTGAGCTTTTTAATGACATCTAGAACTTCCCTCTCCGTGATGGGAGCCTCCATCTCCGCTCTGTGTTGGGCGGATATTCTGGGAAGAGGAACATCATCCAGAAATTTCTAGTCTGCAAAGGATGGAGGTGAGTTTCCGCCTGCATACAATTTATGATAAAAGGAGCGGAAGGCCTCCATCACCGAGACCGGGTTCTGAGACAAAGCACCCGAGGGTAATCTAATTTTGGGAAAAATTACAGAGCGTGGTTTGGGTGTAAGTTTAAGAGCTAGACGAGATCCTATGCGATCTCGAGTCGTGTAGAATTTGGCCTTGGTCCAGCGAAGGTGTTTCTCGGCTGCCGTCGTGAGGGCTAGGTTCAAGGCGAGGCGGGCAGCATCTAGGCTGGCTAGCGTGTCTCTGGTGGGATGCCGTTTGTGATCGTGGCGGGCAGAAAGGAAAGAGCTCTCCAATTTTCTTACATCAGCTTGCCTTTCCCTTTTGAGTTTAGAGGCTAATTGAATGATCTTCCCTCTAATCACGGCTTTATGGGCCGCCCACAGTGTGGGTGGGGAAATGTCCCCAACATTATTAAGGAGGAAGTATTCCTTGATGTCCGCCGCTATCATGGAGCAGTGGGCCGGGTTTGAAAGAAGGGCTTCGTTAAGCCTCCAGATTGAGGGGCCCTGAGAGGGGGCTCGGGGAATTAAGGAAAAATGTACTATTGCATGGTCAGAAAGTGGAGTATCTCTTATACCAGCTTTCAAGACAAGAGGGACAGCCATGGTGGGGATAAAAATATGGTCAATACGGGCGTACGTATGGTGAGGGGCGGAAAAATGGGTATAATCCCGCGTTCGCGGGTTCAGCTCTCGCCAAACATCAACCAGACCCAGGGAAGAGATGAGCCTGGCTACACGAAGACTGTGTTTCGAAGGTGGCTTATATGACGGGGCTAGAGGTTTAGACTTAAGGCCCGTACACACGTACCGATCGTCGGCATACAAACGTCGGTGGACGAAGGATCTGCCGATTGTACGCGTGTTAGTATGGTGCCTCCGACAGATGTCTGCGCACAATCCGCGGACAAAAGTCTTTCTTGCAAACATGAAAATTTTTGTATGCCGACACCAGAACGGACGATTGTTCGCCTGTCAGTACAGAATTCGGCCGACAGACCGCAGATTTGCAAGACTGGGCATGCTCAGAAAATTAAAAAGACATGGAAAGTTAACCATTACATGACATCACTTCTGCAGTCAGCTGAAGTCTGCAGACAAAATTCTTGTGCTGTCCTTGTGCTGTCTTTGCACTTTTCAACAGACACCGACATCCCGGGGAGAAAAGACGAACATTTGTATGCCGACCATCGGTACGTGTGTACGGGGCTTTATCGAGACGCTGATCAAAGGCCAGGTTCGAGTCCCCACCCATGATGAGCGTACCGACCATTTCGTTCGATAATAGCTTAGCTAGAGCCGTAAAGAAGCGAGTCTGGCCCTGATTGGGGGTATAATAAGTCAGCAGGGTATAGGGGGATCCATTAATTTCCCCCGTTAGGAGGAGGAATCTGCCTTCCGGGTCCTTAATAACCTTATTGGGGTAAATTTGACAGATCTGGAGAAGAAGATCCCCACCCCTTTGGTCTTAGTTTCTGAGTTGGACAAAAAGAAAAGGGGATATTTCTGGTGGATAAAGGAGGGATTGTAGGAAGCAGGGAAGTGTGTCTCTTGGAGGAATATAATGTCTAGGTGCATGGAATGGTAATATTGAAATAACTTACGGCATTTGGTTGGTGAGTTGAGGCCTTGGACATTGTGTGAGGCTATTCGGAGAGTGGGATTTGTAGTGTCAGGCAGAACCATTCTTCCCGGGAGAGAGAGACGTCAATACGGGATCCAATCTTCCTCGAAGGGGAGAGGGAGCCAGGAGATGAACCAGGGCCAAAAAGGCATTGAAACCTGTGGAGTAAATAGCAGGGGAGAGGAATAGAGAGGAGAGAAGGAGAGCTAAGAAAGAGACAGAGACATCAGGGAAGGGAGAGGGGACGGCAATGTTAGTGCATTCCAAAATGAACAATGTAGAAACACCGTACCTTAGCATATAAAGCTGCGAGAAAAACAAAAAAAACAAACATGGTGGCAAAATGCCACTCCTGGACCAGCCACGGGATGCTACGTCACCCGTGGGGGCCCAGGAAGACACCATCGGAACCCCCGAGGGGGGACCAACAAGTGCTCCGGGAGGGCACGAGACAGCCGTCTCGTGGGGTCTACCAGAGCAAGTGGAGGCGCATGTGGACCGCACCGACACCCACTAAAAGAGAACGGGGAAAGACACAGGCGGGAAAGGAGAGAAATTCTCCATTTGCCCGCCGTGTTCCCCCCCCCCTTGAACACCAAGGCAGTCGGTAAGGTGGACATGGAGAGGCCCATCCCAAAAACAGGATGGGAGCCATAAAGACAGTACCTGACATCAGGAAAAAACTATAATGGGAGTCTCCCTGCCTGTAAACGACAGGGCAGGGAGGTTCCCACAGGGCCCCTGAGAAAGCCAAAGGGCCAGTATAGAGACTGTCATTAAAGAAAAAAAAACAACACTCAACATCAAACATTGATAAATACACGGACAGAGTAAGAGTCCCCATATGAAAAACCTGGAAAAAAAACGAAAAAAGGAAAAAGAAAAACAGTCCTTCCCATCAGAAAAAATCGTCCGTGTTCCAAAATAGGGATCGGGAGAGTGCAGATAGTTCTTGAAGATCACCAAGAATGGGAAGGTAATCGCGTAAACAAATACCCCCCCCAGCGTGAGGGGAAAAAGTCAGCAGCCGAAAAAAGAAAGAAAAAAAAACCAGGAAAACAAAAACTCAAAAATGAGAACAATTCCAGAGCAAAGTGCCAGGATTCCACCACACTGGGTGGAAGGGAAACAAGTGAACCAGGATCCCCAGGAGGGGGGATGGGAGCTCATCATGGAGGCCTGGACTCCTTGGATTTCTTAGATTGTTGCTTTTGCCAAAGTGGGACCAGAGGACTTCCAGGGGTAGGTCGCTTGATTGAAGAAGCTCTTTGAGAAGATGCAGAGGCTGGATCCTGGGATATGAGGCCCAGTCTCAGTAATAGCTTCTCCCCCTCTTCCAGGGAGGAAAAACCAAATGTCCTCTGTTGATGAGAAAAGCTCAGGCGAAAAGGGAACGCCCACCAATATTTTACGCTTTTCTGGGAGAGAACAGAAAGGAGGGGCTTGAGGGTACGTCTCCGTTGAATTGTGGTAGGCGAAATGTCCGCAAAAATCTGAATGGTGTGTCCCAGTAATGTGAGTTGGTCAGGCGAACGAGCATGTTTCATGACTTCCTCCTTGACAGAGTAAAAATGTGGCTTCACCACAATGTCCCTGGGGAGACCATCTTTACGCGGTGGTTGGAGGGATCTGTGTGCCCTGTCTAATTCCAGGCGGTGGGTGGGAATGCCCGGGATGATACCCGAAATGAATTCGTGAACAGCAGCCTTCACATCTGTAATGGATTCCAGGAGGCCTCGGATCCTAAAATTATAACGTCTGGATCTGTTCTCCAAGTCATCAATCTTATTGAGAGCAGTCTCTAATTGGTCCTGGAGATCATGAATTCTAGCAGAATTTTGATTCAACCGTGCGACAGTATGGTCGGTTTTAAGCTCAATGGCTTCAATGCGAGAGCCCAAATTTTGCAGATACCCTTGTATGGTAGTTGTGATCTGGGCTGCAGTATGAGAGAGGCCTCTAGCAAGCATTTTAGAGAAGATTGATAGAAGGCTGTGTGTGTCAGAAGGAATGGCAGCCCCCAAAGTGGGAACGCTGTGCGGGCCTGGGCTAGGATCAGTGCCCCCCATAGGGGATAGAAGAAGCTCCTCCAGGGTCTGACCGATGAAGGATTCGGTGGATGCAGGAGAGTAGTCATGTAGTGGCTGAGTACTCACAGTTTGTGGGGGCTGAAGTAAAGGCTGAGGGGTGTCCAAGTGGTCGGAGATGTCTCCAAAATCCTCCTCCCCGCCGCCTCGTCCCGCTGGCGTGGCGGGCGCGGCCATCTTGGAAGGTGAGGGCCTGAGTGATGCCGCACTAAATGCGCTGGAAAGGTCCCTCCTGGCGGAGCCCCCCGACATAAATCGGATGCCTGATGCCTGGCTGGGAGTGAGGGGGTCTGTCCGGATGCGATCGGTGGTGTGAGCCGTTTACCGCGGGCTGTGCAGTGTCGGTGCGGGACGGAGCTCCTTGCTCACACGTCCATGCAGGGAGCCGTCGCGCATGCGCCTCCGGCAATAGGGAAATTTAAAGATAGGGGAAGGGGCGGGACTGTGATTACAAACCAGGAAAAGGTTTGATTGCACTTTTAACCTCTTGGTGCCCTTATCTCCCTCCTTGATAACATAAAAGTTTAAAATATGCACAAATTCTCTCATATAAAAAAATATAACAAAATGACAATAATAATAATAACTGGAGGATGCATTATATAAAGTATTGAATATAAAATATAAACACACAGTTGAAACATCAGAAATTAAATAACACTAGAAATAGATGTCAGCAATTTCACTTGATAGTATTGTTGTGTGTAATTGTGATACATGCACAATCAGAATGCATTACGAAATTATGGTGCTAATTGCTAATGCACCTAAGCAAAATTAAAACAAAAAAAAAAAAGACCTACAACACCTGGTATTCCCAGACAGATATGTAAATACATTTTGGCCTAAATATATGACAAAAATTGAATATATTGGATATTTTTTAACTGTCAAAGTAGAAAAATATTGTTATTTTTTCAAAATTGTCGCTTTCAAAAATAAAAATCGCAGAGATGATCAAATACCACCAAAAGACAGCTCTGTTTGTGGGAAAAAAAGGACGTAAATTTTGTTTGGGTATGGTGTTGCATGACCGCACAATTGTCAGTTAAAGTCGCACAAATCGCAAAAAGTGGACCCGACGTAAGACAGCAAAATCCTCTGGTGGTAAAGTGGTTAAATTTCCCTGTTGCCATTCCTTTCCATGACTTGATAAAGCGAAAGATGTAGTCATGGCAACCATATTGCTTGTGTTCCAACCTGGTTCCTGGTATTTCCCCACAAGTGGAGCCTGTCCGGCTGATGTCACCGCTACGGAACTACAGCGGAGTCCTTTCATCCTCGCGCTGGCTGGTTTCTGGCTTTGTGCACACACTGCTCAGCAGTCCTGGGAGACTGACCTCCTCGCACTCGTGTTACTTGCTGCCAGGTGCCCTTGTCCACTCCAGCCCAGGGGGATGTAAGCATTTTATGCACTTTGTTTTTCGGTTATCAATACCAATAAACTGTTATCCCTTTCTATACTGGATGTTCACCTGACTTCCTTATCCATTGCATCCTGGTGTGGTTCATGCGCTGCCTTCCTCATGTACCTTTATTTGCTGAAATCTTGTCTGACCAATCCGGGAAATGCTCACACCTAAGGTCCTTTCCTCTTCCCCAGTTTCCCGTGAAGGATAAACCCCAAATCATAGTCCTCTCCTAGGCAGCAGGGTTCAGTGTTTACTCGGGCATTGGTAGACTCCGTAGCTGGTGGTTATTTTATTGACGGTACGTTTGCTGCTGCAAATTCCATACCATTGCAGCCTCGTGTTTCTCCACTAGTCATGAAGGTGATTGAGGGCAGACCCCTGCAATCGGCACAGGTTACCCACGAGACTGTTTGGGTTGATATGGTGATGGGAGCTGTTCACAGGGAGTCAACCTGTTTCCAGGTTATTTCATTTGTGCACTACTCCATTGTTTTGGGGTACCCTTGGCTTCAGAAACACAATCTGACCTTTGATTGGCAGTCGGTCGAGATCCTCTCTTGTTCTCCACAGTGTGGCCTTGTTTGTATCCATGGGCCTGTTGAGGTACTTTGTACCTCCTCAGATTCAGTGTTGCCTACTGAATATCATGAGTATCAAGATGCATTTGACAAGGTGTGTGCTGATACTCTTTCTCCTCATTGTCCCTGCTATAGACTTGCAACCTGGTGCTATTCCCCCTTTGTGGCAGAGAAGGCCACGAATAAGGCCATGGAGGAGTATGTTGCAGATGCGCTTGCCCAGGGGCACATTCACAGGTCCACTTCTCCAGTGGGTGCCAGTTTTTTCTTCATAAAGAAAAAGAGGGGTGAGTTGAGACCTTGTATTGATTGTAGGGGCCTCAATCGCATCACGGTCAAGAATGCATACCTGCTTCCGTTGATTATTGAATCGTTCGACCGCCTCAAGGGAGCAACAGTCTTTACCAAGCTTAACTTAAGGGCCATGTATAATCTCATAAGGATCAAGGAGGGCAATGAGTGGAGGACCACGTGTACTATCAGAACCGGTCATTACAGATCTCTGGTTATGCCCTTTGGCTTGTGCAATGCGCCTGATGTCTTCCAGGAGTTCATCAATGGTGTCTTTTGTGATACGTTGCAGCAGTGCCTAATGAAGGAGCACGGATGCTCCGAAAGCTAGCAACGCCCATCTTTCCCTCCGCCTCACAGGAAGTGATGTCGGGCAGTGGAGCCCCACTGAGAGTCCTCCACCACCACAGCACCCTCAGACAGGCTGCCAGACAACAGTCTCCACGCACCACCAACACCCCGCACCCCTCCTTTCTGCAACGGTATCCAGGCACCTACCGTACCGGCCTTTACTTACCTAAGAGTAAGTCACTATGTGTTTTTTGTATTAATAAACCTTATGCTTCACTAAGCTGGCGCTGCTTTCTTTTTGTTTACTTGGCCATTATCCCATTATCCTGGCTCTCAAAGAGTGGAGACACTTACTCAAAGGTTCTATGGTTTCAGTTCTCATTCTCACAGATCATAGGAATCTGACGTATCTCTCGGGGGCCAAGAGGCTCTCACCCCGTCAGGCCAGATGGGCCTTATTCCTGTCTCGTTTTAACTATGTGGTCTCCAATTTTCCAAGCTCCAAGAATGTTAAGGCTGATGCCTTGTCTCACCAGTATTTTGGGTTGTCCATGGAGGACTCCGTGCCGACACCGGTCATACCTTAACCACTTAAGCCCCGGAAGATTTTACCCCCATTCCGACCAGGGGGTATTTTACGACTTGGCACTGCGTGACTTTAACTGACAATTGTGCGGTCATGCAATGTGGTACCCAAACGAAATTTACGTCCTTTTTTTCCCACAAACAGAGCTTTCTTTTGGTGGTATTTGATCACCTCTGCGCTTTTTATTTTTTGTGATATTAATAAAAAAAGAGCGAAAATTTTGCAAAAAAAATGACATTTTCAACTTTGTCTTTTAAAAAATATCCAATATACTCAATTTATGTATTTTTTTTTGGCCAAAATATATTTAGCTACATGTCTTTGACAAAAAAAAATTCAATGAGCGTATTTTTATTGGTTTGCGCAAAAGTTATAGCGTCTACAAACTATGGTGTAAATACAGAAATTTACACAGCTTTAATTTTTGACTGCCTATCTCATTTCATGAAATGCTAAAATGGCGGGGCAGTACAAAACCCCCCCCAAACTACCACTTTTTGGAAAGTAGACATCCTAAGGAATGTTCTGAGAGGCATGTTGAGCTCATTGAATATTTCATTTTTTTGTCACAGGTGTTTGAAAAATGACTAAAAATTCTTTTTTTTTTTTTTTTACACAAAGTTGTCATTGAAATGATATATTGCTTACACATGCCATGGGTATATGTGTAATTACACCCCAAAATATATTCTGCTGCTTCTCCTGAGTACAGGGATACCACATATGTGGGACTTTTTGGGAGCCTAGCTGTGTACGGGACCACAAAAACAAATCCCCACCATCAGAATTTCAAAGGGCGGTCATTTTTCATTGCATTTTCTCACTACCTCTAACGGTTTAGGAGGCCCTGAAATGTCAAGATACCACAAAACCCCCCCAAATGACCCCATTTTGGAAAGTAGACACCCCAAGCTGTTTGCTGAGAGGCATGGTGAGTCCATGGAATATTTTATATTTTACCACAAGTTTTGGGAATATTACTATTTTTTTTTTTTATTTTTTTTTTTACACAACGTTGTCACTAAAAGATAAAATTCTCACACATGACATGGGTATATGTGGAATTACACCCCAAAATACATTCTGCCACTTCTCCTGAGTATGGGGATGCCCCATGTGTGAGACTTTTTGGGAGCCTAGCTGTGTACAGGACCGCGAAAACCAATCAACACTCCCAGGTTTTCTAATGGCGTAAATTGTGCATGTCACCTCTGCACTACCTGTCACAGTTTCGGAGGCCCTAAAATTCCAAGATAGCACAAACCCCCCCCCAAATGACCCCATTTTGGAAAGTAGACACCCAAAGCTATTTGCTGAGAGGCATGGTGAGTCCATGGAATATTTTATATTCTGCCACAAGTTCCGGGAAATACATATATATATATATATATATATATATATATATATATTTTTTTTTTTTTTTTTTCACAAAGTTGTCAGTAAATGAAATATTGCTCACACATGCCATGGGTATATGTGAAATGACACCCCAAAATACATTCTGCTGCTTCTCCTGAGTACAGGGATACCCCATGTGTGAGACTTTTTTGCAGTCTAGCCGAGTACTGGTCCCCGAAAACCAGTCCCCGCTTTCAGGCTTTCCAAGGGCGTAAATTGTTGATTTCACTCCTGACTACCTATCACAGTTTCGGAGGCCCTAAAATTCCAAGATAGCACAAAACCCCCCCAAATGACCCCATTTTGGAAAGTAGACACCCAAAGCTATTTGCTGAGAGGCATGGTGAGTCCATGGAATATTTTATATTTTGCCACAAGTTCCGGGAAATATATATATATATATATATATATATATATATATATATATATATATATTTTTTTTTTTTTCACAAAGTTGTCAGTAAATGAAATATTGCTCACACATGCCATGGGTATATGTGAAATGACACCCCAAAATACATTCTGCTGCTTCTCCTGAGTACAGGGATACCCCATGTGTGAGACTTTTTTGCAGTCTAGCCGAGTACAGGTCCCCGAAAACCAGTCCCCGCTTTCAGGCTTTCCAAGGGCGTAAATTGTTGATTTCACTCCTGACTACCTATCACAGTTTCGGAGGCCCTAAAATTCCAAGATAGCACAAAACCCCCCCAAATGACCCCATTTTGGAAAGTAGACACCCCAAGCTATTTGCTGAGCGGCATGGTGAGTCCATGGAATATTTTATATTTTGCCACAAGTTCCGGGAAATATATATATATATATATATATATATATATATATATATTTTTTTTTTTTTTTTTACACAAAGTTGTCAGTAAATGATATATTGCTCACACATGCCATGGGTATATGTGAACTGACACCCCAAAATACATTCTGCTGCTTCTCCTGAGTATAGGGATACCCCATGTGTGAGACTTTTTTGCAGTCTAGCCGAGTACAGGACCCCGAAAACCAATCATCGCCTTCAGGCTTTCCAAGGGCGTAAATTGTTGATTTCACTCCTGACTACCTATCACAGTTTTGGAGGCCATGAAATGCCAAGACAGCACAACCCCCCCCCCCCAAATGACCCCTTTTCGGAAAGTAGACACCCTGAGCTATTTGCAGAGAGGCATGTTGAGTGTTTTGCAGATCTCACTTTTTGTCACAAAGTTTTGGAAATTGAAAAAAGAGGAAAAAAAATGCATTTTCCTGTTTTTTCTTCATTTTCCAAAAAAAATTAGAGCTGCAAAATACTCAGCATGCCTCTCAGCAAATAGATTGGAGTGTCTACTTTGCAAAATGGGGTCATTTGGGGGGGGGGGTTTGTGCAATCTTGGCTTTTTATGGACTTCAAAAGTGTGATAGGTAGTAAGGAGTGAGATCAACAATTTACGCCCTTAGAAAGCCTAAAGGTGCGCATTGGTTTTCCGGGTCCTGTACGCGGCTAGACTGGCAAAAAGTCTCACACATGGGGTATCATTGTACTCAGGAGAAGCAGCAGAATGTATTTTGATGTGTCATTTCACATATACCCATGGCCTGTGTGAGCAATATATCATTTACTGACAACTTTGTGTAAAAAAATTAAAAAAAATAAAAAAAAATTTTTTCCCCGAAACTTGTGGCAAAATATAAACTATTCCATGGACTCACCATACTTCTCAGCCAGTAGCTTGGAGTGTCTACTTTGCAAAATGGGGTCATTTGGGGGGGTTTTGTGCCATCTTGAAATTTCAGGGCCTCTGAAACTGTGACAGGTAGTCAGGGGTAAAATCAGCAATTTACGCCATTAGAAAACCTGAAGATGTGGATTGGTTTTCGGGGGCGCGTACACAGCTAGGCTCCCAAAAAGTCTCACACATATGGTATCCCTGTACTCAGGAGAAGCAAAAGAATGTATTTTGGGGTGTCATTTCACATATTCCCATGGCATGCATGAGCAATATATCATTTAGTGACAACTTTCTGTAAAAAAAACAACAAAAAAAAAAAAATAATAATTTTCCCGAAACTCGTGGCAAAATATAAAATACTCCATGGACTCACCATGCCTCTCAGAAAAAAGCTTTGGGTGTCTACTTTTCAAAAAGGGGTCATTTGGGGGGTGTTTGAACAGTCCCGGCATTTTATGCTCAATCTTATCCACACATCACCCACTCTTCTAACCACTTGAAAACCAAGCCTTTTCTGTGCCTTTTTGTTTACATGAAAAAATATTTTTTTTTTACTAGAAAATTACTTTGAACCCCCAAACATTATATATTTTTTTAAAGCAGAGGCCCTATAGAATAAAATGGTGGATGTTGCAAATTTTTTTGTCACACGGTATTTGCGCACAGATTTTTCAAACGCAATTTTTGCGAAAAAAATACATTTTTTTTTAATTTATTGCACAAATACACAATATAATTCCAATGTTTTTGGTAAAATTTAAAAGATGATCTTATGCCGAGTTCATAGACACCTAACATGACATGCTTTAAAAATTGCGCATGCCTGCGCAGCGACAAAAACGTATGTACATTTTTAAAAACCTTTAAAAGTCTCTACAGGTTACCACTTTAGACTTACAGAGGAGGTCTACTGCAAGAATTACTGCACTCGATCTGGCGATCGCGGCGATACCTTGCATGCTGCAATTGTGGTTTACATATGACACTAGACCACCGCTTGCGTGCGCCATTGCGCGCAAGCACCGGGGGTAAGGGGGGGGGGCTCAATTTTTTTTTTCTTTTGCTTTTTTATGTTATTTTGACACCTTTCCTTTAATTTTTTTTTTTAAATCATTTTTATTGTTATCATAGTGAATTTAAATATCCCCTATGATAGCAATCTGTGGTGACAGGTACTCTTTTTTTAAAAAATTGGGGTCTTTTAGACTCTAGATCTCTCCTCTGACCTTAACGCATCTGATCACACCAAAATTGGTGTGATAAAATACTTTCCCAATTTCCCAATGGCCCTGTTTATTTCTGGCGAAACAGAAGTCATAAAATGCTCGTAGCCTCCGGTATCTTAGGCCATAGAGATGATTGGAGCCATTCTCATCTCCAATTAGCTCTATGGTTAGATAATTGAACCACCGGCTGCACTCTTGGGTTAACCGGTGGGACAGGAGAGCCAGAGAAAAACCATGGAAGGCTGCGGAAGGCGGCGGTGGGGGGGGGGAGGCCCCTCCCACTGCATGTAAAAGCAGTCTAGCGGCCAATTACCGGCTGTAAAAAACAATACCAAGATGATGCCTAAATCTGCAGGCATCATCCTGGTATAACCACTCAAAGTCCAGCAACGTACCAGTACATTGCTGGTCCTTGTTTGGCATATAGGTTTTTTTTTTTTTCATGCAGCCTGTGGGCTGAACGGAAAAAAAGAGAACCTATCAGAAATAAGCACAGGAATAATGCGTAGTATTACTCATCATTAACCGCCCAAACAACCACCCACTGAATTTAATGATGGGTATACACGACACTATCCACGTATACCAAAATAGGATTTTAACTGCAGTGCTGAAATCAGAAAATCACCACAGCTGCTATCAGCAAAGGTATCCATATATGCTGAGCGCAAACACTGTTTGTGTCAGAATATATAAAATCAATGCGTGGTAGCTGACGAGTACCTGCAAGAAAAACAGGTCACAAAAGAATGAAAAAACAAACAAAGGACATTGAAAAAAGTATAGTAGGAAGGAGTAGAAGGACATATAAAATTACTGACACCACAACAGTTTTTGGATCCTTTTATTTTTCTTTCTAACTGTTCCTTTATTTCTTGATTTGGGAGGGACTGCGATCTTCTGCGATCTTCTCTTCCAGCTTGGGTCTCTCAAAATGTCGATGGACATCCAACATCCTTCGAGACCCTGTGTTTATGTGCCCTACACTGTGTCGTGCTGTACCCTACGCTAATAATCAACTAGTGTATGGTAGCGCTCGAAACATTCCCCGATGCAGAGACCAGGTTGGTCAGGACATTTGGGACAATAATAACGGGTGTCACGCCTAAATCCGCGCTTGCTACAGACACGACATCTTCTTTGGGGCCATCTTTGGGTAGGGGTACTCGGGAGGACATGTGAAAAATGCCTCTCATGCAGCCGGCTCACTGCATCTGGAAGGGGAAGTTGGGCAGGCATGCCTCCTGGGTACAGGTAGGCAAGGATGATCTCTTCCTGGAATTCCCGGAAAGATCCAGTTCGTCCTGACGCCCTGTATAGGACAAAGGCGTTCAGCATAGCCAATTGGTATAGGTAAACAGACACTTTTTTGTACCAGCGTCTGGCTTTACGGGCAACTAAATACGGCGCCAAAAGCTGGTCGTTAAGGTCCACCCCTCCCATATTAAGGTTATATTCGTGGACACAGAGGGGTTTCTCCATAACGCCAGTTGCCGTAGGAATTTGGATCGTCGTGTCTGGGTGAAGGGAGGACAGAACATAAACATCCCGTGTATCCTTCCACTTCACCGCAAGCAATTTGTCCGTTTTCAAGCAGGCTCTCGCCCCCCGACTAAGACGGGAATCTACAAGCCGTTGGGGGAAGCCCCGGCGATTAGGTCGCACGGTGCCACATGCGCCAATTTGTAAATCGAGAAGGTGACTAAATAGTGGCACGCTTGTGTAAAAGTTGTCCACGTACAAATGGTACCCCTTTCCGGATAAGGGTGACACCAAGTCCCAAACGATCTTACCGCTGCTCCCTATGTAGTCTGGGCAGTTGGGGGGCTCCACACAGCTATCTTTTCCCTCATAGACCCGGAAACTAACTGTATAGCCTGTGGCCCTGTCACACAATTTATACAGTTTGACCCCGTACTTGGCACGCTTGCTGGGGAGGTACTGTTTCATAGCAAGGCGGCCAGTAAATTTAATCAGGGACTCGTCAACGCAGACAACTTGTTCGGGGGTAAACAAGGCTGCAAACCGCTGATTGAAGTGGTCTATGAGGGGCCGAATTTTGTGGAGCCGATCGTATGCAGGGTCTCCCCGAGGACGACAGATTTCATTGTCGCTGAAATGCATAAATCGCAGAATTTGCTCGTATCTCGTCCTGGACATAGAGGCAGAGTACATGCGCATATGGTGAACTGGGCTAGTGGACCAATATAGCCGCAATTCACTCTGTTTAGTTATGCCCATGTGGAGGGAAAGGCCCAGAAAGATCTTAAATTCGGAAACCGTTATAGGTTTCCAGCCGAATTGTCTGGCAAGGTGTGAATTTGGGTTGGCGGCGATGAACTGTTGTGCATATAAATTTGATTGATCCACAATAGATCTGTAAAGATCTTCCGTGAAGAACCGCTCAAAAAAGTTCAGGGGCGTAAAACCAGCTGTCTCCATGTGGATTCCAGGTTGGGCGGTGAATGGGGGAAGTACTGGCGCTGTAGTATCAGTGGGTTGCCAATTAGGAAATGCCAGCGCATCAGGGAGGGCACTATGGGCTCTACGGGCCTGTCTTCGAATACGCGGTGGCTGCGGGCCACTACTTGTGCTAGCCACCGCACCAGCTTCAACTGCACTTAGGGGACTCGCCACGTCACCAGGTCTTACTGCAGTGCTGGTTGTACTAGGTCCAGGTTGTACTAGGCCGCTGGCGCTTGCCAGGTCGCCAGAAGGATGAGCGGCACTAGTACCCACACTCTGCTCCATACGAGCACCCTGCGATTCCTGCATCTCAACAACTTCAGAATGGGGTCGGGTACGCCTGGGTCTAACAGGGACCCATCTGTCGTCGGAGCTATCTGTCAGGGAGCCGCTGCCGTCATCAGGTTCATATACTGACACTAATTCGGTCATTGTAGCTTCCCCTTCGCTATCAGATGACTCGGTCAGCATATAACTGATAAGCTCTTCATCCCTGTACGAACGTTTGGTCATTTTGGTAACTAAATTTACCCGTACAGTGATGCGACTCACAGGTAATAAAAGCACCTGGTTGTCGAAGATTATTTCAAGTGCTACAAAAAAAAAACTGCTAATGCTAGCAGGGATCAGGCCTGACTCTGCTAACACAGCGGTTTTGTGTCTTGTGTTTTTTTGCAAGTGACAGTAATCTATTGATTACTACACTTGCCTGGGTGAAAGGGTTAAACGCAGGTGCTGGCCGGAATCAGTACTGATCGTGCAAACACCGCGTTTTGGGAACCCTAAACTATGGGGGCGCTAGTATAGTTCTGATCAGATCAGATATTGATCTGTTCAAACACTATACTAGAAATGGAAGTGTAGGTGCGTGCGTGCGTGCGTGTGTGGCAATCAAGGGGTTACTTCTAAACTATGCGCCGGGGATCTGGGGGGGGGGGGTGGCGGGGAATCTTAACCTCCTTTGGGAAAGAAACTAGCTAGCTAGCGCAACCTCAAGTCACAATGACACCAATACAAAATACAGTAAAAACAGTATATTATGTGTGTATTAGTGCTAATGTGACAGAGGGTGTAGGGGTTAACGGGATGTGATCAGGGGGGGATCAGGGGTTTAAATCTTTATTGGAAGGGACTGGCGGGTATCCTAAGGATAAAAGGAACGGTGGCAAGCGCTAAACCTGGTCACAAGTCACACTTATACGGGTATATAGAAAATGCTATATACTGTATACGGTGTGCGTTGTGGCAGGGGGTGTAGGGGTGATCAGGGGGGGATCAGGGGATTAAATCTTTATTGGGCGGGTGGCGGGGACCCTAAACCTCCTTGGGACACAAACTTAGTCGCCTGCGCTAATTCTGATCACAATGACACTAATACAAATATACAAAAACACAGTATATTACGTTTGTATTAGTGCTGATGTGACAGAGGGTGTAGGGGTTAACTAGCGGTGATCAGGGGGGGATCAGGGGGGATCAGGGGCTTAAATCTTTATTAGGGGGGGTGGCGGGTAATTCAAGTGGAAAAAGGGGGGTCGCAAGCGCTAGACCTGACCACAAATCACACTTATACGGGTATATAGCAAAATGCTATATACTGTATACGGTGTGTGTTATGGCAGGGGGTGTAGGGGTGATCAGGGGGGGGTCAGGGGCTTAAATCTTTATTGGGCGGGTGGCGGGGACCCTAAACCTTCTTGGGACAGAAACTTAGTCGCCTGCGCTAATTATGATCACAATGACACTAATACAAAAATACAATAATACCGTATATTGCGTTTGTATTAGTGCTGATGTGACAGAGGGTGTAGGGGTTAACGGCGGTGATCAGGGGGGGGGTCAGGGGAGATCAGTGGGTTAAATCTTTATTAGGGGGGGGTGGGGGGTAATTTGAGTGGAAAAGGGGGGGTCGCAAGTGCTACACCTGTTCACAAATCACACTTATACAGGTATATAGGTAACTGCTATATGCTGTATATAGTGTGTGTTGTATCAGGTGCTGTAGGGGTTAATTGGGGGGGCGATCGGGGGTGAAATGTGCCTATCTACCTGTGTGTGGGTGTGCTTGGTGCAATACTCACAGTAAGATGTGCTCTCCTCTCACGCTGGATCCAAAAAGACCGTTGTGGGGGGAGGGCACATCTCCTCTAAGCCTGTGTTTACATTTCACAGGCTTAGAGGATGATCTGATTGGGCAGGACCGATCAACAGGTCCAGACCAAAAATGATTGGCCTGGACCTGATGACTGATCGGTTCTGAACCCAATCAAGTCATCGTCGGCGGCGGGGACGCGCGGGAGCGCGCACAGGGCCGGCAAATAGTGCTGACGTAGGCCTACGTCAGTTTGCCTGGCCGGGGCTGAGTGCCGACGTAGATCGTCGTGCGCCGGTCGTAAAGTGGTTAAGATCATATCCTAGCTGCCATCCGCACCAATCTAACCTCTCCTCTTGGGGAACAGATCTTGGCTGTCCAACCTGATGCTCCCACAGAGAGACTTGCTGGCAAATGTTCTGTACCTGAAGGGTTGCACATCAGAACGTAATTCCAAGACTGACGGTCATCCTGGTCCTGGGCTTTTTCCCATCAGTTCTGGTGGTCATCTCTCCGCACTGTATTTGGTGCGTATGTGGCTGCTTGTTTAGTCTGTGCCCAGGTAAAATCTCCTCGGCACCTTCCCTTGGGCTTACTGCATCCCATTCCCAATGGGGAGCGTCCCTGGTCTCACCTGGCCATGGATTTTATTGTGAAACTTCCCGCATCTCGTGATTACACAGTTATCCTCATGGTTGTCGACGGTTTCTACAAAATGTGTCACTGTGTTTCATTTAAGAGGCTGCCTACTGATCAGGAGCTTGCTTCGGTGTTTGCCAGGGAGGTCTTCAGCTTACACAAGTTGCCCTAGGAGATTGTCTTGGACCATGGGATCCAGTTTGTCTCTAGGTTCTGGTGTGCTTTTGCTCCAAGTTTGGTATTTGACTCTTCTTCTCCTCTGCCTACCATCCACAGTCAAATGGTGCCACTAAGCGTTCCAACCAAGCTCTGGAGCAGTTTCTTTGCTGCTTTATCTCTGACCATCAGGACAATTGGGTTCATCTGCTACCCTGGGCAGAGTTTGCCAGGAACTGTGCCATCGATTCGTCTTACGGAATATGTCTCCATTTATGGCCAATTATGGGTTCCAACCTGTTGTGTTGCCCGTGTCATTCTCGCCACAGGGCATCTTTACTGTGGAGGATCATCTTCGTGGCCTTTGTTCCTCTTGGGTGCATATTCAAGAGTCTTTACGGGTCTCTGAACAGCATCAGAAGCACTAGGCAGACCGGAGACGTTTGTCTGCTCCTTCATACCAGGTCAGGGAGAGGGTGTGGTTGTCAACCCGTAATCTCAACCTCAGGTGGCCCCACTGCAAAACTGGCACCCCGTTTTTTTGGACCTTTTTGCATCCTCCGTAAGGTGAACCCGGTGGCCTGTGCCCTTGGTCTTACCCCTGGCATGCGTATCCCCAATGTCTTCTACGTGTCACTTTTGAAGCCACTGGTTTGCAATCGCTTTACTTCTTCAATTCCTCACCATCATCACATTCCTGTGAGCAATCATGAGGAGTATGAGGTGGCAGCATTTTGGATTCTTGTCTGTCCCGAGGTCAGGTTCAATACCTGCGCTACTGGAAGGGTTATGGTCCTGAGGAGCGCTCCTGGGTTCCCCCCTGCTGATCATGCTCCAGCCCTTCTCCGCCCTTTCCTTGCTCGCTTTCCTCAAAAAACGTTTTTACCTTGCCCTCCTGTTCGCAGTCACCTTGGACATGTGCAGACTGCTGCCTCCTATAAACTCTGATTGTATCATCACTTGCCTGTTGCCTGGGTGTCAGTGATGATGCTGCACACCTGACTTTATCTATCACCTTATGGGTTACAGTCCTTGCCCTTACGTTTTTGCTCCAAGTGGAATCTCTGCAAGCAGTTTTCTGTTCTCCCTGTTGCTCCGTGTATGACCTGGCATGACTGACGACTCTCCTGGCTCTCGACCTTGCATCGGCAGATGACCCTGCATCCACAGAAGACCCGTCAGTTGGCAGACTATCCGCTTCTGGACTCGACCCCGGCTTGAATGACTACCCGCTTCTGGACTTGACCTGGCTTGTTCCCGCTCTCACTTCCTCACTCTTGCGGTGCATTTATTGTTGATTGCTCTAATAGACTGCTTTTTTTTTACCTACATCCCCGTGTGGTCTGGTTTCCTGGTACCCGGACAGTTTCCTCTCAAGGGAGGAACCAAGGTCTCTCAGAGGTAGCTGTCCTGAAAGACTCATGGAAAGGACGCTACCGGTAAGTGTACTTTTTTTCTTTGATCCACATCAACAGATCTCATTAAAAAGTAATTCAATATTACAAAAATGTCATATATATAATCTAAAATGTAAAGGCATGATTATAGTATAGCTGCATCCAGATAGCTTGATGAATTTCGTGGGAATACACTCCTTTTCCTCAGGAGCAGATGTAGGGTGCGTATCTGCAAGAAATGTGTAAATACCAGTATAGTCTGATAGTTAACCAAGAAGAGGAGGGAGAAGAACCCACCAAGGCAATGAAGTGTCCATCCCTAGATTATTTATCAGTCAGCTCTGGGTTCAACATGTGGTTATAAGGACTGACAATTACTGGGGGCGTCTGTACTGGGAGCAGTGATAGTATAGCCCATGGAAACCAAACACACGGATAATCAGACTTCCAGGGGAATATAGATCCCCATATTATGATTAATAATGATCATGGTATAATCATAATGATTAAAGTAGCAACTCCAAGGAATTTCTGTGTAGAATGATTAAATGTGCATAAATATATAAAGTATAGTAAATTTGGCTGCTTACATCAAATAGCATATAACCTGTGACTGATAGTTGGATCAGGGAAACAAAGAACAAGAGTAGGGTGAAATCATATACTATTGGACCTCAACCCAAAGGGGAGAAGATAGGGCAGTATAGTACTAGACCCCTGGTGAAATTTCCCCCAGGGGGGTGGAAAAAACAAGGAACAGGTGTAAGGTGCATAAAGTGTCAGTGGAGGGGCATGGCCTGGTGCAAAATGCGGTGAGACGTGAATAGCTGGAGCTACGTCAGACACTTATCCTACCTACCTTATCCGGAACCCCCATGGCACACCTTCGTTTCCGGCTGTCTTTGAGTGCACCATGGACCCTCTTTTGCCATGTCGCTGCCGAAAAAAACATCGGAAGCCGCCACGAAACTGGACAAATACCGCCGCCAGGATAGAGAGGCCGCCTCCGAAGATGGCGTCGACTCCGGCCTTGAGGCAGGAGCAGCGGTGGGTGCAGACACAGCGGCAGTGCTGGAGGCCATTTTCACTTGCCAGGCCATGCTGACATCTAAGATAGATGAAGTTAAAGCCGACATATCCCTGATCCGCCAAGATATGAAGAAGCTGCGTGAGCGAGTTGCAGAAACGGAGCACAGGATCAGTGGAGTGGAGGACTCCCTGCCCCCCTGCAACATTCTATGGACAGACTCCAACTGCAAGTTACACAAATTCTGCAGAAACAGGATGATATGGAGAATTGCCTGCGCCGCTGCAACTTGCGGTTTAAAGGCCTGCCTGAGGGGATCAAGGGAGTGGACCCCTCCACCTATATGGAACAACTTCTGACCCAAACATATGGTAGGGAGTTGTTCTCCCCCACATTTGTGTTGGAGAGAGCCCATCATTTATTGGGCCACCCCCCCACCACAGGGAGCCCCGCCATGCACATTCATAGCGAAATTTCTGAACTACAGAGACAGGGTAACCATACAGCACCTGGCAAGGGAAAAGGGAAACATCCCTATGGGCAACAGCAGAGTAGCTATTTTTCCCGATTTCTCTGCGGATGTCCAGAGCTGGCGTAAGGGTTTCATGGAGGCCAAACGCAGGCTACAGATCAAGCATATCAAGTACACCATGATGTATTCTGCGCGTCTTTGAGTGGAGGGTGAAGATCATTTCCATTTCTTTGATGACCCTGAAGCGGTTATTGCATGGCTTGAACACCTTGAGACCCGTGCCTGACTTGTCCGCTGAAGGCTTTTGGTTTCTGCTCTTCCCCTTTACCCTGGTATTCTTTCCAGGATGCTGCCACTGTTTGGACCTACACCTGTTGCCATCCTCCCTGCGGCTTCTCTCCTCCATTCTTTCTGCCCCCACACTAGAATGGACTGGGTTAACATGATTACTTCAAGGAGGTGTGAGGCTCCTGGACTTGGAGGTGCAACTGACCATCTCATCATTGACCACTCCACCTGCCTGCTGTGGGGACACACCATTGCTATCTCCGACGGAGGGTCCCGGCTTCACTAAGACCCACCTTACTGCTTGGGCCATGATCCAGGCTTGGCATGCCGCCCAGCGATTTGTCGCCCCCTGCACCTGCTTGGATTAGGTGTGTGGTCCCTGTGTTTATTTTTTCCCCTTTTTTCTCATTTCTTTTTTTTTCTCCTGCAGCCTACTGCAGTCACCCAACCACTCTCTCTGTTGAGAAACCACTGTTTAAGACCGGGTGGGCCTGTTCCCCCCCCTTTTTATTTCTAAACCACTCGGGGACTTTTTTTCAGGTTTTTTTTGGGACTTTATGCCTGCATGAGTTGGGGTTGGTGCAGGACGGGGAGGGGGGTGATGTTCTTTGCACTGTACAATAAATTTTTATGTGCAAGGACAATATGACAATGTATGCCAACATGTGGAGACCATACGATGCTGATCTTTATACCTCATTTCGGACTATGTGCATCGACTGAAAAGATTATTATGTACGCCGACGACACGCTTTTATATCTCGTGGATCCTGATGACTCCCTGACCACGGCCCTCTCCCTCATAGAACAGTTTGGCAGGTATTCTGGTCTGCAAATTAATTGGGACAAGTCTCAGGTTCTCCCCCTTGACAACCCTTCGCCCTCAGTGCCCCCCCTGATTTTACACCTGCAGCGGGTGCCTCGTATAAAATATCTTGGCGTTCATTTCACGGCAATTCCCCGGGACTATATCTCAGATAATATTCCATCCCTCTATGGTTTAATTAAATCTAAGACCCAGGTTTGGTCTAAGCTGTCCCTGGGTGTCATGGTCAGAGTTAACCTTAATAAAATGCCAAAGGTTTTGTATATCCTCTGGCACTCTCCAATTTACTTACCCCTAAAATATTTTAAACAAAAGGAGTCCCTCCTTAAAGCTTTTGTCTGGGGTCAGAGTAGGCATACTCTCCTGGTGTAAATTTAAAAACCCTTCCAACTTGGGAGCAGTGGCGGCCGCTGCATTGGGGGCGCAGGGGCGCCGCCCCCTCTATCCATGCATCCGGCCCCCTAATCTACATGGGGCTTTTTTTTTAATCACCTGATTAGAGCCAGAGGCTCTAATAGGCTTCAGCAAAGGGTGGACCCGGGGCGCGGAGCAGTGCGCCCCGAGCCCGCCAATTGTGTGACAATAGCGAATTAAAATTTGCTATTGTCACACGGATCATCCTCCTGGCCAATCAGGAAGCGGGTCCTCCCGCTTCCTGATTGGCCGAAAGGCAAACCCCATGCCATTGGCCGAGGAGGAGGCGGGAGGACTGAGGAGAAGCCGCCGCTGCCTGAGGTAAGTGCACTGGTCTCGCGGGGGGGGGGGGGCACGCTTACGCTGCTCATTCTGCATTGAAAGGGGGCATGATGATCTCTGCATTGAAAGGGGGCATGCTGGTATCTCTGCATTGAAAGGGGGCACGCTGGCATCTCTGCATTGAAAGGGGCACAATGATCTCTGCATTGAAGGGGGCACGTTGGTATCTCTGCATTGATTGGGTGCACGTTGGTATCTCTGCATTGAAAGGGGGCACGATGATCTCCGCATTGAAGGGGGCACGCTGGTCTCTCTGCATTGAAAGGGGGCACGCTGGTCTCTCTGCATTGAAAGGGGGCACGCTGGTCTCTCTGCATTGAAAGGGGGCACGATGATCTCTCCATTGAAGGTGGCACGCTGGTATCTCTGCATTGAAGCAGGCACGGTGGTCTCTGCATTGAAAGGGGGCACGCTGGCATCTCTGCATTGAAAGGGGGCATGATGATCTCTGCATTGAAGGGGGCACGCTGGTATCTCTGCATTGAAAGGGGGCACGCTGGCATCTCTGCATTGAAAGGGGAAAGGGGGCACGCTGGTCTCTGTGCATTGAAAGGGGGCACGCTGGTCTCTATGCATTCAAAGGGGCACGCTGGTCTCTGTGCATTGAAAGGGGGCACGCTATACCTTAATTACTGAAGGCCCTTTTCACACTTTTGTGACCTTTAAAGTCACGCAATTTTTTACAGCGTTTTTTGCCGCAAAGCAATGCCTATTACATTTTTCTATTTGCGCCCCCCCCCCCCAAAAAAAAATTTTGAGCACCAGCCTCCACTGCTTGGGAGGTGTAGCATTACCGGATTTCAATCTTTATTATCTGGCTGCCCAGTTATCACACCTTGTTCCACTTTGATAAAACTGACAGAACTCATTTTCTTATGTTGCTATGCCCCAGGTGGTCCCTCCCAACTGCTGATCCTTTAGCTGTTATTTTGTGGGGAGTGCGTGGCCCTGAGACCAGGGGAGACCCCAATTCCCTGCTGTACCATTATAGCCAGGTTTGGGAGGTCGTGATGGACAGAATACACTACCATTTGCTACACATCTTCACTCCCCTATGGCATAACGTGGCCCTGGCGGAGTTTTGTTCACTACCGGACTCCGCGATATGGAGTAGCAAGGGGATCTATTACCTCTCACACCTCCTGCGGGGGACTGCCCTGTACACGTTTGATGCTCTGTGTATAACCTTCTCTCTACCTGACCATATGCTCTTCCGATATTATCAGGTTATACATGCATTCCGGACCCAGTTCCCATTTGCCCCCCTCAAATTGAGCCCATCCCTATACTGGAATTACTTAAAGGTCCTGACCCACACCACCTTATCTCTATCCTATACGCAGAACATACGGCCCCTTCCACTGTCACAGCCTACACTGTTAAGACTCGCTGGGAATCGGACGTGGGTGTCATGGAGGATGATGACTGGAGTGAGGCCCTTGAGACGCGTCAACGGGTATCCCCTAAGTTATCTGATCGTCTCACCCAGCTGTTTATTGTACATCAGTCCTATCTCAATCCTCTTGGCCTAGCGCGATATCGACGCGGTGTCCCTCCAGATTGCCCAATATGCCGCTCGGCCCCAGGCACGTTCTTCCACTTGCTCTGGCGTTGCCCACTGATACAGGGATATTGGAAACAAATTGTGATCTTCCTGCATGACAAGATGGGGTCTCCCATCCAGCTGGACCCCAAACAGTGTCTTCTGGGTGTATACCCAGATGAAGACATGGCACGAAAATTGATTGCTAGGCAGTGGATGCGGGAGCATCCTCCGGTGTTGGCTGCGTTGCTGACCGAGGTTAATAATGTTCTTCCATATCACAAGCTCATGAATAAGCATAGAGGTTGCCCGGCTAATTTCAACAAGATCTGAGATAGATGGCTTCAGAGTTCAGATACCTGCAATTAATGTAGCATGGGTGTTTCCCTGTATATGTTCCTTGTAGATGTGGAGATCTCCTGCCTTTGTTGTCTTCTGCTATAGTAATTTATAATGTCCTGCATGTAAGCGCTAATTGTTCTTCTATACTCACACATCTTGGTTATTGTTTTGTATTATGCTAACGTTTTTAATAAAATCTCTGTTTTCAAAAAAAAAAAAAAGTGTCAGTGAATCTCAACCTAAGTGAAAAAAGAAAGTAAAGTAGGATATGGTGATAATGGACTCATAGTGAACTTTCCTCTAGGGGGCACGTAAAAACAAATAGAAAAATAAAAAAATAAACCTGCAAAAGAAACCATTGTAGAGAAAAGATCTGCCATGATCCAAAGGTATGGTGCACAGTATCCCAAAGGGGAAAGAGCAAGAGAAGATATTCTGTCCAACTGGGGGTGATATTTGTACTGAAATAGTGGCCATGGGCACCTCCCAGCATTCCACTAGCATGGTTAATGAGGGGAGGCACCATCACCTGGCAAATGGCGCCAATAAAATGACTCCCTCGTGACAAATGCTGATGGACAAAAACCACGTCAGGCCCCATGGCGCAATGTGAGTTGATGCCATACATCCGGCACAGGGCGTGGTGCCGATGCACATCGGGTGGAAGCCCATCCAATCCCCCTTGTCCTAAAGGGGTGGAGGGAGAGGGGAAAGCTCATGGTGGGCATCATAGCTCCCGGAAGCAGAAAAAAACTCACTAACTTAGGGTCCAGACCACACGGGAACAAGAAAAAGTACTAAAACATTAAATAGAACATATTGCTGGATATATATCAATAAACAAGAAAAAAAATAGACTCCACGCAGCCTATATTCTATTGCAGACCAGCAAAAATGGGGTTAGTCGCTTGTGATATAACATGCATAAAACTATTGTCAAAAATGCCAGCCGTATCTACGTGCCTCCATCTCTAAGTAACAGAGTAAGTAAAAAGGGGGTAGTTTGGGACTTTAAATGATGCACATGACATATTTACTTTCTTTTCCCACTTAGGTTGAGATCCACTGACACTTTTTCCACCCCACACCTGTTCCTTGTTTTTTATATAGACTCACTTTGAGATACAGCTAGAAATTGGTCAATAGTTTGTTGTGGCTGTCCTTGTTCTTACAGATGCAAAAATGGTTTTGCACAGAGCAGCCATGATCCTCTTCTTTTTGGGTCCCCCACTAGTGGTCCTGGCTCCTCCCCCTGCCTCTTGCTATGGGGCACTTGAGCAGGTTAGCTCCTGAGCCACGCTCCTGTGAATGGACATTGTCACACACAGAGCATGGCTCAGCCCTGCCCCACCCCTTGCTCTTTCCTTATTGGCTCACCTGCTGTGATCGATAGACCAGTAACAAGTGAATGCTCCTCTTAAAGCACCCCAAACTTAAAAAGTCATAACAATAAAAATAATTTAAAAAATACAACCACTGAAACAAAAGCCAGCTTTTGAAGGGAATCTTTGCAGCAAAGGAAACAAAAAATGTAGTTTAACCTAAAATAAAGGCCCTACCAACCTATAATAAATACCGAAATACCACCCATCTCAAAAAAAATGTACCCTGAAACAAAAGCAAATTTTTCAAAACTGAAGACTTGCAGCAAAAAAAAAAAAAAAAAACTATGAATGCGATAGTTACCACTAATACCAAATCAACTAAAGCCAGTAAACAATAACAGTCAGGTGGTTAAAAGGCACAATAATGGCTATGTTTTCCGTGTGTAAGCAGGTAAAATTTGCTAGTTTGGTGCTGTCCCAGCCGGGAGAGTAGGAGTTAAAGCCGGTTCTTCTCTGGGTCAGGCCCACTGATTCTGTGATATATAACTGGCACACACATAGTCCACCAAGTTAGTCTTAAACACATTGGGGTATAAAAAAAAAAAAAAATCAGCGTGGAATGGAGTAGTGTTAACACAAGTGATTACCTGGGGTAATGGAAGTTTTACAGCAGCCAGTCCATAGAGTTTACCTGTTATAGGTGAAACAGTCTCTAGCAGAGAAGGAGATGTTGTTGCCACTTCTCCCAGAGCAACAGGAGTGGATTCACACCACAGAGGTTCTTACCCTGTTCAGAGGTATGCAAATTTAAGAGTAAAGTTAAGTGCACAGTGGGGCCCACTCCGCTACTGGGGGAATGGTAGTGGAAAACTCTGGACATTTGGATGTAGACAGGACTCGGCTTGTCCCTCCTAAATGCAGATTACAGAGAAGGTTTACATTGTCACAGGGACCCGAGAGGTAACTGGAGAACAGTTACAGTGCAAGTGTAAATGTTGTATGTTCATGTCTAAAAGGGCACAAAATAAAGGTACTCCGTGTGACCCTTAACAAGGTGCCTAGCGTAGCCCAGAGAAATCCACCCTGGAGTAGGCTTCTCATGTGACCCTTGCTTGGTGCCCAATGAGGAGGGGAACATGGAGGACATGACAAACTACTAACTGCCTGCCCCCCCCCCCCCCCCCGGTTACACGTGTGTTTTTAATTCATGTCTGAAATACATGAAAAAGAATCAGGATAGTTATGTGCCATTCTTATGACTAGAATAATCTCGTATTTACATTTCAGTGCAGTACACTTTGGAAAAGTGGTGTTAAAATAGTTTGAAGTGCACTTTACTTGAAAACATGTTTTACGTACAAAAAAAAAATGTGTAGTGCTCATTATTGGAATAAAAGAAGTTGGAGGAAATTACTTCATAAAAGCAGGTACTTAATTTCCTTTAAAAACTCATGTAGACCGCACATAAATCATATTAATATATTAAACCACATTAAAAACACATAAATTCTTCACTATTCTTCAATGTGCATATCCCCTCCAGACACATTTCTCACTCTACAGGGTTCACATCTCCTGAAAAGAATTCTCACTCTGCAGTGTATACAACCTAGTGGCGCTGTCAGGAGTCAGCAGCTGGGCGACCAGATACTGTATATGTAGCGACACACAGAAACTAGGACCAGACCATATGTATATCACACACCAATAAATATGTGACAGGAACTCAGCAAACTAACTATTAGTGTTGGGTGAATGGTTCAGCCCGAGCATGAGTTCAGGCCGAACATTTGCTTGTTCGGGCGTGCGCCGAACACCCTAATTTGCAGGGTGTTTTCCGGGTGTTCGCCCTGCCGAACACTCTGTGATGTACTGCACACTTCACAGTGCATTTTGCGCCCTAATTTAACCAGGGGGCCCCTAGATCCCACCCTCCCCCATGTGAATGCGTATTGGGTACATAGTACCCCTACCCATTTACAAACAAAGTGTACAAAAAAAATTAAAAGAGGAGACAAGTCTTTGACAAATCTTTTAGTAGAAAATAAAAAAATAGTGTCCCTCGATGTAAATCCATTATTAATCACGCCGCCCGCCTCACTGCTGACTCGTAAAAAAAAAAGTTCCACCTTCTGGGACAGCTGCCTGTCGAATGCCTCCTCTGCACTTTGACAGTTCCTATATAGGTAAGGTCTGGGCAACCTGGCAACATCACCTGCTGGCCCCACCCCCTTGTAACGTCACAGACCGATGCATGCTGGGCCGGTGATATCACAAGGGGTCGGGGACACTAGGTGGTGATGCCAGGTGGCCACGCCCTTACCTATAAAAAAAACTGTCAAAGCACAGAGGAGGCATTTTGCGTACCAGAATGCTAAGCTTTTTTTTTTGTTTTCCGGGGGCAGTGGGCGGCGTGATTGATGATGGATTTACATCAATAAACACTTTTTTTAATTTTGTCAAAAACTTTTATTTTTTTGTACACTTTATTGGTATATGGGTAGGGGCACTATGTACCCGATACTCATTCACATAGGGGAGGGCCTTGTTAAAGAGGGCTTCCAGATTCCAATAAGCCCTCCCACCTGCAGACCCCCTTAACCAATGTCCATGGTTGGGGGAATGAGGCTCTTGTCCCCATCAACATTGAGACAAGGTGCTTTGGAGTGACTCTACTAGAGACGTTTTCACCTATTTAAGTAATGGACTTGATAGGGTCATATATCACCAATGGGTTTTTTTATGTAATGTGTAAAGTGTTCAAATTTATGTTTTTATTATGGTCGATTTTATTATAGTAGCAGCCCATTTATAGAAAAGTATTGTTAATTCTAATTACTTTGCTCCCCATGTGCATTTAGTATCATGTCCCAAATATTGGGTCATATTTTGTGGTTATTGATAATGTACACAACCTCTCTAAGAATTTCTTAATTTTATAGGGTCCACCCCCTTTCTAAAAAGATGTTATGTCCACTTTGCCTTCAGAGACAATCCTAAAGCTAGTCATTGATGATTGAAATGAATGAATGAAAAAATGAAGGTAGATAGAAGTACCCTCCCTGCTGGGACATTGTATTCTGACAGCGGGACTCTCCTATGTAAGAAGACACTGATCAGTAGCTGCAGCCACTAATCGAGAAAGATTTTCCAACAAGCCTGTTAAACAGAAGTCAATCTAACAATTAACTTCTTTCAAACAGGCACTACCACACATGATGGATCCAAATATGTCCGGTCCCTGCTGGACTGGCTGAATTTTTAATAATCTGTGGCCTTCTATACTCTGCAATTGAAGGATATACTGTAGAAACAGCGCTAGATCCTCACATTTAGTGTCACTGTGTACAAATAGTAATTATGTGAATCATCCAATGTATATCTATGTAAAAAATAGCTTTAAATCAACAATAATTCAAAGAGAAATAAATATTGTAAAATTAATTAAAATTGATAAAGTGCTTCTAGTAGTGCTAAAAACCAATATTAATAGTGCTAAATTAGTGCAATATATGCAGAAATGCCAATATGTAAAGTGCAACATACAACAACAAATGTCACAAAATAAAGTGCTTAAGTCCGAAATATGTAAGTTTTAAAATATAGTCTGTGACAGTGAGGACATAAAATAGTGAGTCCTTAAAATTAAAACTGGATCAGCTTGATTAAGTGGCTGTGCATGCACGTTAGCAATGATGGTGTCACCCTCCACTTCACCGCCAAAAAATTGTCGCACTTACCAGATGGTGTTGATCCCAGCTAGCATACGCCAGCAAAGGATCAAATTATGCTTAGGGGTCTCCTCTCACTGGCAGACCAAGGTTCCGATGGATGGATGGATATCCTTACACTTCTCCTGTAATCGTAGGGAGAAAAAATGAGGAGGGCTCCTCATAGTGCCGTATGTTTAAAAACACTCCATCTTTATTAAAAATTACTGCAAATATTATAAAAAATTCCACGAAATCACTGTAAAGTATATTGAAAAAAGGTGGTGTCCTTGCTGTGCTCCTGTGTGGACCTGGTACCTTGCGGTAGTCCTTGGTAGCTATCATGGGAGCCGCGCCATTCCCGGAAGTGGGGTAGTCGGCGTGCGGTTCACAGTAGGACCCAAAGCAAGGCAGCGTGCATTGCAGCTTGACGCATTTCTTCACTATAATGACGTCATCGCAAGCTGTACGCACACTGCGCCAGCCTCACTTTATAGGGAAAAAGACCATCCAACAATACTCCGCCCACCTATATTACATGTTCCATTTCCGGATACACCTCACGGTGTCATCTTATTATGGGGGCCAAGGAGTGTGTTCGAATTATAAAAAATCATATACGCTCAAAATATCTGATAAAAAAAGTCCTATGGTACCGGGCCTGTGCAAAAGTATATATGCACAGGGTGTTATAATATATCGTACATGCAGATACCATACTGTTGTGCAACGATCTATAATTGGGTATAATACATGCAGTTATAATAACCCTTTGTAATGGTATATACCTAAACTGCTGTAGGGTATAAAATATATATATTCAATTTTATTTTTTTATTTTTTAGCATGTGAGTTTCAGTGAATTTCCAAAAAAAATATATATATAAATCAAATTGTATTATATTATTCTCCTGGGGTGACCAAAAGAGAAGAATATTATTATTAATATATATGTACCTTTATGTGAGAGAAAAATGTTTTTGGGAGAAAAAAATATAATGTAAAAACTGAATGAAAATAGGTAAACAAAATGGAACATGATTTATATTGCCTAAATGGCTGTGGGACTAATATCATATGGAAAATGTATATCTGGTGAATCTCCTACTTCTAGGATAATCTTAAAAAGGGGTCTAATACCAATGTGAAATTGGTACAGTAAATGCTAGGAATAAAGCCTAGCTGTAGGTGCCCGTGATTTTTTGGCTGTACGTAGAAATTAGATCAACGTGAGGTGTATCTGTTTACAATACTTAAATCATAGATTCATTTCAATATAAATACCTATAAACAATTATAAATTGGTTATAAAACAATTGAGATCTACACCTATATTCATTCCCTGTGGTTTCAAAGTTCCTAACTCGTAAATCCAGTAGGTTTCATTTTGAGATACAGCCTTGAGCATGTCCCTACTCCACCAGTGGGGGTGGATTTTGTCGATTCCACTAAATGTAAGTAATCTAGGGTCTCTATAATGATACTGTCTGAAATGTTGAGAGACACTATGTTTTTTTTAAAACCATTTTTTATATTGTTAAGATGTTCACCTATTCTTACTGTAAGTTTGCGTGTGGTACGGCCTACGTATTGTAGACCGCACAGACAAGATAAGAGGTAGGTGATATGCGTGCTGGAACATGTGATCAATTTTTTAATAGTATATTCCTTAGAAGGGGTATGAGATTTAAATTTTAATTGCTTTCTGATCCTATTTTTTACTGTTTGGCAGGCTTTGCACCTACCACAGAAGAAAAAACCCTGGTGGTCCAAAAAAGACCATGGCTTTAGGAGGGTCTGGGACATTGTGTACCAGTTTATCCCTAAGATTAGGGACTCTCCGGTACACAAATTGAGGTGTGGGGGGTAAGATATCTTTTAATGTTTTACCCCGCAGCAGGATAGGCCAGTGCTGCTTAATGATGTTTTCTAATTCCTTATAATTTCTATGGTAGTGTGTAAAAAAGGCTAGATTTTGATTATTATTGTTTTTTGCCCTGTCTTTTATTAATTCAGATCTATTTAGTGTTTCAATTTGATGTTTAAGGTCCATCAATTGTTTCTCATCGTAACCTTTATCCTTAAATCTCGATTAGTACATCCGCTTGAATATTGTATTCTCTATTGTCCTTACAGTTGCGCCGCATTCTCATTAGTTGTCCTTTGGGGATCCCCTTGATACACCTTGGATGATGGCAACTATAAGTTGGTAGGTACCCCTTGCGGTTGGTAGTTTTAAAGTATGTTTTGGTATAAAAGTTTTGTTCTTTTTGATATATTGTTAGATTTAAGAAATTGACCTCTTGTTTACTGTATGTACCTGAGAACACAATCTTGTAATTATTAATGTTGATATCTTGCATAAACTTGTTTAGGCTCTCCTCTGTTCCTTTCCATACGAGAAATATGTCATCTATATATCTTTTGTAGATCATCAGGTCTTCTATATTTTTCCATATATTTCCTCCTCCTCCCATTTGCTGAGGAAAATATTGGCTACACTCCTACAACCTATGTTGTCGGTAATAGTGCCCATCATGGCAGAAATAATTACTGCCCATCACTTGGTCTAGCATCTCTCCTATGAGTATTTGTTGTTCCTTTTTAAGAATTGTTTTTTCTCTTAGGGCCCATAATGTTGCCCCAAGTGCATCACCTTGGTCAATATTTGTGTACAATGATTCAACATCAATTGTTGCCATAATGATGTCATCATTGCATTCCAACTTATCCAATAGGTTAATTAGTTGTTTACTATCCCTTAGATAAGTTGGGTAAGATTGGGCCAGGGGTTGTAGATGGTGATCTAAATATTCTCCCATCCTGGAGAAAATGGAATTGATTCCAATTATGATGGGCCTTCCTGGTAGGTCTAGCGAGTTTTTGTGGACCTTGGGGACCCGATAAATAATGGGGAGCCTTGGACTATGGGGGTTGAGGTACCTGTATTCCTTTTTGTTTAATATCCTTCATTTATGTGTTCTCTTTAGTAATTGCTTGCATTTGCTTCTGTATTTACTAGTAGGGTTCATTTTAAGTTTCTCATATGTGGATGTGTCATTGACTAATCTATTAAGTTCTCTCATATAGGCCTCCTTTTTTAGGACAACTATGCCCCCCCCCCCTTGTCTGCAGGGCGAATGACTACGTTTTTTCTCTGTTCTAATTGTTGTATACCCTCCCAGATATCTCTCTAATTTTTTCCCCCTGGTTTTACAAATTTTTTTAAGGTCCTGTGCAACCATAGATCTGAAGGTTTCCAGGAAATGATTATTTGAGGATTTTGGGTTGAAGGTAGATTTGTTTTTAAGTTGGCTATGCTGGTATTCTGGAATATACTCCTTCTGATTTGTTCCTTCCTTCTCATTAAAATTTTTCTTTATATTGATTTTCCTCACAAATTTTTGGAGATCTATGTATGTGTGAAATTCATTAAATTGTTTATCTGGGGCATATTTTAGGCCTTGGTCTAAAACTCTTAATTCTTCATCAGTAAATGTTTCACCGCTCAGGTTGTATATTCCTTGGCCTAATACTCGAGTTTTCTTTTTACTCCGGCCCCCTCTACAGCCTCTTCGTCTCTTTCCCCCTGCCATATTCTTCTGGAGGGGGGGGGGGTGGTGGTAATAGGGGTAGGGTTGGTACCATGAATTGCCCCTTCCTCCTCTCCCCCGATATGGTCTGGTCCACCCTCTGTTCCCTCTGTGGGAGTAAGGGATCCCTGGTGGATTGCCATATTCTCTGTTGGGAAAATTCCGTTTGGCAGGTTGGGTTTGGGTATCTGGCTGGTAGTATCCCCCTTGTTCATGTTCCCTGTAATAGGGGCTGTTAATTTTACATTGCCTTATGGTGAGTGTTGAGTAATTGGAGAGCGGGAATCACTTGGTGTTTTTCTGGTGATTAGATTCACAGAATATCAAGATACCAATTATTGCCTTTTGGGTGTCACTCTACTAGAGGCACTTTCACCTATTTAAGCAATGGACATGATAGGGTCATAATTCACCATTGTTTTTTTTTTTATGTAATGTGTAAAGTGTTCAAATTTATGTTTTTTTTATGGTCGATTTTATTATAGTAGCAGCCCATTTATAGAAAAGTACCAGTATTTTTAATTCTAATCACTTTGCTCCCCATGTGCATTTAGTATCATGTCCCAAATATTGGGTCATATTTTGTGGTTATTGATAGAGGCACCCTCCCTGCTGGGACATTGTATTCTGACAGTGGGACTCTCCTATGTAAGAAGACACTGATCAGTAGCTGCAGCCACTAATCGAGAAAGATTGACTTCTGTTTAACAGGCTTGTTGGAAAATCTAACAATTAACTTCTTTCAAACAGGCACTGCCACACATGGATCCAAATATGTCTGGTCCCTGCTGAACTGGCTGAATTTTGAATAATCTGTTGCCTTCTTTACTCTGCAATGTCCATATCACTTTCAAAGACATTTTTTAGTCTGCGGTCTCCATGTTCCCTCCAAAGAGAGTGCTCATTCTCCATTGCTCTACCACATCCACAGACATTTCTCACTCTGCTGTGTCCATGCTCTCTAAACAGTAAAGGTCCATGCCCCTCTATTCTCATGGGCTTTTGTGCAGGCCAGTAGAAGGAGCTATAGGCTACGAGTGCGTAGCCTGTGTTTTTTTCCAGCCTCAGCCCTGATCCTCCTCTCTTATAGCATAGCTTCCATTTCCCTCCTATTACCGAGTAAATGGAGGTAGTTCTCTAAGATATGAAGCATCCCTCCCCTCTCATTATCTCTGCCTGTATCTGACCAGTGATCCACACAACCCAAGCCAGTTTCTCCCACACTATCAGCAGACCTTGCCGGTGATGAGGCTTAAGAACCTACCCGAGAGGGCGCCATCTTGGCTGCATGGCAGGACTACCGAGGCTGCTGGAGGCTTGGAGGCTCCAATATCGGGACCATTATCTTGTAAATGCAGCTATCTGGCTTCCCTGGTTTTCCTTGTCTGAATTACTCATAGCAAGTACCAAAAGGTAAGGCAGACAGCTTGCAGGCATACACAGGGGGCTAAGATTGCAAACAGCCACTGCCAGAGATCTGTCCTTGACTGTACACCAGCAGAATCACTAGAGGGCAACACAGAAATGAGCCAAGCAATAGGCAGCAGACAGCATACACTCAATGCCTAAGCCGAGCCACTGACAGTTGCCACCTGATCCAGAGCCAGAGTTGGAGGTGGACAGTGGAGACGAAAGCAAGAGCCAACACAGACACAGGCAGCAAATAGCTGATGGCAGATAAATAGCACTGTTGAATTGGAGCTTGGCTGCGGCACGCTCAAGCAGGCCATGTCGGGTGGCTGACAGGTGCATACTGCCAGCAGGTTAAGCTGATTGAGCTAGGCTGCGAGATGTATGTGCCAACTCCTAGAGACAGGAGGGAGTGCTCTCAAAGTTTGCAGATAGGCAGATGGCTGATAGTTGGTTATAGCTGCTAGTCCCCAAAAGTGTATGCGAAAGCCCACAAGGCAAAGATGAGAATGGAGGAGGCGCCAAATGTTAATAGACACAGGATAAAAAATACAAACGAGTAGTCTTTCTCATCAATTAAAGTACTCAGCCCTCTGCTCTGTCATCCTTCAGGTTCCAACAGTGGTCAGTAGTGATGAGCCGAACACCCCCCAGTTTGGTTCGCACCAGAACACTGCGAACAGATGAAAAGTTTGTTCGAACAAACAAACCCTTATTGAAGTCTATGGGACTCGAACCCCGAAAATCAAATGGCCTCATTTTGAAGGCTTAAAGAGGAAGTAAACCCTCCTCTGACACTTGTACCTATAGGTAAGCCTATGATAAGGCTTACCTATAGGTACTGTAAATATCTCCTAAACATGTACCGTTTAGGAGATATTTACCTTACATGCAGCCAGTGACGTAACTGGCGCATGCGCTCTGAAGGAACAGCCGCTGGTGCCGTTTCTTCAGAGACCTGTGCCGTGACTATCGGCTCCCGTGCCCGTGTGCGGGAGTGAAGTCACCGCGGCTCCGGGCCAATCAGATGGCCGGATGCCGCGATCCCGGAAGACGGGCGACTGGACATGTCGCCCGTCATAGAGGTGAGCGGACGGCACGGCGGGGGCTCGTTCTAAGGTAAGTATTTCATAATGAGCTAGTATACGATGCATACTAGCTCATTATGTCTTTCTCTTTCAGCTTGTAAAAAAAAAATTAACGGAGTTTACAACCTCTTTAAATGCAAGTTATTGGCCCAAAATAGTGTATGGGGGTCCGGGTCATGACCTGGGGAACATGTAGCAATGAAAAAAGTTTTTAAAAACGATTGTTTTTTGTTTTTTTTTTAATACATTTTATTGAAAACAAACAGGAGGTGTTGACATTTTCATCACTAAAAAGAAATGTAACTTATCTAAAGCCAGAAAACTACAAAATCTCGGGAAGAGGAGATCTGGTGATAGTCAAACAAACAAAGATAAAATAAGAGAGGGAAAGGGTATGGGAAATAAGGAGGGGGGCCCAACTGGTGGCCCATGCGGGGGGGGGAAGCCCTATCAGCACAATCAGGGGACGGGATCGGCATTATCAAAAGATTTGTAAACGTCTGAAAGTGTTTCAGCAGGTGAATTGAATGCGAAAAAGTCTTTCCATTTGGTGTAAAAACGAAGTTCAAAAAAAGGTTGGTTAAAGTCCGTATTAATACCGTCCTTGCGTAGGAGGAAAGTAAGCTCTCTTTGCACTTTGGTGACTGAGGGACAAGTTGTCGACGTCCAGTTGAGGAGGATAGCCCTCCTAGCTACTAATAGGCAAGTAAGGATCCAAGTACGGGAGTGACTGGCCTGGTTGCTAGACCATAGTTGGAGTCTTTTGTCCCAGTATCGGAATATCAGGACCATAGGGTCCTTAGGTAATTGAATAGATGTGATGTGGTTGATGAAGGTCAGGACCTGATCCCAGAATGATTATATATACAAGCATGACCAGAATTTGTGCTTCAGGTTAGGCCTTTCCAAACCGCAGAGTGGGCAAGTGTTAGTTATGGGATTGGCTTTGTCTGAGAGAAACGGGATGTGTGCCCGATGCAGAATTTTGAGTTTCTCTCCATGTTTCATTTGGAGTCAAGTGGAGGGTAGTTCGATAGCCATGGAAGATTTTTGAGGTAATATCTTCGCCAGGAAAGTCCTTCATCCAGTTAGAGGTATTCGATGTCGCCAAAGAGGGGGGGGGAGTGTATTCAAAAGCGGTTTATAAATGTCTGAAATACTGAATTTCCTCAAGTGAATGAGGGAGTCAATGAGTGAGGTCTTGAACCTTTGTTTTTGGTCTTTACACGAGGAGGTGATGTAGCTGTGACATTGAACCAAATGGAAGACATGGGATCCTGGCAAAGGGAACTTTTGTAGAATGAGTTGATGTGGTGTGAGACTCCCAGTATCCTGTTCACAGAGGTCGGCAAAATAAAGTAAGCCTTTAGCCTCCCAGAGTTTAAAAGCGGAGTGGTCAAGGCCGGGAGGGAGTTGGGATTCCCCCTGATGGGGATGAACCTAAATATGGTATAAGGGAGTCTCAAAAGCTTCCTCACTTCACTCCATGCTATTATGGTGTCCCTTAAAAGGATGTTGTGACATAAATCAGAGCGGAGAGATGACCATTTGGTATGCAAAAGAGCTGGTAAAGAGAAAGGGCGGGACATCTGGGACTTCAGATTGTAATTGGAGTAGTGGGAAGTCTGAGATATCCAGTCTAGTGCCACCCTAAATAGACATGCCAAGTTATACATTCTTATATCTGGGAAGTTGATACCCCCCTCCTAGGAAGAGATAGCTTTTTAAGGGAAATACGAGGCCGCTTGCCGTTCCAGAGGAATTTAGAAAAGGCTTGATTAAGAGTATGAACATCTTTATGTTTAATTAGTAAAGGTAATGTTTGAAGAGGATAAAGCAAACATGCAAAGCAAACCATTTTGATCAAATGACATCTTCCCAGAAGCAAAAGTGGCAAGCCCCTCCAGTTGTCCAGGTCCTGACATATTTTAAGGAAAACAGGAGGGTAATTAAGGGTGTATATGGACGCTGGGTTTTTCCCTATCTTAAAGCCCAGGTAAGTAATGGGGGATTTGGCTACCTGAAAAGGGGAATTTGATGCCCATGGGGAATTGGACAGTCTATTGAGAGGGAGGACTTCACTCTTAGAGTAATTTATGCGTAAGCCGGAACAGAGTTTAAACTTGTCAAAAATGGAAACTATCGTAGATAAATCAGCCACAGGGTTAGACGTGAAAAGCAGAATGTCGTCCGCAAACAAGGAGATACGTATTTCCTGGGAACCGACACGGATCCCATGCAAGGGGGCTACCTCAAGGAGAAATCTAGAGAGGGGTTCTAAAGCCAGGTTAAAAAGGAGCGGGGACAGGGGGCACCCTTGCCTGGTGCCCTTGAAAAGGCAGAATTCCTCCGTTAGAGAGCCGGACACACATAACTTAGCCGCCGGAGAAGCATACATTGACTCCACAAGGTGGACGAACGAGCCCGAGAAGCCCATGCGTCGCAAGACCATGTGGAGCCAATCGAAGTTGACATTATTGAAGGCTTTCTCCGCTTCTAAGGTCACAATGGCCAGGTCCTCCCCGGATGAAGTCTAGCCCGGTCAAGGGTAAGAAGAACCTTTCATATGTTAGAGACAGCTGATCTGCCCTTAGTGAAACCTGACTGGGCAGGAAGGATTAGAGAAGGCATAATTCGTGCGAGTCTAGAGGCCACTATCTTGGATAGGATTTTCACATCCAAATTGAGTAGGGAAATGGGCCTATAGGAACCAGGTTCGAGGGGGTCTTTGTCTTTTTTGGGAAGATGGCGACCCCCCACCCATATCGAGTAGTAGAATTTGGCCAAAGTGGGAGTTATTTGAGTCGAGAGAGACTTGTAGAATTCTCCAGAGAGGCCATCAGAACCAGGGGCTTTATTGCTGTCTAAAGATTTAATGGTGGTCAAAATTTCCGTTTGGGTGATGGGGGCGTTTAATACGTCTATGTGGAACAAGGTGCTCTGGTCAGATGAAAGCAAAATCAAACTTTTTGCCAACAATGCAAAACGTTATGTTTGGCATAAAAGCAACACAGCTCATCACCCTGAACACACCATCCCCACTGTCAAACATGGTGGTGGCAGCATCATGGTTTGGGCTCGCTTTTCTTCAGCAGGGACAGGGAAGATGGTTAAAATTGATGGGAAGATGGATGGAGCCAAATACAGGACCATTCTGATGGAGTCTGCAAAAGACCTGAGACTGGGACGGAGATTTGTCTTCGAACAAGACAATGATCCAAAACATAAAGCAAAATCTACAATGGAATGGTTCACAAATAAATATATCCAGGTGTTAGAATGGCCAAGTCAAAGTCCAGACCTGAATCCAATCGAGAATCTGTGGCAAGAACTGAAAACTGCTGGTCACAAACGCTCTCCATCCGACCTCACTGAGCTAGAGCTGTTTTGCAAGGAGGAATGGGCAAAAATTTCAGTCTCTCAATGTGCAAAACTGATAGAGACATACCCCAAGCGACTTACAGCTGTATTCGCAGCAAAAAGTGGGGTTACAAAGTATTAACTTAAGGGGGCTGAATAATTTTGCACGCCCAATTTTTCAGTTTTTTATTTGTTAAAAAAGTTTGAAATATCCAATAAATTTGGTTCCACTTCATGATTGTGTCCCACTTGTTGTTTATTCTTCACAGTTTTATATCTATGTTTAAAGCCTGAAATGTGGCAAAAGGTCAAAAAGTTCAAGGGGGTCGAATACTTTCGCAAGGCACTGTAAAGGAATAGGATAGGCAGCATATGCAGTCTTCAAGGGATGCCAGACCCCTAGCAAATTCAATCTGTTACATCAGCATCAGGGGCTTGATAGCTCTTGTTGATCCAGGACTGGTTCATTTTGATGAAAGTCAGCTGGTCAACAGAGTCTGTGGACAGACGCACTCTTTTGTCCGTCACAAAACCTCCAGCAGCACTGAATGTCCGTTCGGAAAGTACGCTGGAAGCAGGATAGGCCAGTAGCTCCATTGCGTATTGAGCAAGTTCTGGCCAGTGGTCCATCCTCAAGACCCAGTAAGCCAGTGGATGCGCAGCTGGAAAGGTCTCGAAGTCTGCTCTTGCACCTAGATAATCATGCACCATATGATGGAGACGCTGGTGATGGTTGCTTAAAGCTAACAGCCCTGGGTGCTGCTGAGGACAAAAGAACTTTTAAAGGCATCGGTGAGCCGGCTGCCTTCTCCACCGCTCCTCCTTTGGCTGAATGATGCCTCAGAAACACGTCTGGAGAATGTTAACCTCCCAGTGTCTGGAAAGGCGGTACACAATTTTTTTTTCAAGGCCTCCTCAAGATGTTTCATCCTCTGCTCCCTCTGCGAAGGCAGGATTAACTCTGCAACTTTACCCTTGTAATATCGATCAAGAAGGGTTGCCAATCGGTAATTATCCCTCTCCTTGATAGCACAAATCCTCGGGTACTTTTGCAGGCTTTGCAGAATCAGGGAGCCCATGCAACATAAAATGGAGGAGGCATGAGCTTCTGAGTCCTCTGGGTCACTAAGGATGACATTGTCAGCAGGCGCAACCCCTCCCCAACCACATACAACTCCTAGGGTTTCTAGGGAATCAAAACCATCCCTTAAAGACTGCTGTATGCTATCCTCTTCCTCTACATCCATGCTGCCAAAATCCTCATCCTCCTCCTCCTCTTCCTCCTGTGTGTTTTGTGGCCCTGCAGGAATGATATCTGCATAAAGGGGGTCTTGTGAGGAAAGGAAGTCCTCCTCTTCCTGCCGCTGTTCTGCCTCAAGTGCCCTATCCATGATTCCACGCAGCATGTGCTCCAGCAGGTAGACTAGCAGGATAGTGTCACTGATGCATGCATCGTCCCGGCTCACCATCCTTGTGGCCCCCTCAAATGGTGACAGGACGATGCATGCATCCTTAATCAAAAGCCAATGGAGTGGTGAAAAAAATCCAAGCTTCCCTGACCCTGTCGTTGTGCCATACTCACACAGGTACTCATTGTTGGCCCTCTGCTGCGTGTGCAGCCGCTGCAGCATTGCCAACGTTGAGTTCCACCTGGTGGACATGTCACAAATGAGGCAGTTGGTAGGCAAGTTTAATTCCCCTTGAATGACAGATAAGCGAGCACTGGCATTAAACGAATGGCGGAAATGGCCACAGACTTTTCTGGCCTGCCTCAGGAGATCTTGTAAACCCAGGTATCTGGTTAAGAAATGCTGCAACACCAGATTCAGAACATGTTCCAAGTGTCCCTGTCAGAGGGCAGAGAGAAGGTTGGTGTCATTGTTGCATACAACCATTCCTGGCTCAAGCTGTCATGACGTCCACCATCTCTGAGCCTGCTCCTGCAGAGCTGACAGAATCTCTGCCCCGGTGTGACTCCTATCCCCTAGGTAGACCAACTAAAGCACGGCATGGCATCTTTTAGCCTGACTGCTTGCATAGCCCCTTGAATGCTTAGGGAGCACTGCTGCTTCAGAGGACAATTGAGCAGAAAAGGACATGGAGGAAGAAGAAGAGGAGGAGGAGGTGGTGGAGTAGCCAGATGAGGCAGAACCAGCACCAGCTTTTTGGATGTGTGGTGGCTAAACAAGCTACAACACTGAACCCTGTCCTGCATCCTTCCCAGCTGCCAGTAGAGTTACCCAGTGAGCCGTGATGGAAATTTAACGTCCCTGTCCATGCCTGCTGGACCAACAATCAGCAGTAATGTGAACCTTCCTGCTGACTGCTCTGTCCAAGGAGGCCAAAACACTAATTTCCACATGATGGTAGTTAGCTGGAATGGCCTTACGCGAAAAGAAATGCCTTTTTGGTACCTGCCACTGTGGTACAGCACATTCCACAAATTCATGAAAGGGAACACAAAATAGGGCTTTACTCCAATGATGTATTACTGTCGTTAACAAACCCATTCAACTCTCTCCCTGCTCTGCAGGACAAGTTAAACTGTTTTAGCAGTGTCTTGCTATATACAATTAATCACTCCAAATCCCAAATGATCCCAATTTGTTTAGACAGCCAAACAAAACTAAAAATATCACAGGCTTCTTTTTTCTTGTGGGCTCCAACCTCTTCCCTTACATATGTAGGTATCCAGCTGATGTCACCAAGCTCTGGAATCCTTGAACACAACTACAGTACCTTATTAACAAAGCTAACCACATTATGTGAGTCTTTAAGGCCACATTTGCATCCTGGGCAGGTCGTATAGCATTGTGTAAGATGTTTCTACTCCCTCATGTATTATACATGTTTAGGACATTACCCTTACCATTCCTCTCATCACAGCTCTGCACCATTCAAAATATTATCAAGGGCTTCATATGGGAAAAAAAAAAACCTGCATCCACTCCTGAATTCTCTGTTTTGGGTCACCCAACATCAAATTATATTATAAGGCTACTATTTTAGCACAAGCAAAAACAACTTTGGTCCCCTTCATCTAATGCTACCTGGAAACAAATTGAATCCCAAATACTGGCCTCTGACCCTTAATGGCTACTGAGCTCATATGCACTCGGTCAAATGCTTCATGGACACCCTAACAGCTACCTCCAGGGTATGGATTTCACTCATACAACTTTCAAAAGGTATCCCTTACTCAGCATTAAAACCTCTACTGCTATTATCACTGCATGTGGCATCTCCATAGTTAGACCTGAATTATTGGAACTCGACTGGCATACACCACCTTAGTGACCTATTCTCCGGAACTCACTTAAAATCATTTCAAGAATTACGCCTCAGCTTTCAATTGAACCACACTGACTTCTACAAATACTTAAGAGTTCCACACATCCTCTCCACAGTAAAGTGGAAGAATATTTCTCTGGCAGGAGACCTTCTTCAGCTCTTCGACAACCAGATGCCTAAATCATTTAGGCTAGCTGCCTTCTACCCCTTGCTGCAAAAACCAATGAAGCAAAACAACACATCCACAATGGAATTTTGGGAGCAAGAAATACATTTTAACATCTCGGTGTCACAATGGCATGCCTCAACAGAGAAATCTCTCCTACTGTCAAAATGTACAGTATATCGCATTCGGAATCCGCTCAGGAGTTGCTACACAAATGGTACTATACTCGAAGACTAGCCGCAATCTTCCCAGACCACTCTCCACTATGTTGCAGACAATGTGGCCAACTTGGAACTCTAGTACATATTTGATGGTATTGTACCTATTTAACCGGTTGCCGACTGCGCACAGTATATTTACTGCGGCAGTCAGCCCCGGCCAGGCAGAGTGACGTAGACCTACGTTGCTCGCCTGTCACTGGGATTGGAGCCAATAGCGGGCGAGCGCGCACCCGCTGAGGCGCGCGCCCGCCTTGGCTCGTTCAGGGAGGAGTGCGGGCGTGTGACCGGCGAGCGCGCACCCGCTGAGGCGCGCGCCCGCCTCGGCTCGTTCAGGGAGGAGTGCGGGCGTGTGACCGGCGGACCCGAGGTCACTCGCCGATCGTCGGTACAGCGGGAGAAAGGCAGAGTAAACAAGCCGCCTGTCATTCTCTATGTAGAACTCACTATGTAGAACCGTTGATCTTTGTTTTTACACCAATAGCCATGTCCCACTACAGTTAGAATCACGCCCCTAGGACACACTTAACCCCTTCCTGTCCAATACAGTTAACCCCTTCCCTGCCAGTGTCATTTTTGCAGTAACAGTGCATATATATAGCACTGATTACTGCAGTAATGTCACTGGTACCCCAAAAGTGTCAAAAATGTCAGTCAAGGGTCCGATCTGTCCGCCTCAATGTCGCAGTACCGCAAAAAAAATCGCAGATCGCCGCCATTACTCGTTAAAAAAAAACACCAAAAATGACAAAAATCTTTCCCTTTGTTAGTAAACGCAATAACTTTTGCGCAAACCAATCAAAATACGCTTTTTGCGATTTTTTTTTACCAAACATATGTAGCATAAAACAATTTGGCCGAAAATGTTAAAACATTTTGATTTTTACATTTTTTTAGGGGGAATTTCATATAAAAAAAAGTGAAAAATATTGTTATTTTTGCAAAAATTACGCTCTTTTTTTGTTTATAGCACATGATTAAAAAATTGCACAGGTGATCAAATACCACCAAAAGAAAGTTCTGTTTGTGGGAAAAAAACGACGTGAAATTAGTTTAGGTACAGCGTCGCACGACCATGCAATTGTCCGATAAAGTCACGCAGTAAAAAATCGCAAAAAAAACCCTGGTCAGGAAGGGGGTAAAATCTTCCGGGGCTTAAGTGGTTAACATACTTTTGGACTGAAGTATTAAACTTCCTAACCTCTGGCACTCGTAGTATTTGCTATCCTGATCCTAAACTGGCCCTCATAGGTGTAGGCATCGAGCAATGGACTATCCAGCTCCACACATTTATTACTCATATCCTCATTGCAGCCAGGTTGTCCATAGCAAAATCCTGGGAAGACACAAAACCTTCCCTTCTGGTAACCGTTATCTCCCTCTTGAATAATAATTCTATGCAAGAGTTTCTCTTCGCTAAAGCACATTATAAAGAAAATATATTCTTTGGATCCCGGTAACTCCAAATAATGTCTATTCCCAGTTAAGACCAGGAACAACCCAGTAGTTGATTGATCTTCCTAAATTGATTTAAATCCCCAAGGCTTTCAAGATAACTCCCCTGTAAGTAACACTTCATCTGCTCAATTTTTTCCCCAAATAGCACTGATCTGAATTCCTTCTCTTTTTCTCATTCGGTTGAATATTGTGTTAGTGTTATACATTTTGATACTTATTGGATTTTATTTTTTTATTGTCTTTACTAAACCTTTGATAAAATAAGTTAAAAAAATAAATAAATAATGATCAGCAGGGGACTTGTGATGGTGTTCACCATCACTGGAATTTAAGGACAGATGGGTGATGGGTTGAATTGCTTCATATTTGTCAGCAAGGTCATTTGTTCCCTTTGCCATGAGGTCTCTGAGCAGGAAGTCCAACTCCTAATATGATCATTCCAGGAAGTTCAATGGGGAGACGGGCTGGCTAACAATGTTGCTTTTTGTCTGAGGTGGCTTTCCATTCACCTATTGTCAGGTGTGCTAATGACCTCACCTGTTGTCTGCTAAGGGATGTATTGACACTCAGAGTAATGTGTATTGAGGGCTCGTTTGGGAACCATTGTTCTGTGTCTGACTATTGTGTACATTGATTGCCCCCTGGGGCTACTGTCTCCTTGCACATGGCAGTCCTTCTGGTCAAGCTATCTGACCAATCACTGCTGACTAATTTTCGAGCCCTCATTTGCATGGCTGGAGAGGCCCTATGGGGAACTGCAGGTACTCAGTTTGCTGTGTTCTTCCAATAAATTGTCTTCCTGTTTGAACTTACATACAGCCTGCCTGGTGTGTGTTCTAATGGATTCCGGACGGCACATAGCTGTAGTTCGGATCCCGGATCCTTGGTTGACCGAACCCTCAGACGTTGCGATCTGCAAGCTGACTTACTGGTAACAGAGGAGTGTCGGGAGAGCGGAAGCGAGCGAGCAAGGGTCTCGTCACAGGACTGAAAGAGGTATCAATAGGCTGGGAGCCAGAATAGAGCTCTCTTTATCCGAGGGAGAAGGTGGCATTCATGGGGGTTCACCTGCAGATAAGAGAATCCTTTCTGGGGTCCCACCGTCTGCCTTGGCTGGGGGACCTTTGGCCTAGCCTCTGGAAGATTGGAGAGAGCTCCTCTAAGGATCCAGGACACAGGCAACCCAAGTACAGAAACTGACTGATACTGCATGCAGCTACACAGTATTCAGGATATCCTGAAGGAATAGTTCAGATTTAGTGTCCTCTTCTGCAAGCTGTTAAAGTTTTTCCTAGGCTCACCATCACCCTATCCCAGCTCTCTAACAAAAGTAAAACCCACAAAAAAGACATACACATCCTGTTCTTTGACTCAACTGATTGGGAAATACTGTGTGCCTGGCTGCTATGTGCCTATCAAGAAATGGAACCTGGGATCAAATAGCCAGACCAGTCCCAGCTTTGTGCTACATTACAATAACTAGTAATACATTTAATATAGAGCAGCCTGACAATTGTTGAATGTTGTGGCTGCATTTGTTTTCCTTTTTTAGGCTTTTTTTTTTGCCCGATGATCTGGTCATTAACACACTTCTTGTCTTATGGGATCTCCACTCAGAATGGAGGAGCAACAGAAGCACCTTTGGATGGTAACATTTTCCGTCTAGGGAGAGAATAGGATTAGATACACTAGCCAATTAGGTTCGACATGACCAAAACATTAAACCTGAACTCCAGCAAACACTTTTATAGTAGTTAAAGCAAACGTTTCTACAAAAAAACTAATTGTAAAACCTCCTCCCATGTCAGTGTTAAATGGTTTGTCTCAACCCTCTAACTGCTAATTTTCTGGGCAGCTTGGTCTTTTAAAGGATGTTGAACAATTGCAGACTTACTGGTCGGATCACCATGTGAAATTACAAGGAAAAAAAAGCTTAAAGAAAAAAAAAAATGTAGCCAACATGTTGGTTGGCTGAAATATATAATGTTCTTGCTTTTGGGTTTAATACCACTTTAAGATAAAAAAAAAAGCCTTTGCTACACCAGTTTTACTTTTTTTTTTTTTGTTTTATAAATATTATCTATACAAAATAGTGTATTAGGAACACAAGGTCCAAACCATCTTCTATGCAGGTTCTCTTTCCCATTGATTGGATCTGCTTGATATCTCTTTGGCTTGTGGCTTAAGGGTACAATACAAAAAGATGGAACGGCAGGGTGGTGCTTAAATTGTCCAGAACCTCTGCGTAGAGTAGGCTGGAAGACTAAGTTAATGCTGTGAGAAATCTCTCCTCATTCATCAAGCTCACGTATTGCTGTAAATGTTCTTTGATGTGTGTTTGTTACATTACATGCTCTAGGCAGCACACAGTGCTCTTATAATAACACTTTGCATCCAGGTGTAGCAGTAATGGTGAAACTAAAAAAAATGGTCAAGGTACCTGCCTTTATGTACCTCTCTGTGTCTGAAAATGAAATAGTATGATAAAAATAATGATAAACAGCTTCTAAGCACATCAAGATACACATTAGTTTAGAAGGCAGAAGCAGTAATTATGTATATAGCAGGTTCCTATATTCTTTTGCTCTCTAACTGCTGTTAGACCCCAACTCTCAAAATCTGGTACCTGAATGTAGACAAAAATTCTGGTAATGATAGTATCCTATACAGTTAATAATTATTTACCTGACTGTTTATCCATTTTGTCTAAAAGCATGGCAGAGGTAGGAAGCCAAGATAATCATGTTTGTTGTTTCATATTGTTTCAATATAATAGTTTACCAGCTTAAGTCTTCTTTATTTAAGGCCATTAAAAAAATAAGCTAAGATTATGTATCCAGGAGTTCTCACATATAGTCAACTAATTGGGATGCATGCTTTTTTATATACAATTTTTTTTCAAGCATAACATTTTTATTATATTTCCACTATAAAGTACAGTTAAAAGATGTACTTCAGAATTGGTAAATCTCCATAAGGGTAGCTAAGGTACAAATCCAGTATATGCAATATCAAAACAGCACTTCTAAAAACAAGGTTTGGCATAGCAAATGTGTAATTTCAAAGTAAAAGTTATTAAATTTGGAGAATCTGAATGCAACGTTTATAGCAATGAGTACACCCTGTTTTTAAGGTGTATACATATACAGCAAAACCTTGGCTTGCAAGCATAATTCGTTCAAGAAACATGCTTGTAATCCAAAGCACTTGTATATCAAAGCAAATTTCCCCATAAGAAATAATAGAAACTCAGATGATTTGTTTTACAATCATTTATTCATAAATCCTTCAGTTTATAGTCCTTATAAAAACATTATAGCAACATAATAGGTTGTGTAACTATAAAATGTCCATTCACAAATGACAGCCTCCACAAGGGGATTAAAACCAAAGCTAACAGGAGCTACAGTATATAAAAGACAAAAGAGGTGCCTCAAAGTGTAGCAATATGGTTACATTTAATGAAGGTACAACGTTTAGCAATTCACATGGTTGATGATTAAAAGGGGCACATCTAAGTATGCAGGCATCCGGGGTAAAGCTATCCAAGTAGACCATCCACCACACTGCTGACTCTCACCGCTGTCAGTCTGCAATCCTAAGACTACATTGCAGTAGAGCGTTCTGAAAGTGAGGTTTAAAGCGGTTGTGGAGCGCAGTGTGAAAGGGATGATGTTAAAGGCGGTGCGGAGGATGGTCTATGTGGACAGCTTACCCCAGATGCCTGCATACTTAGGTGTGCCTGTTTTTATCATAAACCATGTATGTTGCTAAATGTTGTACCTTCATTAAATGTAACCATATTGCTACACTTAGAGGCACCTCTCTTCTCTTCTATACTCAGTTGTGATGTGGCACTACTTGTATATCAAGACTAGAGTTGAGCGGATACCTGGATGTCCGTGTTCGGCGGGTTCGGCCGAACTTGAAAAAAAAGTCCGGGTCCGTGTCCCGGACTTTTGCCGAACTTTTCCCGGACACCGAACCCCATTGAAGTCAACGGGGACCCGAACTTTCAGGCACTAAAATGGCTCTAAAACACCAATGGAAAGGGCTAGAGTAGTGTTGAGCGGACAACTGGATGTCCGTGTTCGGCGGGTTCGGCCGAACTTGAAAAAAAAGTCCTGGTCCGTGTCCCGGACTTTTGCAGAACTTTTCCCGGACACCGAACCCCATTGAAGTCAATGGGGACCCGAAATTTCAGGCACTAAAATGGCTCTAAAACACCAATGGAAAGGGCTAGAGTGCTGCAAATGGCAGCAAAACGTAGTTAAGAGCATGGCAAGTGCTCTGTAAACAAATGTGGATAGGGAAATAACTTAAAACAACAAAAAAAAAACAGAAAAATAAAAAAATGTTCTTCATCTCTGAAGGACGAGGCCCATATGGAGTAGGAGGGAGTTTGAGGTGGTGGTGGATGTGGCGGTGTCATAGGCGTGCGCACAGGGTGTGCCGGGTGTACCTGGGCACACCCTAATCACCTAGGGCACATTAGCATTATAGCTCTGTTTGCCAGTGAGGAGATGGGAAAGATCTCCCTCGGACCTGCTCTGCTCTATTTCACTTTGCCAGCAGGGAGAGTAATGTATCGGGGCCATGTACATGTAGGCAAACACATGCATGTGTATTTAAACTTTGGGGTGCACACCCTAATGCAATAGGCTACGCACACCTATGGGCGGTGTAGGTGGAAGCGGCGGTGGAGGAGGACCAGGGCCGGATTAAGAGCATCATGGGCTTGGTGCTGAGGATTTTGAAGGGCCTTAAGGGCCGTGCCTTGGCATGCACCCAGAGGAGGAAGGGTGCAGCCATGCATGCCTAATTCAACATGGGATGCTGTCTCTGAAGCCCATAAACACATCCATGCATCGGCAACAGTTCCTCCTTGTCCGGCCTTTGTGCTGTGTGGGGAGGTTCTGAGGGAGCTGCCTGGGGAAGCGAGCATAGAAGCCAGACTTCTGTGTTTACAAGTGACAGAAGAGCGGTAACAGTGAATATGGCCAACCCGGGGCCTATATTAAGGTAGGGGCCTGGAGCTGCAGCTCCAATAGCCCCTATGTTAATCTGGCCCTGAGGAGGACGAGGTAGCCAACAATGCTTTTTTTCAGAAATTTTAAATGAGGGTACACCCCAAAAGAGTGAGAAAGAGCAAAAATAGAACAATGGCTGGGTAAGGTCGGTATCCATCGCTATTCTGCACAAGGTACGGAAAAGTCCCGTGGGATCCATGCCTGGTTCATTTTAATGAATGTGAGCTTGTCCACATTGTCTCTGGACAGGCGGCTGTGCTTGTCTGTGATAACGCCCCCAGCCGTGCTAAATACCCGTTCAGATAATACACTGGCTGCAGGGCACGCCAGCACCTCCAAGGCGTAAAGGGCAAGCTCAGGCCATGTGCCCAATTTGGAGACCCAGAAGTTGAAGGGGGCAGACCCGTCATTCAGTACGTCTAGGCGTGTGCACACATACTGCTCCACCATGTTGGTGAAATGCTGCCTCCTGCTAAGACGTTCCATATGAGCTGCTGGTGCTGCTGTTTGTTGTGGCGTGCTGACAAAGCTTTTCCACATTTCGGCAATGCTAACCCTGCCTTCTGAGGTGCTGGCGGTGCCCTGGTTGCCTTTGCAACCTCTTCCTCCTCCTCCTCCTCTGCCTTGTGCTTCCACTGTGGCCCCGCTGTCAGGTGGGAATGCCAGCAGCATTGCGTCTACCAGCGTGCGCTTGTACTCGCGCATCTTGCGATCGCGCTCCAGTGAGTGAATTAAGGACGGTACGTTGTCCTTGTAACGGGGATCCAGCAGCGTGGCCACCCAGTAATCAGCACAAGTTAGAATGTGGGCAACTCGGCGGTCGTTGTGGAGACACTGCAGCATGTAATCGCTCATGTGTGCCAGTCTGCCCAGAGGCAACGAAAGGCTGTCTTCTGTGGGAGGTGTATCGTCTGTGTCCTCTGTATCCCCCCAGCCACGCACCAGTGATGGCCATGAGCTGGCCTGGGTGCCACCCTCCTGTGAACATGGTTCCATCTCCTCCTCCATCTCCTCTTCCTCATCCTCCTCATCCTCCAGAACTGTGCCCCTACTGGACAATTGTGTCCCTGGCGTTTGTGTGTGCAGGAACCCACCCTCGGAGCCCATTGTGAATGACTGCCCTGAAAGCCTTGGAAATGTTACCTCTTCATCCTCCTCCTCCTCATCATCCTGTGCTACATCCTCTTCCATCATCGCCCAAATTGTTTTTTTCAAGGAGGCATAGAAGTGGGATAGTTAAGCTGACAACGGCATCATCGGCACTGGCCATGTTGGTGGAGTACTCAAAACAGCACAACAAGGCACACAGGTCTCACATGGAGGCCCAGTTATTGGTGGTGAAGTGGTGCTGTTCCGCAGAGCGACTCACGCGTGCGTGCTGCAGCTGAAACTCCACTATGGCCTGCTGCTGCTCGCACAGTCTTTCCAGCATGTGCAAGGTGGATTTCCACCTTGTGGGCACGTCACATATGAGGCGGTGAGCGGGAAGGCCGAAGTTACGCTGCAGCGCTGACAGGCGAGCAGCAGCAGGGTGAGAGCGCCAAAAGTGCGCACAGACGGCCCACACTATCTGCAGCAGCTCTGACATATCGGAGTAGTTTTTAAGGAACTTCTGCACCACCAAATTCAGCACATGCGCCAGGCAAGGGATGTGCGTCAAACTGGCTAGGCCCAGAGCTGCTATGAGATTTTGCCCCTTATCGCACACCACCAGGCAGGGCTTGCGGCTCGCTGGCAGCAACCACTCATTTGTCTGCTGTTCCATGCTCCTCCACAACTCCTGCGCGTTGTGTGGTATTTTCCCCCAAAAAGGCAAGTTTTAAAACTGCCTGCTGTCGTTTACCCCTGGCCGTGCTGAAGTTGGTGGTGAAGGTGTTACGCTGTCCGGATGAGGAGGCGGTAGAGGATGAGGAAGCGGAGTAGGAGTAGTTAGGAACAGGAGGCAAACTGAAGCGCCCTGCAATCCTCGGTGGTGGAAGGACATGCGCCAAATTGCTATCCGCCTCAGGCCCATCCGCCACTGCATTTACCCAGTGTGCCGTTAGGGAGATATAACGCCCCTGACCGTGCTTACTGGTCCACGTATCGGTAGTTAGGTGGACCTTGAAACAGATGGCGTTGCACAGTGCACACCTGATTTTTTCCCCCACTTGGTTGTGCAGGGAAGGGATGGCTTGCCTGGAAAAGTAGTGGCGTCTGGGCACGACGTACTGTGGGACAGCCACCGACATAAGGTTTTTAAAACTGTGCGTCTCCACCAGACGGAATGACAGCATTTCAAAGGCCAATAATTTTGAAATGCTGGCATTCAGGGCCAGGGATCGCAGGTGGGTAGGGGGGTACTTCCTCTTCCTCTCAAGTGTTTGGGAGATGGAAAGCTGAACGCTTCCACGGGACATTGTGGAGATGGTTGGTGACCCAGGTGGTGGTGTTGCTGACAGATCGTCTGTTTGCGGGGTGGCAGGTGCCGGTATCACTACAGATGTGGATGGAGAGACCGAGACTGCAGCAGAAGAGGAAGCAGGATGAGCCAGAGAGGTTTCTTGGATTTGAAGGTGTCTACTCCACTGCAGCTCGTGCTTTGCACTTAGATGCCTGATCATGCAGGTTGTGCTCAGGTTGAGAAGGTTTATGCCTCGCTTCAGGCTCTGATTGCACAGGGTGCAAACCACTTGTGTCCTGTCATCAGCACATTTTCTAAAGAACTTCCACGCTAGAGAACTCCTTTGAGCTGGCTTTGTTGCGCTCCTTCCCTTGCTGCGTTGGGCAGTAGCAGGCGTAATGTCTAGGGCACGGCCGCTCCGCTTCTGCACCCTGCTCCCTCTTCTGCTGTGCTGGTGGCTCTGTGCGACCACCGCCTCTTCCTCCAAACTACTCAGGTCACCTGCATGACCTTCATTCCATGTGGGGTCGAGGACCTCATCGTCCTCCACATCATCTTCCACCCAGTCTTCACCCCTGCCCTCCTTGTCGGTCTCCACAATTTTGAACGCCGCAGCAGTTGGCACCTGCGTTTCGTCGTCATCGGAGACGTGCTGCGATGGTCCTTGCATGTACTCATCTTGAGAAATAAGTGGTTGGGCATCGCTGCACTCAATCTCTTCCACTTCTGGGGCAGGGCTAGGTGGATGGCCCTGGGAAACCCTGCTGTCCGAGTCATCAAAAAAGAAGAAGAGGGGGCGTGGCTAGGTCATGGCGGCGTGAAGACACGTTTTTCTGGTGCTCCCACTTCCCGACCTCCCTGACCGGCTTTTAACATCACTTGCAGGCTGACATGAGCACCTATAAGCGGAGAAAGACGAAAACTGCTTCCCGGGCGTCTAACTCAGCTCCCATCCGCGGATTTTTTAAGGACTCCCTGAACCCGGTACCGAGGCCTCAGGCTGTGGATCCGAGCAGCGGCCTTGCCCAGGCCGCCCTTTCCCCGTCGCTAGCAGCCGCTTCTCCTCCACCCTCCCTTTCGGCAAGGATGTCTCGGAGCCCTCTGCCTTCTCAGCTGCCCTCCCTGGCGACGGGTCCCGAGGAAGAACGGGACATATGGGCGCTACTCAGGTCCCTCCCCACCAAACAGGACATGGAGGCGATCGTTGCTCAGGTTGCGGAGCAACACCGAAGGGACTTTCAGGCGGTGACGGCGGAGGTCTCCCTAGTCAAGGGGAGAGTGACGGCTTGGGAGTCGGCGATAGGTGACCTACAGACACGAGTGGCCCAGTTGGAACGTGTTCAGGCTTCTCACACCGACGCCCTGGCGGAACAACAGCTCCGGCTCGAAGACATTGAAAACCCGGAGCCGCCGAAATAATTTGCGGCTCCACGGCATACCCGAGGCTACGGGTCAGGAGAACCTAGTGGCGACGGTTCAGGCCATCTTATCCCGGGTTTTGCCACAGGACCCCCCTGCAGACTTCACCTTCGACCGGATCCATAGAGCCCTGGGCCCCAGATCCCCAGACACGGTCAGACCGCGGGATGTGATATGCCGGTTGCACCGGTACCCGGTCATGGAGCAGGTTCTGCGGGCGGCGTGGTCGAGGGGCCCGGTGGATTTTGATGGGGCCCAGGTTACCATCTTTCCAGATGTCTCCCGTGGTACGCTGACCCGCAGGGCAATGTTGAAGCCCCTCCTGGAACAACTCTGAGCACAAGATGCCACCTACCGCTGGGGTTTCCCCCTTCAGCTCACCATCCGCAGAAATGGCGCTTCATTTACCCTACGCAAACACGCGGATCTCCCGGCTCTGTTCCGGTTTCTGGACATGGCCCCGATGACTCTGCCGGACTGGATGGCGAGACTAATGGAAAGGGACGGCCGTCCCCCTGGTGGCGGTCCTTCGCGGCCCCGCTCATCAGGGCCACGACATCAGCGCAGAACCTCCGGGTCGAGTTTCCAGGGTACCATGGTGACTTCTCCAGAAGCCTGAGGAAGACATGATCTGCTACCGTGAGTCAGACTGTGGCCCAGTTCTACCCTCTCCATTCCCCCCATTCACCCCCGGCCCTTCGTGAGTATGCTCCCCCTTCCCGCCTCATTGACCCTTCTCCCAGTGTTTGCATGTCCCTGCGGCATGCGGGACTGGCCCCAGGGCTGGGGGCACCGATTCGTTTTTGCCACCTTTATTATTTAACGTAGGCTGATGCCTGTGTGACATTGAGGCCCCCCTCCCTGTGCCCATGGCTCGTCTGCATGATCGTCTGGAGTTGTGTTGTATCGGAGTCCCCCTGCATACCATTCTCTGAGATGACTCTTTTGCATGACTGTCTGCGGGACGTGTACAAGTATCGGAGATCAGTCAGAGCTGGGGTTGGGGGAGGGGGGGAAGGTTCCTATTTAGTCTCTGCAACTCGATTGTTTTCTCCTCATTGTCTTCCATGGAGGGGTCGGGCTGCTGTACGTACTCTGAAATGATATAACATGCATCTCTCACTGTGGCTGCCATTTAAGCCCTGCTATGTGTATTTTTGACTGCTGTTATCGAACCTCACAACTGGATGGGCGGATGGCTGCGGAAGGGAAGGGCCTCCCCTGATTGCCACGCTTCCCTGACTGCCACGCTTCCCTTATTTCCCCCCCTTCCCCCCCGCCTCCCCCCTCACCCCCCCCCCTCACCCCCCCCTTCATTCCTCCTTCCCTCCCCCTTCCCTCCCCCCCCTCATTCCTCCTTTCCCCCTTCATTCCTCCTCCCCCCTTTTTTTTTCCATTTCCCCCCCTTCCCCCTACCCCACTCCCTCCTTTCCCCCCTCCCCCTTCCCTCCTTCCTTCCCTCCCTCCTCCTTCCCTCCCTCCCCTTTCCCCCATCCCTTCTTCCTTCCCGCCCTCCCTTTCCCCCATCCCTTCTTCCTCCCCTTCCCCCCTTCCCCCTCCTTCCTTTCCCCCCTCCTTCCCCTATCTCCTTACCCTTCCCCCTCCTCCTTGCTCCCCCCCTCCCTCTTCCCCCTCCCGCCCTGCTTCCTTTCCCCTTCCTGTCCTTCCTTTCCCCTTCCTGTCCTTCCCCCTCCCCTTCCAAGATGCTGCTCCTCAGTGGGTACCCCACATCAGTGGGTGTGCTGGGCTCTTTGACTGGTTGGGGGGAAGATAAGGGGGATGAGGTGCCGCTCACCACCCCCCCCTGGAGATGTCGGGGTTTCTCTCTTTTTTTTTTTATATATATATGCTACTAAAGATGCCACTGCTGCTCTGTTAGAGTATAATCATGTTCTTGCCTCCGGTACATCTTCTCATCTCCCCCCTCCCTCCTCCTGCTTCCCTCCCCCTGCTCTATTCCCCCTTTCTCCTCTCCTCCCCACATTCCTCCTTCCCCTCCCCCCATTCCTTGTCTATTGCTCTGGGCCTTCTTCCCACCCCTCCCTTTTTCCCCCTTCCGGGGGTTTTCAACAATTTTTTTTTTTTTTTGTGTTTTCTTTTTTTACCTCTCTTCTCTCTCTTGATCCTTGGCCACCTTATCTTATCTTCCTTTACTTTAATGATATGTGTCTCTCATTGACCACGGTTGCGGGCTTGATCTGCCCTCGCTGGTTTACTTACCGCTGCTCTCATAAAGTTTTTTGCACTGTATTTGTTCTGCATTACCTGTAAAAAGTTTTTTGCACTGTATTTGTTCTGCATTACCTGTAACATTATCTGAAGTTTTTGACTTGCCGGTTTTGGGGGGTTCGGGGGGCGGTCACCTCCCTCTCTCTGTAGTGACCCTCCTCGTTCCCCACGTAGGGTGTTCCCTGAGGTCCAGCCTACTCGGCCCACGTTTGGGTGTTGGTGGTCGGACCTCTCGGTTCCTTGAGACTCGGTCTCTCCTGTGCGTTTAGCACTATAGCACTAGCCTTCGGTGCACCAGCTGTGCACCACCTCTTTCTCGTCCTCTCTCTGTACCTTCCTTCTCTCCCTCCTTTTCCCTTTCCTCTCCCCTGCTCCCTACCTGTTTATTTGTCTCTGAACCTCTTTTCTGGTGTTCCCCTTCCGTCCCCAGGAGTGGGGTGGGGATGGCCTCCCCCCATACAGACCCGATACGCCTGGTATCTCTCAATGTCAAGGCGCTGAATACCCCTGAGAAACGTTCCATTGTTCTCTCTGATCTTCACCGTCTCCGTGCCCAGGTTGGCTTTTTGCAGGAAACTCACTTCAAAGCAAGCAAGATCCCTAAATTGGGAGATCGTCGATTTCCCCTCGTCTATCATGGCTGCTCTTCTGATTCCAAAACTAAGGGGGTATGTATACTGATTAATAGTCACGCTCCGTGGACGCTCTCGGACTCGTGGAGTGACGGTTCGGGCCGGGCTCTCTTTGTGAAGGGGCGTCTGTGAACCCTGACGGTTACTTTAGTGAACCTTTATTTCCCTAATACTAATCAGGTGTCTTTCCTGGAGTCTCTGCTCTCGCAGCTCGAGGAGTTTGCGGAAGCTCAGATCATCCTTGGAGGTGATTTTAATCTAGCGCTGGATCCGGTGGTGGACACTTCCAGAGGCTCTTCTCACCTCTCCTATGCTGCCCTGAAGAGATTCAAAAAGTTATATCAGGCTTTCCGGCTGGTAGATCCCTGGCGTATTCTCAACCCAGGGGTGCGAGACTATACCTTCTACTCCCCTCCTCATGCTTCCTATTCTCGAATTGACTTCTTTTTACTGCCTCAGGCCTTGCTCCCTCGCGTCCTTTCTGCCTCTATCGGTTCTATTACGATATCTGACCATGCCCCGGTCCTTCTGGATCTGGATCTGAGATTACCGGAACGTCAACAATGGCAGTGGTGGTTGAATGATAGCCTCCTTCAAGATTCTGCCATCCTTGAAGAGCTGAGTTCTGAGCTTCGGGGTTTCTTTGCCTCCAATGCTACCACGATAGTCCTCCCCTGATGGTGTTGGAGGCGCATAAGAGCTACATGCGGGGAGTTTTCATTAAACTTGGTTCGCGCCGCAAGAGGGAACGAGCACAGCAGATGTGTGACCTCTTGGTCAACATTGGCAAACTTGAGTTGGTTCACAAGCGATCTCAGGCACAGGCTGCCCTTCAAGAACTCACTGTTCTCCGAGACCAGCTCCGGTCCTTGGTTCTTTTTCGAGCGAAGGCGGCCTTGGCCAAGTGTCGGCGAACCTTTTACGAACACGGAGACAAATGCGGGAAACTGTTGGTGCGTGCACTTCGTAGACAGCGGGCCCACACCTTTATCCCGGAGATCTCAACCTCCGCGGGCCGCAGGGTACACTCTACGGCGGACATCGCGGGAGCCTTTCGACAGTACTACTCCGCTCTATATAATTTGTCCCCACCTTCGGCGGTGTCCTCCAGGGCGGCGGGGAGGGAGGCGATCCGATCCTATATCTCTGTATCGGGCCTCCCCTCCCTCCCAGAGGATTAGGTGGAGAAATTGGACGAACCTCTACGACCTGACGAGCTCTCGATGGCTTTGGGGGCGACACAGCCAGGAAAGGCTCCGGGCCCTGACGGCTACTCCCTCCGCTACTATAAATGCTTTCATGATCTCCTCTCCCCTCATTTCCTTGCGGCGTACAATGCGACGGGGGAAGGGGCAATGTTCCCGACGGATTCGCTGTGAGCACACATTACGGTCATCGCCAAGGAGGGGAAAGATCCCCTGTTGTGTCCGAGCTATAGGCCTATCTCACTTTTGAACATCGATTTAAAGCTCTTTACTAAAATTCTGGCCTCTAGGCTGGCCCCGCTGCTCCCACAGCTGATCCATGACGACCAGGTGGGCTTTATCGCATCTCGGGAGGCCCGGTATAATACCACCAAATCGCTTGACTTGGTTCACTTTGCCTGCTCGCGCCGGATCCCGACCTTGGTTCTCTCGACGGACGCTGAAAAGGCGTTCGATCGGGTGAGCTGGGAATTCCTCTTTGCTACGATGGAGCACGTTGGATTGGGGGACCGCCTAATGTCCTGGATCTGGGCAATTTACTCTGCTCCCTCAGCGAGAGTTAGGGTTAACGGCTCTCTTTCGGAACTCTTGGCGATCTCCAATGGGACTAGACAGGGGTGTCCCCTCTCCCTGTTGATTTTTGTCTTGACCCTGGAGCCTTTCCTGCGATCGGTGCGAGCCAATAGTGATGTCGCTGGGATTTCAGTCTCTTCGACAGAATCCCCTAAGGTGGCAGCATATGCGGATGACCTCCTCTTTTTTCTCACTAAACCCATTACCTCCCTTCCCAATTTACTGCGGGAGTTCCGCACATACGAATCTCTTTCGTTCTACAAGATCAATCAAACAAAATACGAAGCGCTAGCTGTGGCGATCTTGCCAGCTCTTTCTAATCTCCTTAAGGCTGACTTCCCCTTTAAGTGGGGGTCGTCTCATATTCGATACCTGGGGATCTCTCTTCCAAACTGCCCCAATAACTTCCAGTGTAACTTCCCTCCCCTGCTGGCCTGTATTAGGAAAGATCTGGACGAGTGGCACGCGGGTAGGTTTTCGTGGTTTGGGAGTTGCAATATCATTAAAATGAATGTGATGCCTCGCCTATTGTACGTGTTCCAGGCATTGCCGGTGACCGTCCCGTCCTCCTTCCTTAAGCGGGTGAATCAAATGTTCAGAGAATTTCTCTGGCTTAGGGGTCCCTCACGGCTGGCCTTACGTATACTTTGCATGCCTAAACTGAGTGGCGGCTGCTGTGGCCTATTATGAGGCTTGTCACTTGTCCCGCATCCTTGACTGGTATCGCCATGGTCCCCTGAAGCAGTGGGTCCGTCTGGAGCGACACTCGGTTGGGTCTCCCCCTGAATCTTCTTTATGGACTTCTTCCCCCGTTCCTAGGGAGCTGTCCGCTCATCCGACCATTGGCCCTACTTTGAAGGTCGGCAGACGGTTGTGCCACGGGGGCCAACTGGCTACTCTGCCGTCCCCCCTTCTTCCAGTGATCGACAGCCCTGACTTCTTGCCGGGGATTGACCGCCCTGGATTTCGGTCTCTGAAGGACGCTGGACTCGGCCAGGCTCGCCACTTTGTGCGGAATAGGGAGTGGGTCTCTAGATCCCTCCTTCATTCCGATGCTACCTTCTCTCCACTGTCCTTTTGGCAGCAGGTCCAACTTTTCCATTTTTTGCAGTCTCTGCCTTCGGCACATCTGTTCACCAGACGTCTCACCTACTTTGAGGAGCTCTGCTCAGACCTATCTCCACTGCGGCACACTATCTCCATGGTGTACAGAGCTCTGGTAACGCCTGAGGCACCATTCCGTCCTCCGTACATTGCGCGTTGGGAGAGAGATCTCGGCCTGGCCTTCACAGATCACCAAGTCGAACGTCTGCTGTTCTTCACATACAAGACTTCAATATGCTCTCGTTACCAGGAAGTGGGATACAAATGCTTGACCCGGTGGCATTACACCCCGACGCGGCTTCGTCGGATGTTCCCGACCTGTACTGAGGTGTGCTGGAGATGCAGTGAGGAGGTGGGGACGTACCTTCACGTCTTCTGGTCCTGCGAACGGCTGCAGCCCTTCTGGACTTCGGTGCTTCGCATCGCTCAAAAATTCACGGATCATCCCCTTGTGATGGACCCGACCCTCCTCCTTCACCATCACGAGTTTCCGAGGGCGTCGTATCGGAAATCAATCCTGCCGCTTCTGTTCACAGCGGTAAAAAGCTGCATCCCCCCTCTTTGGATACAGACTCAGCCCCCAACTATGGCCATGTGGCTCCATAAAGTGAAATGCATCAATGAAATGGAAGACCTGATGGCGACGGACCACGGAGATAGAGAAAAATTTTTGAAGCGCTGGTACTACTGGCATGAATTCACATTCACGGCGGAATACCATGATCTATTGATCTGATGGCGTGGGTGGTGTCGGGCCGGGCGGTCCCCCCCCCTCCTTCTCCTCCCCTTCTCTGTCCAGTCACCCTTCTGCTCCCCCCCCTTTCTGTTCCCCCCCCCATTTCCTTCCTCTCTCCCCTCTTTTCTACTGATTCTAATCTGCATTGTCTCTGGATGATGCGGTTTGGACTTTCTCTCTTTGTTCCCTCGCTCTCTTTTGGATTTACCTTCTAGGCGTGTTTATTTAGTCCTCTGTTCGCTCCTCTTCCTGAAAGGAATACCTACATAGTTCCCCTCAGCGGCCGCTGAACAGTCAAGTGACTGTCTGGGCGATGCCCCCCATGCACCTGTAGCCGGCCAGGTGATAGATGCCGGTGGGTGCGGGGAGTTGGTTACGGACAGTCCTTACACCAAAGGTCATATTTTGCATTATGCTTCTCTCTGTGTCGGGATCTCAGAGGGGTATCCATATTCATGTTCCAGTTCCTTGTCAGCAAGATATCTTATTTCATGTTCTTCAACTATTAGATGTGTATTTTCTATTTTCTCTCGATGTCATTCAAGGTATTCCTCTGTGGAATTCGTTATATGCCTTTTATATTTTCTTCAATAAACAAATTTAAAAAAAAAAAAAGAAGAGACTGCTGTATGGCTTGGGGCTCAGACTGCTTGCCTGATTTGCAAGGGGGTGAGGTGAAAGACGGTTGGACATCGGCTACAGGTGCCAACTCTGACCTTTCTGCAGTAGACTGGGTGGGAGACAATGTGAAGGAACTGGAGGCACTGTCAGCAGCAAACCAATCTACTATCGCCTCTACTTGTTCTGGCCTCATCACTTCTAGAGGCGTATGATGCCCTACCAAATACTGATGCAGGTTCTGTCGCCTACTAACACTTGAGGAAGGTGTTTCACTTGTGCGTGTAGCTGGCACAGATCAACCACGTCCTCTCCTTGCAACAGGAGCTCTACCAGCAGCACCACGACCCAGGCCACGGCCCCTATTTGATGGTCTCCTCATATTGCTGTAATTTATGATCTTGCCCTAGAAAGGTGTTTATTGAATAGCGGAACAAAACAACAACAGTATCGCACAGGTGTATCTCACAGTCAAATATGCAAACTATGCCGCAATTTAATGTTTTTTACCCCAAAAGGGTGTTTATTAAATAGCGGAATAGAAAAACAGTATACAAATACAACGGGTGTATCTCACAGTCAAATATGCAAAGTATGATGCAAATTTAATTTTTTTTTACCCCAAAGGGTGTATGTTGAATATCGGAATAGAAAAAAGGATATAAAACGGTGTATCTCACACGTACAAACACAGACTAGGCCCCGATTACAATTTTTTGTACCCTAAAGGGAGGATGAGGAAGAGAAGTAGGAGGAGTTCGGAACAGGAGGCAAACTGAAGCGCCCTGCAATCCTCGGCGGTGGAAGGAGATGCGCCAAACAAATTTAAAACGGTGTATCTCACATGTACCGATACAGACTATGCCGTAATTTAATTTTTTACACTCAAACAGGGTGTATATTGAACAGCGGAATAGAAAAAATTTTATAAAACGGTGTATCTCACACGTACAAACACAGACTAGGCCCCGATTACAATTTTTTGTACCCTAAAGGCAGGATGAGGAGTAGGAGGAGTTCGGAACAGGAGGCAAACTGAAGCACCCTGCAATCCTCAGCAGTGGAAGATGCACCCCAAAAGATTAGAAGGTGTATGTCACACGTACCGATACAGACTATGCCGCAATTTAATTCTTTTTACCCCAAAGGGTGTAGATCGAATAGCGGAATAGAAAATATGATATCAAAAGGTGTATCTATCTCACACATACAGACCCAGACTAGGCCCCGATTACTATTTTTTGTACCCCAAAGGCAGGATCAGGTGTAGGAGGAGTTTGGAACAGGCAGGAGGCAAACTGAAACACCCTGCAATCCTCGGCGGTGTAAGATGAGCCCCAAAAATTGGAAAGGTGTATCTCACACGCACCGTTACAGACTATGCCGCAATTTAATTCTTTTTACCCCAAAGGGTGTAGATTGAATAGCGGAATAGAAAATATGATATAAAATTGGTGATTTTTCAATAGCACATGTGAACACAGCAGTGTCTTATATCAGTCAGCTCTGCTGCAGGCTATGAAGGGAAAAAAAAAGAAAATTCCCCTTTAAGTTTGTAATTTTTAAATAGATTAGTACAGACTATGCCACAATTTAATTTTTTTAACCCAAAAGGGTGTATATTGAATAGTGGAATAGAAAAAAGTGTATAAAATTTAAAATCACTCAATAGCACATGTGAACACAGCAGTGTCTTATCACAGTCAGCACTGAAGCAAAAACGCTGCACACAACTGACTGATAAAAATAGATTTTTTTCTCCCTCCTCCTCCTCAGCGGGCTTAACTGAGGGCAAAACGATTGTGTTCACTGCACCAACCCCCACACAGCAAAATCGATGTAGAACACTGACCCTGCCTATTCTCCAGCCTCGCCCTAATATTCTCGATAAGATCGTTCACTGGCACTGCACAACCAACCCCCCACACAGCAAAATCGATGTAGAACACTGACCCTGCCTATTCTCCAGCCTCGCCCTAAAATGCCCTAATAACTCGCCCTGCCTGCACTCCGACCTGTCCCTGCATTCTTTTCGGACACAATACAATTTTTCACAGTCTGTCCCTAAACAGCAGCCAGCACGTATGATGTGTGCTCTCTCCCTAATACTACAGCAGAATGACGCAGCGCGCTGGGTCTCGAACTTATAAAGACATGGTCACATGCTTTAGATGGCCAATCACAGCTACTAATACATTAGTAGGCATGGCTGGGATGGCTTAAGGCAGTGTTTCTCAACTCCAGTCCTCAAGGCACACTAACAAGTCAGGTTTGCAAGAAAACTGAAATACATCACAGGTGAAATCATTTGCTGCTCAGTGATTGCAGTATTCTAGTCTGCATCTCCCCAAGGTAATACTTAAAATCTGGCCTGTTAGTGTGCCCTGAGTACCGGAGTTGAGAAACACTGGCTTAAGGCACACCAGTTAAACGCTTGTTAATTGGCTGTTGAAAGCCCGCCATTAAAAGCGCGCCATTACATACAAAACAGGAAGTAAAATGACCGAACACGGATTTTAAACCCGAACATACAGTAAAGTTTTCGGGTCCGTGTTCGGGTAACAAAAATCCAATTATTTGGTACGAACACGAATAATACAGTCCGTGTTCGCTCAACACTAACTGTGAATAGTATGTGCTTACTCACTGGTCTAAGCTCAAGAGGGAAGCTGTATCTATACTGAGGAGAGCTAGGGCTAGGTTTGGTCTCGTAATGCATTCTGTAATATTGGAAAGTAACCTTAATAGCACATTTCAAGAATTCTTTGTGCCCACGGCTCCGAGTTCTGAGTCCTTAATATGTGGTACAATGTTCCCTTTTGTGAATAGCCAAGTCAGCATAAAGTATCATTGGATGAAGACAATTTAGCAATGCGTGATGAGGTCCTGTACCATCTGTGTTGTATTTTTTTTGAGAAAGTTACCAAAAGTTCACACACTTAGAGTATCTAATATTGTTTTAAATGGCACTCACCCATTGGGTATCTTTAATTGTTACATAGTTACATGTTTAGTGAGGTTGAAAGAAGACACCAGTCCATCCAGTTCAACCTATGATGAGTGTGGATGTATGTGTAGTACACCGTATACCCCTGTATGTTGTGGTCTTTAAGGTGCCCATCTAATAGTTTTTTTTTACTATTGATGCTCCCTGCTGATACCCCTGCTTGTGGAAGAGAATTCCACATCCTTACCGTTCTGACAGTAAATAATCCATTACACAGTTTAAGGTTAGTAAAAAGGGATGCAAATATGTTGGTATACCGGCGCTGCCACAATGCACAAGGATAAAAGCCTTAAAACCATACGTTGTGCAAAATAAGCTGTGCAAAAATGTGTAAAACCAGTGTAAAATTTTATAAAAGTGCACAGTGCATTAAACCGTACTGAAGACGGAGTGCAGTTTGATGTGGTCCAGATGGAGCCTGGGGACCATATCAAATGTGATAAAGTGCCAATGTGCTGAAATAAAAAGACTGGTGATACCTGTGGAGGTATATGGGTGACTAAAAAATGTGTTTTACTATAAAAACAATGGTGAGAGATTTTATTTGGGGTATCAAGTGAAAAATACCAGTGATACAATGGGAAGTCTGTGCTCACAGGTTATGGCATGCTGGTGAGTGCAAGTGCTAATACCCGTGGCCCCCTTCTAGGCAAAGCAATTACCACACGGACTGCCTGTAGATCGAGCTGCACTGCAATCCTGGTTCCCAATTCTGTCTCCTCACTGGCAAATGTTGAACTTGTGATAAAAGCATAAACAATCTCCCATTTCGTAGTATAGCTTGCATAAGCAGAACATGAAATACATCCACTCACTTTTGGGAAGTTCACCGTCAGCGTGCAGGGTCCGGTTGCCTCAGGGCTTCCGCGTTCCATGGTCCAGAACCACTGCCCGGAAGTTTAACCACTTGCCGACCGCCGCACGACTATCTACGTGGGCGGTCAGCCCCTCACAGGCAAAGTGACGTAGGTCTACGTCGCTCGCCTGTGAGGGTTTAGGGAGCGAGCGCGCGCCGCCGGAGGCGCGCTCCCGCGTGGTCACGGACCCCCCCGCGCGCGTGACCGGCGGACCCGATCGCCGCCGGCCACTCTGCGATCGGCGGGGGAGAGGGAGATAGTCAGGCAGCTTGTGTAAACAAGCTGCCTGTCATTCTCCTCGCTGTATGAGAGCTGATCACATGGATCTACTATGTAGATCCATTGATCACTCTGCATACAGTTGAAGCCACAGCCAATCACAGTTAGAATCACGCCCCTAGGGACACACACAGCCCCTCCCTCTCAAATAAAGTTAACCCCTTCACTACCAGTGCATTTTTACAGTAACAGTGCATATGTATAGCACTGATTACTGTAGAAATGTCACTGGTAACCCCAAAAGTGTCAAAAATGTCAGTCAAGGGTCCGATCTGTCCGCCGCAATGTCGCAGTACCGCAAAAAAAATCGCAGATCGCCGCCATTACGCGTTAAAAAAAAAAACAACAAAAATGACAAAAATCTTTCCCTTTGTTAGTAAACGCAATAACTTTTGCGCAAACCAATCAAAATACGCTTTTTGCGATTTTTTTTACCAAACATAGGTAGCATAAAACAAATTGGCCGAAAATATTAAAAAATTTTGATTTTTACATTTTTTTTTGGGGGAATTTCATATAAAAAAAAGGGAAAAATATTGCTATTTTTGCAAAATTTACGCTCTTTTTTTGTTTATAGCGCGTGATCAAAAAATCGCACAGGTGATCAAATACCACCAAAAGAAAGCTCTGTTTGTGGGAAAAAAAGGACGCCAAATTCGTTTCGGTACAGCGTCGCACGACCGCGCAATTGTCCGTTAAAGTCACGCAGTGCCGAATCGCAAAATGCCCTCTGGTCGTTTAGCAGCCAAATCCTCCGGGGCTTAAGTGGTTAAGGTTAAACTGCTTCTCTTCTAATTTTAGTGAACAGCTGCGTGTCTTTTTAAATTCCCTTTAACTGAAAAGTTTATTCCCTATGCTAGGGTCACCAGTACGGTATTTGTATATTGATATCAAACCCCCCGCCCCCCCCCCTCCAAGCGTCTCCTCTCTAGAGAGAATAAGTTCAATGCTTGAAGTCTTTCCTCATAGCTGAAGTCCTTCATTTCCTTTATTAGCTTTGTTGCCCTTCTCTGGACTCTCTTCAGTTCCAGCACATCCTTCCTGAGGACCAGTGCCCATACCTGGACAGCATACTCAAGATGCGGCCAGACCTGAGTCTTGTAGAGTGGGAGAGTTATCGTTTTATCTCTGGAGTGAATCCCTTTTTTTATACATGCCAGTATTTTGGGCTTTGCTTACAGCAGCTTGGCATTGCATGCCATTGCTGAGCTTGTCGACTACTAGGACCCTCAGGTCCTTTTCCATCTTAGATTCCCTCAAAGGTTCTCCCCCTAGTGAGTAACTTTCGTATTTCTGAAACCCAAATGCATTACCTTACATTTTCCAACATTAAACCTCATTTGCCATATAGATGCCCACCCCATTATTTTGTTCAGGACTTCTTAAATAGTTAGTGAGGCTGAAAAAAGACACCAGTCCATCCAGTTCAACATATGAGTGTGTTTGCTGTTAATAGTATGTTGTATACTCCTGTATGTTGTGGTCGTTAAGGTGCTCATCTAATAGTTTTTTTGAAACTATTGATGCTCCCTGCTGATACCACTGCTTGTGGAAGAGAATTTCACATCCTTACCGCTCTGACGGTAAAGTTTCCACATCCTGTGTAGAAGTTATTGCCATGCTTAGGTTAGTATCATCCGCAGATCCTTGGGGCACCCCACTTTCCACATCACACCATTCTGAGTACTCGCCATTTATTACCACCTTCTGGACTCACTCCTGAAGCCAGTTTTCAATCCAGGTACTCACCCTATGGTCCATATCTGCGTACCTTAGTTTGTACAGTAAACGTTTGTGGGGGACTGTATCAAATGCCTTTGCAAAGTCCAGATACACCACATCCACAGGCCTTCCTTTTTCTAGATGGCAGCTCACTTCTTCATAGGAGGTTAATAGATTGGTCTGGCAAAAATGATTCTTCATGAATTCATGCTAATTACTACTAATTCTACCATTTTTATTACTAAACTCTTGTGTATAGTCCCTTATCACCCCCTCCAATAGCTTGCAGACTATTGATGTTAGGCTAACAGGCCTGTAGTTTCCATTAATAAATACCGGCCCTTTTTTAAATATTGGTGCCATGTTGGCTTTTCTCCAATCAGCTTGTACCCTTCCTGTCAGTAAAATGTCCAAAAAATTTAGGAACAATGGTCTGGCTATCACCTAGCTGAGTTCCTTAAGGACCCTTGAGTGTAAGCCATCTGGTCCCGGTGACTGATTTATGTTAAGTTTTTCAAGTCTAATTCTGAGTCTGTTTTCTGTTAACCATGAGGGTGCTTCCTGTGACATGTTAACAATACATTACAGTCTAGGTTACTGTATCCCCACCTTTTCTTTTGTGAAGACTGAGGAGAAGAATTTATTCAGAACCATTGCCTTCTCTCTATCCTTTATAGCCAAATTCCCTTTATCATCCTTTATGGGGCCAATATGTTCCGGCATCACTTTCTTACATTTTATATACTTAAAGAAGTTCTTTTTTTTTTTTTTTTTACTCTCTTCCGCTATGTACCTTTCATGTTCTATCTTAGCTGCCTTGATTGTGCTCTTACATTTCTTATTGCATTCTTTGTAATGTTGGAATGCTGACAATGACCCATTTCATTTTTTTTTTTTAAGGCCTTTTCCTTTATTTTTATATGCATTTTTACATTGTAGTTTATCCACCCCGGGTTTATTTTAGCTCTTGTAAACGTATTCCCTGTTGGAATGCATTAGCCAATACCTTTATTTAGTATGTTCTTAAAGCACTCCCATTTTTCCTCCATGTTTTTTTGTTCCTAGGATTCTATCCCATTTGATATCATCTAGTAAAGAGCACAGTTTAGGGAAGTTGGCTCTTTTCAATGTCAGTGTCTTTGTATTACCCTTGTGTTTCCAATGACTGTGATTTATACTGAAACAAATTGACCTATGGTCACTGTTTCCTAAATTGCCCCATATTTCTACATCTGCGATCAGGTGTGTATTATTCATAATCAGTAGGTTGGTGCTTGTAAAACATTCAGGAAAAAGCTAACCTTAGATAAATGCATGGTTCCTTCTGCCCAGTCTATATGCGGATAATTAAAATTCCCATTATAATGACATTTCCCATCCTTGCCACCATTCAAAGCTGTGATAGGAGGAGGTAATTTTGTCTTTGTATGACATATTTATATATCTGTTGCGCTGCACTTATTTTAGGTTTTAGTAGATTTATGTGGTGTTTTCAGTGAACACACTGGAAGGCTTAGCGGCAAAATATGCCTGGATCACAAGGCATATATTTATATTTATTTGAGCACTTCAGATGCATGGTTAAGTTGGTAATTGCGCTGATTATTTTTTATTATTATAAACGAACATATTGCAAGATGAACGGTGAGATTCCGCCCAAAAATCCAAGTGGCAAACAAAAAGCCAAAATTACTCCCACAAAAGCAGACTGGGGATATCCGATAAGGGGGGACAATTCTACAGAAGCAATTTGTCAGGTTTGCCACGCAGAGTTTAGGATGTCTGGGAACCATATAAATGTAATAGCTGATTTGATTTGACCGAACAGTCCACATAACTTTCCATAGCAGAAAATGAGCAACATTGAACAACCTGGGGATTGCAGGATAAAATAAAGGGGTAATCGAGAGGAGACAGAAGATCTGGGAGGGGCAGGAAATAAGGGGGATGGGTAAAGAAGGGGTGAGGGAAAGAGAAGAGAATGAAAAGAGCTCACAAAAAGCTCTTATGTCTTCCAGGACTTCATCTATAGGGAATTCCTCTTTCACCCAAGAGCTCAAGAAGCGGTCAGAAGTCCTTGTGGTGCTACAGAGCTATGTGTGATAAATCTTGATATAATTTGACATCACTCCGTTATAAAGGACATGACCCCTGTATCTGGCTCTTTTGAGAATTTCTTCTTAAAACCGTAAGGTCACAATGCAACAGACCGGAATCTTAGGTGGGTCTGTGTCTCTTCCCCTCAGTCTTAGAGCTCAATAGGGGCATTCTATATTGATTGGTGTTTCATGTGGTCTCTCCAAAAGATTATTAAATATGGAGAGAATAGCTAATGATACCTGGGCAGACTTGACAGCCTTGGGGAGACCCCTCACCAGAATATTACGGCAGTGCCCCCTATTATCTAGGTCTTCTAGATGATGGTGTAATTCACATAGATGCACGTCGTGTGTTCCTCTGTTTTCTGTTGTACCTTCTGGATGGCTATATCATGGCGGGTATAGTTTCTTCTGCTTCCTCTAACTTCATGGCCACAGCTTAAATCTCCAACTTTAGATCTGAAATCGCTGCCAAGAGAATTTTCTTTATGTCTGATGCCACTGCACCTAGAATATCTAGGCACAATGATTTTGCCATTGACAGTGTCTCAGAGGCCTTTTAAATGCAGAAGGAGCATGTAGGGCTGCTGTCCTTGGAATGGAGTGGGATATGCCACAGGAAGCCTGAGAGTGAGACGCAGCTTCCCAAGTTTGTGTCCGGAAAATCTCAGGTATCTGGTGGCTTAGCTGTATACTCGAGTCTCAGGGCGAGGGAGATCGAGGTGCTAAAAAGCTTGGGTTTGCCCATGGGAAATCAGCTGGTCTCCTTCTAAAGCAGTAAGAGCAGACCTCTGTGTGCAGGAGCAGAAGGCTTAAGCTGCCATCTTCATTCAGATCCAGACCATGGCTCTAATTTCTATAACTATCCAGTGAGTTCTAGTAGCCAGGGGGAGTTAACAGAGCCACAGCTTTGAAGCACTTCCTAAAAACCAATTAACCTCTGCTCTGCCTACAGAGAAGCCAAACTAAATTTACCTACACTAAGTAACACTGAGAGGGCTACAGCAATATCTGGAGAAAATATTTCAGGGAGGCTGTGCTTTCTGTTTGCATTTCAAGAAGATGTGCTCAATTTTGAGGTGGATCTACCTTAGGAATTACATACATTTAAAACTGTACCATTTATTATACTATTGAGAGTATTTTGCTATATCTGTACATTAAGGGTAAAAAGTGCCAGAAATTCAGAGATGTTATTATGTGTCCTGTGCATACTTCCTGTGTTATTTTAGGAAGGGTTATTACCTTTCCTAAATCTCATTTTGGGACTACAGAATCATTAGTGCCTAATCTGTAGTGATAGAAAGGGTGGACATCCGGGCAGGGCTCACAGCACTTCACAAAATTGTTTGTTTTCTGTCTACAACAGGACTTAGGAACTGGATAATCAATAAACATAGGATGCATGCACACGGAAGTTAATTCACCCTGCCACCTAGCTGATTTGTAGCCTGAGCTGTACATTCACAGCTTAGTGTACAGTGAAAAGAGTATTGCAAGGAGGAAGTTAGGATGGCTTTTTTGCCGAAGAGAAATATTATAGGAAATTCATAAAGAGTGCATATGACTAGAGTTGAGCGGACACCTGGATGTCCGTGTACGGCGGGTTCGGCCGAACTTAGAAAAAAAGTCCGGGTCCGTGTCCCGGACTTTTTCCGAACTTAACCCGGACACCGAACCCCATTGAAGTCAATGGGGACCCGAACTTTCAGGCACTAAAATGGCTCTAAAAAAACAATGGAAAGGGCTAGAGTGCAGCAAATGGCAGCAAAATGTAGTTAAGAGCATGGCAAGTGCTCTGCAAACAAATGTGGATAGGGAAATAACTTAAAACAACAAAAAAAACAGAAAAATAAAACAATTTTCTTCATCTGTGAAGGACGAGGCCCATATGGAGTAGGAGGGAGGTTGAGGTGGCGGTGGATGTGGCGGTGTAGGTGGAAGCGGCGGTGGAGGGGGACGAGGTAGCCAACACTGCTTTTTTTTAGTCATTTTAAATGAGGGTACACCCCAAAAGAGTGAGAAAGATCAAAAATATAACAATGGCTGGGTAAGGTCGGTATCCATCTCTATTCTGCACAAGGTACGGAAAAGTCCTGTGGGATCCATGCCTGGTTCATTTTTATGAACGTGAGCTTGTCCACATTGTCTCTGGACAGGCGGCTGCGCTTGTCTGTGATAACGCCCCCAGCCGTGCTAAATACCCGTTCAGATAATACACTGGCTGCAGGGCACGCCAGCACCTCCAAGGCGTAAAGGGCAAGCTCAGGCCATGTGCCCAATTTGGAGACCCAGAAGTTGAAGGGGGCAGACCCGTCATTCACTACATGTAGGCGTGTGCACACATACTGCTCCACCATGTTGGTGAAATGCTGCCTCCTGCTAAGACGTTCCATATGAGCTGCTGGTGCTGCTGTTTGTTGTGGCGTGCTGACAAAGCTTTTCCACATTTCGGCCATGCTAGCCCTGCCTTCTGAGGTGCTGGTGGTGCCCTGGTTGCGTTGGCGACCTCTTCCTCCTCCTCCTCCTCCTTGGCCTTGTGCTTCCACTGTGGCCCCGCTGTCAGGTGGGAATGCCAGCAACATCGCGTCTACCAGCGTGCGCTTGTACTCGCGCATCTTGCGATCACGCTCCAGTAAGTGAATTTAGGACGGTACGTTGTCCTTGTAACGGGGATCCAGCAGCGTGGCCACCCAGTAATCAGCACAAGTTAGAATGTGGGCAACTCGGCGGTCGTTGTGGAGACACTGCAGCATGTAATCGCTCATGTGTGCCAGGCTGCCCAGAGGCAACGAAAGGCTGTCCTCTGTGTGAGGTGTATCGTCTGTGTCCTCTGTATCCCCCCAGCCACGCACCAGTGATGGCCATGAGCTGGCCTGGGTGCCACTCTGCTGTAAACATGGTTCCATCTCCTCCTCCATCTCCTCCTCCTCATTCTCCTCATCCTCCAGAACTGTGCCCCTGCTGCACAATTGTGTACCTGGCGTTTGTGGGTGCAGGAACCCACCCTCGGAGCCACTTGTGAATGACTGCCCTGAAAGCCTTGGAAATGATCCCTCTTCCTCCTCCTCCTCCTCCTCCTGTTCCACATCCTCTTCCATCATAGCCCGAATCGTTTTTTCAAGGAGGCATAGAAGTGGGATAGTTAAGCTGACAACGGCGTCATCGGCACTGGCCATGTTGGTGGAGTACTCAAAACAGCACAACGAGGCACACAGGTCTCGCATGGAGGCCCAGTTATTGGTGGTGAAGTGGTGCTGTTCCGCAGAGCGTCTCACGCGTGCGTGCTGCAGCTGAAACTCCACTATGGCCTGCTGCTGCTCGCACAGTCTTTCCAGCATGTGCAAGGTGGAGTTCCACCTTGTGGGCACGTCACATATGAGGCGGTGAGCGGGAAAGCTGAAGTTACGCTGCAGCGCTGACAGGCGAGCAGCAGAAGGGTGAGAACGCCGAAAGTGCGCACATACAGCCCGCACTTTCTGCAGCAGCTCTGACATATCGGGGTAATTTTTAAGGAACCTCTGCACCACCAAATTCAGCACATGCGCCAGGCAAGGGATGTGCGTCAAACCGGCTAGGCCCAGTGCTGCTATTAGATTTCACCCGTTATCACACACCACCAGGCCGGGCTTGAGGCTCGCTGGCAGCAACCACTCATCGGTCTGCTGTTCCATGCTCCTCCACAACTCCTGCGCGGTGTGTGGTTTTTTCCCCCAAACAGGCAAGTTTTAAAACTGCCTGCTGTCGTTTACCCCTGGCTGTGCTGAAGTTGGTGGTGAAGGTGTTAAACTGACCGGATGAGGAGGCGGTAGAGGATGAGGAATCGGAGTAGGAGGAGTTAGGAACAGGAGGCAAACTGAAGCGCCCTGCAATCCTTGGCGGTGGAAGATGCGCCCAAAAAATTTGAAAGGTGTATCTCACACGTACCGATACAGACTATGCCGCAATTTAATTTTTTTCACCCCAAAAGGGTGTATGTTGAATAGCGGAATAGAAAAAAGTATATAAAATTGGTGATTTTTTAATAGCACATGTGAACACAGCAGTGTCTTATGTTTTATGTCACGGTCAGCAGCAGGCTATGAAGGGAATAAAAAAAACCCCTTTAAATTTGTAGTTTTTAAATAGCAGATTAGTACAGATTATGCCGCAATTTATTTTTTTTTACCCCAAAAGGGTGTATATTGAATAGCGGAATAGAAAGAAGGATATAAAACGGTGTATCTCACACGTACAAACCCAGACTAGACCCCGATTACAATTTTTTGTACCCTAAAGGCAGGATGAGGATGAGGAGTAGGAGGAGTTCGGAACAGGAGGCAAACTGAAGCACCCTGCAAACCTCGGCGGTGGAAGATGCGCCCCAAAAATTTGGAAGGTGTATCTCACATGTACTGATACAGACTATGCCGCAATTTAATTTATTTTACCCCAAAAGGGTGTAGATTGAATAGCGGAATAGAAAATATGATATAAAAAGGTGTATCTCACACGTACAAACCCAGACTAGGCCCTGATTACAATTTGTTATACCCTAAAGGCTGGATGAGGAGTAGGAGGAGTTTGGAACAGGAGGCAAACTGAAGCACCCTGCAATCCTCGGCGGTGGAAGATGCGCCCCAAAAATTTGGAAGGTGTATCTCACACGTACCGATACAGACTATGCCGCAATTTAATTTTTTTTACCTCAAAAGGGTGTAGATTGAACAGCGGAATAGAAAATATGATATAAAAAGGTGTATCTCACACGTACAAACCCAGACTAAGCCCCGATTACAATTTTTTGTACTCTAAAGGCAGGATAAGGAGTAGGAGGAGTTCAGAACAGGAGGCAAACTGAAGCACCCTGCAATCCTCTGCGGTGGAAGATGCGCCCCAAAAATTTGGAAGGTGTATCTCACACGTACCGATACAGACTATGCCGCAATTTAATTTTTTTTACCCCAAAAGGGTGTAGATTGAATAGCGGAATAGAAAAAAGTATATAAAATTGGTGATTTTTCAATAGCACATGTGAACACAGCAGTGTCTTATGTTTTATGCCACGGTCAGCAGCAGTCTATGAAGGGAAAAAAAAAAAAATTCCCCTTTAAATTTGTAATTTTTAAATAGCAGATTAGTACAGACTATGCCACAATTTAATTTTTTTAACCCAAAAGGGTGTATATTGAATAGTGGAATAGAAAAAAGTATATAAAATTGGTGATTTTTCAATAGCTCATGTGAACACAGCAGTGTTTTATGTTTTATGTCACCGTCAGCTCAGCAGCAGGCTATGAAGGGAAAAAAAAAAAATTCCCCTTTAACTTTGTAATTTTTAAATAGCAGATTAGAACAGCAATCTGTAGTAAAATATAGCTGAACGCTGCACACAACAGACTGATAAAAATATATATTTTTCTCCCTCCTCCTCCTCCTCCTCAGTGGGCTCAAGTGAGGGCAAAAAGATTGTTTACTGCACCACCCCCCACACAGCAAAATCGATGTAGATCGCTAACGGACGATTGTTCTGTCCTGTGTCTCCTATCTGTCCCTGCCTAATCTCTCCAGCCTGTCCCTAAAATGCTCAAATATCTTTCCCTGCCTACACTCCGACCTGTCCCTGCATTCTTTTTGGGCACAATGTTGTTTTTCCCTGTCTGTCCCTAATCAGCAGCAGCCAGCACGTATGATGTGTGCTCTCTCCCTACACTACAGCAGACTGACGCACCGCGCTGTGTCTCTCGAGCTTATAAAGACATGGGTCACATGCTTCAGATGGCCAATCACAGCTACTAATACATTAGTAGGCATGGCTGGGATGCCTTAAGGCACACCAGTTAAACACTTGTTGATTGGCTGTTGAAAGCCCGCCATTAAAAGCGCGCCATTACATACAAAACAGGAAATAAAATTACCGAACACGGATTTTAAACCCGAACATACAGTAAAGTTTTCGGGTCCGTGTCCGGGTAGCAAAAATCCATTTATCCGCTACGGACCCGAATAATACAGTCCGTGTTCGCTCAACACTACCTATGACACAATTTAGAATTCTGTCATTGCCTCTGCATTACAAATGTTGGTGTGAGTAACAGATTAAACTGTTGGCAACAGGTACATGAAATTTGGGAAAGCATCATGTGCAGAGGCATACTGAGGCTGGTGTGTCCATATGGCCCCTCAAATCTCCCTCTCCCCTACTGCATGTACAGACAGTCATACAGACAACACACGGGGCAAATAGTTAGGTGAGATGAGTCTGATGAGAATTCGGAGACACTAGTTTCCCATCAGGTCTGCTCCCCTTGTGGATGTCAGCAGGCAGTGAGTGGATTCCTTAGTCAATAGACAGTCTGATTTTTGCTATGAAATCTGCCCACTACCTGCTTTCAGTCACAAGGAAAAAACAGACGTGATGGGGCACTCGTCCCTCAGTGTCCTCACAAGGCTTTTCTCGCTGTCAGCATTATTAGTTGCTATGAACCTCTTGGCTGTGAAGTATACAACACTCTTGACAACCAGTGACAGCAGCAAATATGCTACACAGCATACAGATACAGGCAGTTTGCCTGTCTCTGTACACCTAGTTGGAGTTGGTCTTAATCATCTCAAGTTTTGTTATTTATGAACTGCGGGTATTTTTTAAACAATTTAGTGCAGTCATGACTCGTAACAATACATTTATAGTGGTGCTAATAAAAATGTCCTGAATCTGCTGCACATATTGGTAAAGCTACAAAAACTGTCAGCAGAAAGTTTTGAATCTGGCACAGGCCACCAGAAAAGTGTTGTATGTGCTTTATTGACATTTCCCATAATGTCTCATCTGTAAAAAAAAAAAAAAAAAAACGTTCTGCTTACAATTTGTAGTTTTAAGAAAACAGTTGTACTTTCACCTTTGATCCAGTGACGCACCGCTCCGGAACTCCCTGCTGGCATCTTGAGACGGCCAACTTCCGGGTCTCGATTATTGGTTGCTGTCTTTGGCCGGGTAAAGCTGACATCACTTCAATGCAGTGGAGTGGAGTTCCATCAGCATTGGCCTTGTTGAATTTGTGCAATAAGCTCACTGTACAGGGGCGGACAGGCAGATAAGTTGCTTAAAACCTGCCTGTTCACCCATTTTTTATTTCCCAGCATAAAGTTCCACTTATTATACAGTGACTCAGAACAATCAATCAGCAGGCATCTTTCAATGTTCTTATTTGTACTGTACTCTGCACATCATCATTGCTCTAATTAAAATATTAGCAAATGAGATGGGCGATGTATTGATTGTTTTTAAGTACTTTGCTGGACAGGAGACTCTGCAGAGAGCACCTGCAATAAACTAAAAAATATATTTTGAGTTGCTTTATTTCTTTCCTTTTTTTAGCTGTAACTGGGAATCCATCCAGAAACCCAAGAATAGAAACCTGAATTGCAAATGTGAGCTCCCTTTCAGCAATAAGAAAAGGTTACATCTTAGAAACAATAGGTGTGCAAAACTGCAGTCATGCTGACCAGTGCTGCTTTACATAAACAGTATTGAAGCATTTAGAAAAGATATTATTTTGTTTTGTGTTTATTTTAAAACAATATATGGACAAGCTATTGGAGAGATTCCACTTCTTCCCTTGGTAACATCATAGGGCACATTTTTAAAAGCAGCAAATGTGCTTTTCACTAAACATTCACTATGGTTTTTCAGTGAATTAATCCCTGTAATTTAAAACACATGCACCTGGATATTTTACCTGCAGCAAATATTTGGAGAATGTCAGATTCACTGCTTTATAAATAGGTCCTTATACTGTATATTAGAGCAGTATTCCCTGGAGACTCATAGCTGCCACTCAAGTGACACTCTTTAGCAGGGGTCATCAAACTACGGCCCGCCGACCGGGATGTATAATTCATAATTCATGAAAATTGTTTTATTTTTCTGAATCACCTAATTAGAGCCAGAGGCTCTAATAGGCTTCAGAAAAGGGTGGACCCAGGGCGCAAAGCATTGCGCCCTAGCCAGAGCCGGTACAAGGGGTGGGCGGGAGGGGAGGCTGCCCTGGGCGTCTGTCATGGGAAGTGGGGGGGGGCGCTGCCAGGAGTGTTTCAGTGACTATTGACAGGAGAAAGCGGGATGTGCTCTCTCTCTCTTTACACTCCTGTCACTATAGCGGCCGTCAGATCGGGACTTCTCCTTACCTTAAAGAGTCGGAGTGGAGGAGGAGCCTAGGAGAAGACAATTCCTAAACCTTGGACAGCTGACGGGAGAGATGCGGCTGCAGAAGGGGAAGAAGATTGCGGCTCAGGAATGACACTGGATGTCAGATCGGGACTATACAGAGTTTGTTACCCGCCCCCTTTCCACATTGTTTGCTGGGAGGAGAGGGGTTAACAAACTCTGTATAGTCACGATCTGACATCCAGTGTCATTCCTGAGCTGCAATCTTCTTCCCCTTCTGCTTCTGCAGCCGCATCTCTCCAGCCAGCTGTCCGTGCAAAGCTTTAGGAATAGGCTTCTCTTAGGCTCCTCCTCTGCTCTGACATATGAAGATGAGAAGGAAGGAGCCTCAGAAGAGGAGAATGACAGATCGATGTGCCGCGCTGTATCTGAGGTCTGCATGCTGGAGGGAGAACTGCACTGGGGACACACATCTTATCCTATCACCTCCCAAATTCCCATCTCAGCACAATCCCCCCCCCCCCCTCCCATATTGATCCCACCTAGAAGTAATCATCTTCTCCCCACCCTCCTAGTACAAATTCTCTTATTCCCCCCCCCCCCCCCAGGACAATCCCCCAAAAAGTATTTGTACTAGGAGGAGTAAAATATCCTTTAATAAGTATTTGCTACAGCACTGTGCCATTATCCTATCCTATTATCGATAATGGCACAGTGCTGTAGCAAAAACTTATTAAAGGATATTTTTAACTGTACTGCACTATCTGGAGCATTTTATTCTTTACCCTAACCGGACCCTGAGGATCCAGATTATCCAGGAGAGGGACCCCGGACCGTAGGGGACTACAAAGCCCAGCAGTCACCTTCCTGGCCCAGGAGGCCACAAGGCTCTAAAGGTCTTTATACCTGTACGGTAATTAAGACCCACAACTTCTGGTGAGTGCATACCCCTCATTATTCCACAAGGCCAATACCACAAGTACCAGCAGTTGGACTACTGGAGGACCCAGCACAAAGCACCTGCACTTTTCCTAACCTGGCCCTGAAGCTTTTATTCATGCACCAAAGTCACTTATGAACTTTTTATTTGGAATTATTTGGCACTAATTTGCACTTTATGGCACACATGTGATTTTATTGTGACCTAATTTCATTGTGATTTATATTGTGATATATTATTACCTAGTCACATGCTACACACATACATTTAGTTCATTAATTCATAATTTTACCACTTTATTTTGCCCAATATCTCTATCCAGGTTATTGACAAGCAATTGTCAATCCCTGGCTAGTATTAGCAAGCGCTATAATAAATCCCAATTATTTTGGGATTTTTCTTTTTTCACTTATTACTCATCTTATAGCAGCTGCTATCACTATCCCCTCCCCATTTTATTTATTTCTTACACTTCCCCCTTCCCCAATAGGCCATCCATAGGCGTGAGGGATATACACCATTTGGTGTATATATCTTTACCACTACCCCCTAATACTTACCTGTGCCCCATCTCTATCCAGCAATGGCCACAAGTCCCTTGGCCATCCTGGGACTCTCCCTCCTGATTGGCTGAGATGCAGCTGCGATGCCATTGGCTCCCGTGGCTCTCAATCAAAGTCATTGCCATTCGGCCCCACCCACTCTCTCCGGATTGGCTCAGTTTCATGTCTGAATGGACACACAGTGCTACAGCTCAGCTAGGGTTCCCCAATAGCATGCTGCTTGCTCTGGGGACACTCAATAGAAGGGAGGAGCAGGAGAAGCTCATCCCTAATAAATACAGTGTCAGATTAATTTTCTTTTTTACATCAGCAGTTGCTCAAGATCCCGACTTTCATTTGGCAAATAGGAAGGAAGGATGCAGCAGCAGGACAGATGGCAAGGGCAGATCTTGCCAGAGGGAGAAGATTAGCTGAGCATGGAGATGAGCTTTAAATATCATTGTTAATGGCCCATTTTTCTGGTTCAATAAATGTTTATTGGGGTTTTTCAGAAAAGTACAACATCATGTATCATATGTACATGAGAGAAAACACACAAGATTAGAAATCCACAGAACAATTACTAGATACAAGATGGAGCTTTCGAGACCCATCTAACCACCATTCCCAGATATAATTAGAAGTTTGAAATTGGGCTACATACAATGAAGAGATTAGGGTTTGTTCTCAAATATAAATGAGTCATGTTTGTAGATCCTAATTAAATAATAAAAGAGATTATTTTGAGATCTCTAGCAAAGATTTAAGTGTTCGGTATCACATCTGTACTCAGACATAGTGAAGGGATAAAAAAAAAAAAGAGGGGGTTGGGATATCATGGGACAGCGGAGGACCATCTAAAATCTCCAGACCTAAAAAAGAGAGGGGAATTAAAAAATGGGGGGGGGGGGGTATGCATAGCCTGGAGAGGAACAAAGAGTTAATAGCCCAGTTTTGTACTGTTTTATCTTTTTATATACACCAGGAGCATGCCATTCTTGTAGGCACCTTTATCACTAAACTTTTTCTGTATTTGACTGCTGGAGTGCTTTATAATTTCTCATCTCCAGTTTGTGTGCCCCCTGCTCCTCTGGGCTACTCTTTATGCACTGATTATTCATCTACTGCTTTAGTTTGTCTATTGCTTTGGTTTGCATGTCTTTGTATTGTTTTATTTTATGCTTCATGCTCTTTGCTGTTTTCTGTACCTTGTTTAATCCTAATTATACCCTTTATTTTACTTATGCCGATAAACGGATTTTCACTTTGCTATCACTCAATTCTTGGCAGCATAATCCTTAATCCTTTTATGTTAAAGCTCCAAAATATATTTCTCTGTCGCACATTGACAGACGCAGTCCTCTTTGATTAATATCAAATTGGGTTATACTGCCCTCTACAGGAGTAGGACACTAGGCAGAAGAAAACGTTCTGGCCACACCCTAGGGGCAGTCCCAGAGGGTATATCCTCTCACTTCCTGCTACAGGATGTCAGTTTTTTTCTGTCTAGTCAGCAGTAAGGACCTAAGTTCCTTGCTGGGATCTTTGGTCCTGGCAAGATTTTTTAGATAAATTCTTTTTAGTTAGCTTTTTTTCTCCAGTTGTTCCTGTGAGATCTTCAAGCAATTATGCCAGATCTGGGCGACGGGCTGGATGTTGAGGTCCAGTGGTCACCCCAGCCGGCCTACAAGCGCGTGCAGACTCCAGCTCCGCGCAGGATCAGCCGCGACACATTCAAACAATTATGCTGGAGCTGGGCGACGGGCTGGATGTTGAGATCCAGTGGTCACCCCAGCCGGCTTACGAACGCGTGCAGGCCCTAGCTCCGTGCTGGGTTGGCCTGCGACATAGTCCCACTGGACGGGGACTGGCCCTGCGAGTTAAACGCTCGCCAGGATGCCTACGACCAGTCGGAAACTGAGTCATGGCATCCGTATTGGTCGACAGCCCCCCCACCTCGGTGGAGAGGGGTTCTGTTAGGAGTGGGTGCCCGCTGGTTCCGGTATGGTGAGTAGAATGTTCCCCTTTCCCCCCTGTCGGGTTTTGGGATGGATACGGGCCCCTCTGTGGATGGTCGGACCCTCTTGATCCTAGGGTTCCCCCTCTATCCTATGACATATTTCACAAATCTCCCTCTTGATAGTGTGATTGGTGAATAAGAGTACACTCCAGGAGGCTTGGTTTGGGAGCTGACTATCTAATAGTCACTGTAAAGAACTGGCACTGTAAGAAGAGGAAGCCATGACTGGGGGTCAAGGATGGAGACAGGGGCTGGCGTTACTAGTAGTCATGTAAAGGGGTGATATATTACAAGCACCTACCCAATGCATAGTGATGCAGCTTCAGGGACTACCGCCATCCTCCCTCAGGTCGCACGGCACAAGCCGCTGCTATCCTCCTGCAGGCCGCACTATTCAGGCCGCCGCCATCCTTCCTCAGGCCGTTCGCAGGCCGCCGCCATCCTCCCGCAGGCCACACGAGATCCGCAGGCCGCCGTTCTCCTACCGCAGGCCGCACGGATCCCGCAGGCCGCTACCATCCGCCCGCAGGCCGCATGATTTAGCTGCCATCTTTCCACAGGCCGTCCGCAGGTTGCGCAGGCCACCATTTTGGCGTAGCCTGGTGTCTCCTGCATGGGGGCGGCCATGTTTGATATGCCCAGCTACCTCGAGGAGTAGCAGGGGGAGCGCCGGAAGGCGTGTAAAGGGGCGGAGCCGCCTCCTTTACATGGGAAAACTATTCACAAGACTTCCTGGTCTGCAAAGGACAGCGCTGAGTGCAGTTTGGTAGAAGCTTCTCTGCATCAGGTGGTGAGCCCTTGGGCTCTCTCTCTCTCTCTGTGGGGGTCCAAAGCAGGTACGCTGAGGGGCGCTGTTGCGCTGGTGGATTACACATAAAAAAAAAAAAAAGTTTTTTTCTTTTGCAAATTTTTTGTTTGCTGGCAAGTGTCCCTGGACTAGTCATGGACCCTGCCACACATGTATCCCCACCTGATCCCCTCGAGGTGGCCGCAGGACCCTCCAGTTCCCCACTTACTATTGATGCATTGTCAGTGGTTTTGGAGTCTTTTGTATCCCGGGTGGAGGTGGCCTATCAGGGACGGGGCGCAAAGAAGCGACCCCTGCCTACCCCTATTTCATCTGACACTTCAGATACAGATTCTGAGCCTGTCACTGCAGCTGCAGTTCCCTCGTCTGGGGCTTGTGTCTCGGGTATGGTCTCCTCAGACAGTGAGGAGGACGTTTCTGCCTCCGCCATAGCACAAGAAGAAGCATTGGTGGATGCACTAATTTTGTCTGTCCGAGAAACCTTAAGACTTGAGGTTACACCGGCAGAGGTAGGTGATACTGAAATTCCTTTTGGTACTAACAAACCTACCAAGATGGCGAGGGTGTTTCCCTTGCCCAAATGTTTTGGTAATATAATTAAAGAGGAATGGGGTCGACCAAAACGAACCCCTGGTATTTCCAAACGCATTATTAGGCGTTATCGGTTTGAGGAATCCCTCCTTAAGAAATGGACAGTACCACCATTGGTGGATTCACCGATTTCCAGACTAAATAAAGCTACTGTTATCCCATTGGAGGACGCTCCGTCCTTTAGGGATCCAGTGGATCGTAAGGTGGAAGCCGTGTCCCGCTCCATCTTTTCCTTGATCGGGTCAGCTTTTAGACCAGTGATTGCAATTGGTTTGGTTTCACAAACATTGACAGAATGGACCAAGTTGTTAAGCCGGGACTTAGAGGGGAGAAGCATCCCCCCGGCAGTATCAGACTTGCTGGAGCAAATGATACAAGGACTACAGTTTTTCTGTGATGCCACTCTGGACGCCACTCCATTGTTGGGGCGTGCATCGATTTCAGCAGTGGTCCTCAGGCGTGTGCTGTGGTTAAAGTGCTGGTCGGCGGATCAAGGTTCCAAAAAAGCTTTGGCTAATCTCGCCTTTCAGGGGAATCGCCTGTTTGGGGCCACCTTGGATGAGATTATCAAGGATCTCACTGGGGGCAAGAGCACTTTTTTGCCACAGAATACTAAGGGTAAAGGACCTCGTCAGAGACGGGGGCCTTCCTTTTCCGCTCATAAAAAGTTTTTTCGCCCCGCGGCGGGCGATAAGGCAAAGCCCTCCAAAGCCCCTCCAGGAGGATTCAAGGGGCGCTGGTCAGGTAAACAAAAGTCCGGCTCTTCTAGAGCTTAAGATAAGACTACTAAAACCTGAAGGTGCGCCCCCACCCATAGCTGGGGTGGGGGGATGTCTTCACCGGTTTCCGGATCCATGGCTTTCCAGAATCCCAGACAAATGGGTTCACAAAGTCATACGGTCGGGATACAAGATCGAGTTTCGATCACTTCCACCGGTGCGATTCTTCCCTTCCAATATCCGAATATCCCCGGATCACTTAGAAGCTTTGCGGGGGGCAGTAACGGATTTAATGCAACAAGGAGTGGTGGTCCACGTTCCTTGGACAGAGCGTTTTCAGGGGTTCTATTCGAACCTATTCACAATACCCAGAAAAGAGGGCAAGGTGCGTCCAATTCTGGACTTAAGAGCACTCAATCTTTTTGTCAGGGTACAAAAATTCAAAATGGAGTCCATTCGCACAGTAGCGGCCTCCCTGAATCAGGGGGATTTTCTGGCGTCCATAGACATTGAAGATGCCTATCTTCACATTCCCATTGATGCAGGACATCAGCGTTTCCTGCGTTTTTCCGTAGAAGAGAACCATTATCAGTTTGCGGCGTTACCCTTTGGTCTCGCCTCGGCTCCCCGGGTCTTCACAAAGGTGTTGGCCCCAGTTTTGGCTCTGTTGCGACAGCGAGGCATATCGATTCTAGGTTACCTAGACGATCTTCTGCTCCGTGCGGAATCTCCGCAGACTCTGTTGCTAAACTTGGAGATCACCATGATCTCTTTGCAAGAGTTCGGGTGGCTGGTGAACCTGCAGAAGTCATCTCTGGTTCCCACCAGGAGGCTGGAATATCTGGGTCTAATTTAGACACATCCAGGGCAAAAGTGTTTCTCCCTGCGGAGAAAACTCTGGAAGATTCAATCAACGATTCAGTTGTTACTATCCTTCAACTGGCCTTCCCTTCGGACTTGCACGAGGGTCCTGGGTCTGATGGTGGCTTCCTTCGAGGCAGTACCATTTGCCCAGTCCCATACCCGAATCCTTCAAAAGGAGATTCTTCTCAAATGGAACTGGAATCTCGATCCCTGGACAATCGGATCCGACTGAGCGAGCGGACCAGGGAGTCTCTGGTCTGGTGGCTTTGGTCTCTGATGCTCAGCCAGGGGAAGTAATTTCTTCCAATATACTGGACGATTGTCACCACAGATTCCAGTCTATCCGGGTGGGGAGGAATGCTCGGCAAATTATCTGCTCAGGGGCTTTGGTCCCTGGAAGAGTCCAGGTTACTGATAAATGTATTGGAACTGAGATCGATCAGACTTGGTCTGATTCATTGGACCGAGCAGCTCCGGGGCAGCCCGGTGCGGATCCAGTCGGACAATGCCACAGCAGTGGCTTACGTCAATCACCAGGGGGGCACCAAGAGTGTCCTGGCGGCCACAGAAGTGGCCAGCATTCTTCGTTGGGCGCAACGGTTTGTTCTAGCTCTCTCCGCGGTATTCATTCCGGGGGTGGAAAATTGGCAGGCAGATTATCTCAGCCGTCAGATTCTGGATCAAGGGGAATGGTCTCTTCATCCAGAGGTATTTCACCAATTCTGCCTTCAATGGGGCACCCTGGATGTAGATCTATTGCCTATAATCGATAATAGGCCTGAGACTGGAATCCTTATTGCGGACAAAAAAAAGTCCTGCAGCAGTGGAAGAAGTGGAGGGTCTAATGAACCCTTTTGTCAAATTCTCATCCAAGTATTCCTTGAGGTGAGAAAGTTCATCCTGTGAAAGGGGATAAACATGTCCGAAAGGCAATTTGCTGTTAGGGAGTAGATCGATAGTGCAATCGTAATCCCTATGGGGAGGCAACACTTGAGCATTTTTCTCAAGGAACACTTCGAACAGATCCTGATAGCATAGTGGTGCAATTTCATCTGACACCACAGACAGAATCTTCCCATAAGATGGGAGGTTACACGTATTCTCACAATAGTGAGAAGGGAAAACCAAAGTCCGTTTTTTCCAATCTATGATTGGTTGGTGTGTGTGTAACCAGGGAAGTCCCAAAATAATAGGAAAATGGGGTGAGGATAGTATATCAAAAGTGATGGTCTCCACATGTGACTCGTTGGTAGTGGCAAGGAGTGCCTGTGTCTGGTTGGTGATTGGACCAGAAGACAGTGGAATACCATTAATGAAACTAACAGAAACAGGCTTAGATTTTGAAATAATAGGTATTTTATTTAAGGTAACAAAGCGTGTATCAATATAGTTTCCACAAGATCCAGTGTCGACCATAGCCTTGGTGGTGATCCTAGTTTGGTCCCACTGTAATATTAAATGAACAAAAAGATAGGGGTTAGAAAAGGAAGTCGTTAATCCTCCCAGCAAGACATGTGAACACTCACCCTCTTTTTTGCGAACAAGGGGACAGGTGCTTATCAAATGATCCGGAGATGCGCAATACATGCAGAGATTTCTGGATGTTCTTCTAGCTCGTTCAGTAGTCGTTAAAGGTGGGCGTATGGTTCCTACATCCATGGGAGTGGTCAACGGCCGAAATCCGAGAAGGACTAGACAATGGCATTCCCATCTTTTCAGCCCTTCTTTCTCGCAGTCGTCTGTCGATGTTGATACTAAGTTGTATCAAGGCCTCCAAGGTGCCAGGTAAATCCGCTCGGGTGAGCTCGTCTTTAACAGCTTCCGATAACCCGAGTCTGAATTGAGTTCGCAAAGATGTGTCATTCCACCCTGAATCAAGGGTCCATCTTTTGAACTCAGATACAAAGTCTTCTACAGGTCTCCTTCCTTGTTTCAAGGCCCTCAACTGCATATCAGCAGTACTCTGCCTATTGGGGTCATCGTATAAGCTGGTGAGTTCCGCTAGGAATAAAGAATAGGTGTTGAGAATCTGATCATTATTCTCAAAGAGAGAGTCTGCCCAGGCCCGTGGATCACCCGTCAAGTATGAAATAACGGTACAGACTTTTATTTGATCAGTGGGGTATGTACGAGGCTTTAACAAAAAAAGCAATTGACATGCGTTTTTGAATTCCCAAAATTTTTTCCGGTCGCCTGTAAACACTAGAGTGGGGTTTATTTTAGGTTCAGGAGGCTGAACAGCAGTAAGCCGTGAGAGCTGGGTTACCTGCTGTGTTAAAGTCTGATTCTTTTCTTGTACATCAGTCAGAGCAAGTATTAACGCTTTTACTTGTTGTGTTAATTGTGTCACTTGAGTGGGTAATTCTGCTGAATCCATTTTTACGGTTCGTTCAATCTGTAACGCTCCTGCGTTTTTGTTATAGGCTGGATTTACAGCTGCAAAATCTCTACTCAGTAGTCATGTAGAGATGTGTTGAATACCAGATCCAACTCTCCAGGACTCATCACCGTGGGCCTGTCAGCTTCAACATACAGATATATACACACTCAATGAGATGTTCCTGGAGTGATAGGATGTATATGATAGTATGAAGGTGATGTGCTGAATAGGGATGATCGAACTTTTGAAAAGTTCGGTTCGACCAGAACACCCGAACTTCACGAAAGTTCGGTTCGGATTTCAGAACCCCATTGAAATCAATGGGACCCGAACTTCTGTAATCAAAAAACACAATTTTTAAGCCCTAAAACCCAATAAATGCCCCTAAAAAGTGCCTAGGGTTCTGGGTCATGCCCCAGGGACTATTAATCACACAAAAAAAAGTTCTTAAAAATTGTCGTTTTTGATAGATAGCCAATTATTGAAAAAATTAAAAAAAAAAAAAAAAAAAAAAGAGATTTCTTTGGATTTAGTGTCTTGGGGCTCTAAAAGGTGTACCTGTGAAGTTTCAGCTCTGTAGCATGTCCAGAACCAGAATTACAGCATACTAAACCTTCAAAAATGACTTTTTTGCTTAACCGCACCTTTCTTTTGCTCCTAATCAACGGCTCAGCCAATGTGTATGATGGGGACATAATGCAGTGCACTGGGAACAAGATTAGAGGTTTTATTGGAAAAAGGTGCTGTCTCTTTAAATGTGCATATAATTAACGGGTGTATTTCCACAATGGGGCTATTATTACCAAATGTTTCAAGAAGTCCAAAGATGTATGTAATTGCACTTTATTTCATGTAAAATGGTGTTTGGTGCACTTTAACTTGAAATCTCACAAGAAACAGACATATATGCACGGATACATTGAGGTTTAGGGGTAGGGGCCACAATGTAGTGCAGAGTGAACAAGATTAGAGATGTTTTGGATGAATACTGTTGTCTCTTGACTTTGAATAGAAGTAAAGGATGCTTAAAAATTGGGCATTTGGTGGTGCGGACGATGCCTTGACACCATATCCCTATGAAAGTGCTGGTAATGAAAGCAATAATTGCCTTTGTAAGGAAAACAATTACAATGATATGCATCTGTGTGACAGGTGCGCAAAAATTGTTGTTTGGGTGTTGGCGGAGCCATACCACTGTAAGCCCAAAGAGCTGGTGTTGAAGAAGGCGTAAAAATTATGAAGGTGTGCACATGTGGAACAGGTGCGCAAACATGGTAGTTTTGGTGTTGGCGGAGCCTCCCCACCATAACCCCAAAGAGCTGGCTTTGAAGGAGGCCCAAAAATTGTAAAGGTGTGCACCTGTGGAACAGGTTCGCAAACATGGTAGTTTTTGTTTTAGCATAGCCTCCCCACCTTAACCCCAAAGAGCTGGCGTTGAAGGAGGCCCAAAAATTGTAAAGGTGTGCACCTGTGGAACAGGTGCGCAAACATTGTAGTTTTTGTTTTAGCATAGCCTCCCCACCCTAACCCCCAAAGAGCTGGTGTTGAAGGAGGCCCAAAAATTGTAAAGGTGTGCACCTGTGGAACAGGTGCGCAAACATTGTAGTTTTTGTTTTAGCATAGCCTCCCCACCTTAACCCCAAAGAGCTGGTGTTGAAGGAGGCCCAAAAATTGTAAAGGTGTGCCCCTGTGGAACAGGTGCGCAAACATTGTAGTTTTTGTTTTAGCATAGCCTCCTCACCTTAACCCCAAAGAGCTGGCGTTGAAGGAGGCCCAAAAATTGTAAAGGTGTGCACCTGTGGAACAGGTGCGCAAACATTGTAGTTTTTGTTTTAGCATAGCCTCCCCACCTTAACCCCAAAGAGCTGGCGTTGAAGGAGGCCCAAAAATTGTAAAGGTGTGCACCTGTGGAACAGGTGCGCAAACATTGTAGTTTTTGTTTTAGCATAGCCTCCCCACCTTAACCCCAAAGAGCTGGTGTTGAAGGAGGCCCAAAAATTGTAAAGGTGTGCCCCTGTGGAACAGGTGCGCAAACATTGTAGTTTTTGTTTTAGCATAGCCTCCCCACCTTAACCCCAAAGAGCTGGTGTTGAAGGAGGCCCAAAAATTGTAAAGGTGTGCCCCTGTGGAACAGGTGCGCAAACATTGTAGTTTTTGTTTTAGCATAGCCTCCTCACCTTAACCCCAAAGAGCTGGCGTTGAAGGAGGCCCAAAAATTGTAAAGGTGTGCACCTGTGGAACAGGTGCGCAAACATTGTAGTTTTTGTTTTAGCATAGCCTCCCCACCTTAACCCCAAAGAGCTGGCGTTGAAGGAGGCCCAAAAATTGTAAAGGTGTGCACCTGTGGAACAGGTGCGCAAACATTGTAGTTTTTGTTTTAGCATAGCCTCCCCACCTTAACCCCAAAGAGCTGGTGTTGAAGGAGGCCCAAAAATTGTAAAGGTGTGCACCTGTGGAACAGGTGCGCAAACATTGTCGTTTTTGTTTTAGCATAGCCTCCCCACCTTAACCCCAAAGAGCTGGTGTTGAAGGAGGCCCAAAAATTGTAAAGGTGTGCACCTGTGGAACAGATGCGCAAACATTGTCGTTTTTGTTTTAGCATAGCCTCCCCACCGTAACCCCAAAGAGCTGGTGTTGAAGGAGGCCCAAAAATTGTAAAGGTGTGCACCTGTGGAACAGGTGCGCAAACATTGTCGTTTTTGTCATAACCAAAATGAGGTTCTGTGAACGTAAAGAGAATGAGAGGAGGGTTTGAGGGTGGCACCATGGTCCAGGCTTAAACTGAGGCTCAACTGCCACATCACAACGATAGCCTAGTCTACAAGGTCTGCATCAGGTGCATCAAAGCTTGATATCCACGACTGATTCATCTTAATGAATGTCAAACGGTCGACTGAGTCGGTGGAGAGTCTCGTTCGATGGTCTGTGACGAATCCTCCTGCTGCGCTGAATGCCCGTTCCGATAGGACACTGGAAGCAGGGCAGGCCAACAACTCCATGGCATACTGGGCCAGTTCTGGCCAGTGGTCTAATCTTAAGACCCAGTATGCCAGTGGATCGGATTCGTCACATGAAAAGCCCTCTGTGTCACTTTGTGCCCTCACGTAATCGTCCACCATGTGATGCAGACGGTGTCGATGCGATGTGGCAGCTGAGAGGCCTGGGCGGTGAGGACTAAAAAAAGACCGAAAGGCATCCGTCAACCGCACGCCTTCTCCAACGCTCCTCTCGTGACCACCAGTAGAATCCATGGTAGGTTGTCCCCGCCCCTGCACCCTACGGGAGTCGGGGAACATGTTCACCAGATTCCTCTTGAGACTGTCCTCAAGGGATTTGATCCTGGGGACTCTCTGGGTGGATGGGAAAAGCTCCGAGACTTTACACTTGTACCGGGGGTCAAGTAGGGTGGCCAACCAATAGTGGTTAGTCTCTTTAATGGCCTTGATTCTGGGGTCCTTTCGCAGGCTCTGGAGCATGATGTTTCCCATGCGTCGCAAATTAGCGAAGGCCTGAGAAGCTGACTCCTCGGGGTCACTCATAACGACATTATCTTCAACGGGCTCCTCCTCCTCCCAGCCACGTACTACTCCAAAGTGTCCCGAGGGAGTCAAACTAGGCCTTGCAGATTGCCGCATGTCTTCCTCCTCCTCCTCCTCAAACCCTGAAAAAGTTCCCGCAGAATCGTCCTCCTCCTCCTCTTCCACCCCTGGATCCTGCTCGGGCCTCTGGGAGCTAGGCATAATGGGGTCAGGATTCTCAGGATAAAGGGGGCCTTGAGAGGCAAGGAAGTCCTCCTCTTCCTCCTGCTGCTCTGCCTCCAGTGCCCTGTCCATAATGCCACGCAGAGTGTGCTCCAACAAAAACAGTACCGGTAGGGTGTCACTGATGCATGCGCTGTCCCGGCTGACCATCCTTGTGGCCTCCTCAAATGGCGAGAGGACAGCGCATGCATCCTTAATCAAAAGCCACTGCCGTGGGGAAAAGAAGCCCAGGCGCGCAGAGCCAGTGCTGGTGCCGTACTCGCATAGGTATTCATTGAGGGCCCTCTGCTGCGTGTACAGGCGCTGCAGCATAGCCAAGGTGGAGTTCCAGCGGGTGGGCATGTCACAGATGAGGCGGTGTACCGGCAGGTGAAACTCGCGCTGCACTTCGGCCAAACGTGCAGTGGCACTGTACGACCGCCTGAAGTGACTGCACACCCTTCTTGCCATCCTTAGCACATCCTGCATTCCTGGGTACGAGTTCAAAAACCGCTGTACCACGAGATTCAGGACATGCGCCAGGCATGGCACATGGGTTAACTTTCCCTGACGAAGGGCGGCCAGGAGGTTTGACCCATTATCAGTAACCACCATCCCTGGCTGCAGCTGGCGTGGTGTCAACCACCTCTGGGCCTGTGCCTGCAGAGCCCCAAGAATCTGAGGGGCAGTGTGCTGCCTGTCCCCTAGACACACAAGCTGCAGCACTGCGTGACACCTTTTGGCCTGAGACATAGAATAGCCCTTTGAACGTTTACGTGGTACCTCATCATATTCAAAGGACCATTCTGCAGAGGAGGGCATGGAGGAGGTAGAGGAGGAGGAGCAGGAGGGGGTAGAAGTGATCAATCTACCCGGATCAGCGACACCACCAGCTGTTTGCAGACGTGGGGGCAACACTGGCTGCAGCACCGAGCCCTGGCTACAATCCCTTCCGCTGGCAAGCAGTGTCACCCAGTGAGCAGTGACAGAAATGTACCGTCCCTGCCCATGTTTGCTTGACCAAGTGTCAGCCGTCAAGTGTATCTTACGGCTGACTGACTTGGCCAGGGACGACACTACATTGCCTTCCACATGTTGGTATAGGGATGGCAGGGCCTTACGGGAAAAGTAATGCCGACTTGGCACCTGCCACTGTGGAACTGCACATTTTGCGAAGTCACGGAAGGGAGCAGACTCTACCAGGTTAAATGGTAATAGTTGCTGAGCCAGTAGTTTAGCCAAACTACTGTTTAGACGCTGGGCATGTGGGTGGCGGGGAGTATACATTTTTTTTCATTCCAGCATGTGTGGAATCGAAATTTGGCGTCTAGATGTTACAGCTGGTGGTGTGCTGGAGGTAGATGCGACACTGCCTGCTATATCATCATCCCTGCCAGTGGAGGCTGCCAACAGGTGACGAGTGACTATAGCAGGGCCAGGAACAGACTGATGTGCAGGTGGAGCAGGTGGAGCAGATGGAGCATGAGGAGGAGCGCGAGGAGAACTAGGAGGCCGACTGACCGATCTTTGGCCCTTTTGTGGGTTCTTTAAATGCTCCTGCCAACGGGCCGAGTGGTGGGTTGTCAAATGCCTGTTTAGGCAGCTTGTACCCAGGTGGTTGACATTTTTGCCACGTTTTATACCCTTCTTACAAATCTTGCAGATCGCAACTGTTTTATCTGCATGGGATGTCTCAAAAAAGGCCCAGCAAGATGAGGTGTGTATAGTGGCCCGGGAGACAACAGGTGCGGCCTTAGATGGAGTAGGCCGTCTGCTCTCCCCTCTTGCTTGCTCTGCCTCCTCCTCAACCTCAGACCCAACATCTGACTCCATCAAAGACTGAGCATCAGGCCTGGCCTGGGAGACAACAGGTGCGGCCTTAGATGGAGCGGGCCGTCTGCTCTCCCCTCTTGTTTGCTCTGCCTCCTCCTCAACCTCAGACCCAACATCTGATTCTATCAAAGACTGAGCATCAGGCCTGGCCTGGGAGACAACAGGTGCGGCCTTAGATGGAGCGGGCCGTCTGCTCTCCCCTCTTGTTTGCTCTGCCTCCTCCTCAAACTCAGACCCAACATCAGACTCCATAAAGGACTGAGCATCAGGCTGGAGTAGATGGCCGACACTGTGGTCAAACAGCTCAGCTGACTCCTCTGCCATGTCTGAAGTTGGGTCTAAGGGAGGACATGAGGTGGACATGGACTCATCTGTATTTGTTCTGACAACTGCAGAAGACTGACCACTTTTCTCTGCCTGGGTCACTGTAGTTGCAGATGATGCCGATGATGAGGGTTTGTTCATATAGTCCACCACCTCCTGTACATACTGTGGACGTATAGCTTGGCCACTGCCGGAGAACAATCCAAATGGTGGCCTGGCTGAGGACTGACCACCACGTCCACCCCTGCCTCTAGACACCCTAGAAGCTGTGCCCCTTTCCGCAGCAGGGCCACGTATGCCTTTTCTTGGTCTACCAGGCATATTTCTCACTGATGCGTTGGCAACTGTGTGCGGTGAAAAACGCACACTGCTATGCGACCCACAGTTGTCGCTGGATACAGCACAGCAGATGTGTCACGCACAGTAGCAAAGTCTTTTGCACAGTGGACCTAACGCTTTGAACAACAGGCGTTAGGTTGTCACTGATGCGTTGGCAACTGTGTGCGGTGAAAAACGCACACTGCTATGCGACCCACAGTTGTCGCTGGATACAGCACAGCAGATGTGTCACGCACAGTAGCAAAGCCTTTTGCACAGTGGACCTAACGCTTTGAACAACAGGCGTTAGGTTGTCACTGATGCGTTGGCAACTGTGTGCGGTGAAAAACACACACTGCTATGCGACCCACAGTTGTCGCTGGATACAGCACAGCAGATGTGTCACGCACAGTTGCAAAGGCTTTTGCACAGTGGACCTAACGCTTTGAACAACAGGCGTTAGGTTGTCACTGATGCGTTGGCAACTGTGTGCGGTGAAAAACGCACACTGCTATGCGACCCACAGTTGTCGCTGGATACAGCACAGCAGATGTGTCACGCACAGTTGCAAAGGCTTTTGCACAGTGGACCTAACGCTTTGAACAACAGGCGTTAGGTTGTCACTGATGCGTTGGCAACTGTGTGCGGTGAAAAACGCACACTGCTATGCGACCCACAGTTGTCGCTGGATACAGCACAGCAGTTGCGTGTCACGCACAGTTGCAAAGGCTTTTGTACAGTGCACCTAACGCTTTGAACAACAGGCGTTAAGTTGTCACTGTATTTTGCTGCCTAGCAAGCACGTACACCTGCTGTGATAGAGCAGCACTGTGCCACGTGCTCACTAAACAGAACCCTCACACTTTCCCTACAGAAACTAAATTTTCAAATCTAACTAATGTAGTACAAAGTTCCCTAACTACACTAGATATCCCTTTCCACTAAATAGAAAGCTCCATACAGCAGAAGACTGACACTGTCCCTTAAGTTTTTTTTTTTTTTTTTTTTTGTAACTCTAAGAACCAGCACAATCGCTGTATCTAACTACACTGGCTGTAAGCTAAATACAATTCTGCTATATGGAGCTTTAGAACCACTCGATATATAGGAAATGTAGTGTAGCAAGCAGGAGTCAGACAGAACTGCTTCAACTCTCTTCAACAGGCTCTGGATAACTGTGCTAGGGGTTAGGCGGGGCCATCTTATATAGTGTGGGGCGTATTCACTCCTGATTGGCCTCTGGTCCCCGTAGTCACTCCAATCACGTTCTTAGGAGACTCCTGCCCCCTCATTGGCTTTTGCAGACGTTTCTGGGCCAATCACGGGCTTTTAAAGCCCAGTTCCTGTCCCAGTGCATTTTGGGCGGTTCTGGTGGCCGAATACCGAACTTTTGCCGCAAAAAGTTCGGTATTCGGCCGAATATCGAACATCCAATGTTCGGGTCGAACCGATGGTCGACCCGAACCGTTCGATCATCCCTAGTGCTGAAGGGACAGGTGTGAACAGTGACAAGGATGGTAAGCACTTGATAGGTTTGTACAGGAGAGTTCAAGATGGTATTTAGGAATGCAGATAGGTTAGTATCGAGTATGCTAACAGGTGGTGAGGACAGCAGATGACAAATACAGGATAGACTAACCCAGTGCAAGGATAGATAGTAGTAGACAGGAGAGCTAGCAATCTAAGCAGCAGTGCAGATGATAGATGGTAGTAGACAGGAGAGCTAGCAATCTATGCAGCAGTGCATATGATAGATGGTAGTAGTCTCAAGAGCTAGCAATCTATGTAACAGTGCAGATGATAGGATAGTATGGATAGGTAGTAACAGTCCTTAATGCAATAGTAGTAGTGTAAGTTATGGAGGTTTCCCCTGTGGGGTACTTATCACTATAGTATAGTAGTAGAAGGGTCCGGTGATGAGGAAGTGATCCAGTAGCGAGATACAGGGATCAGTAGCGAGGTTCGGGTCTGAGGAAGTGATCCTGGTAGCGAGATACAGGGATCTGTAGCGAGGTTCCACAGCGAGACACGCTTGTAAGCATAGATGCAAGGCAGGTTGAACGAACATGTGAGTGAGAACGCCGGCGGTTGAAATAGCCGCTCTGCGGCGCTCAGTGATGACAGCATCGGTCTTAAAGGTGTATGCGCACCTACCAGAAGAGAATGGTGGGACGCATACACGGAATGGAAAGTGGAATAAGGGTACCAGAGGTACCAGAAGATTACATCGGGACATCTCTAGTCAGAACTGGCCACATTGTCCTGTCGTTCCCTATATCTGCTGGTACATAAGGATAAGGTGGTTCTTCGTCCGAATCCATCCTTCCTTCCTAAAGTGGTTTCAGAGTTTCATCTGAATGAAGATATTGTGTTACCTTCCCTGTGTCCTAAGCCCAGCCATCCTTGGGAGGTTGCATTACACTCCTTGGATGTGGTTCGGGAGATCAAGGTACACTTGACTACTACGAACTCGCTTCGTAAGACGGATTCACTTTTTGTGATCACGGATGGCCCTAGAAAAGGGTTGCCTGTTTCTGCCGCGACCATCTCTAGATGGATCAGACAGACGGTGGTATAGGCTTATTCTATTTAAGGGTCGGGATCCCCCGTTCCCTGTTAAGGCGCACTCTACTCGGGCGCTTAGTGCTTCCTGGGCCTTCCGCCATCAGGCGTCAGTGGTTCAGGTTTTCAAGGCGACTACTTGGTCGTCGGTTCATACCTTTACAAAATTGTATAAGGTTGATGTGCTGGCATCGGCGGATGCCTCTTTTTGGCCGCAAGGTTCCTGCAGGCCGCTGTTTGAGGAGACTGTTGGTCTATCTCGAGGGTTTGTTGGGTTTTTCACTTAGGTCTCATCTTTTTGCTCGATGAGTCCTTGATGCTTCTGGTTGGCTCCGGTTGGGCCTTCTGGATTTTGATTTCTGTTCCCACCCCTCATTTGTGGAACTGCTTTGGGACGTCCCAATTTGATATTAATCAAAGAGGACTGCGTCTGTCAAAGAGCTTAAGAGAAAAGGATTTTACGGTAAGATTTTACAAAAATACATTTTTACAGGGCTAGAAATATTTAGAAAAGGTAGATAAAAATATTACGGCTGCAGACCATAGACATTTTAGAAACCAAATGACTAGGGCTCACACAATTGCTGTGTTTGAGGGGGTGTGCTTTAATGTGCAGCTCACTAGTTTAAATGTCTAATGCATCAAACTCAAAAATTGCTTGCACCATTTTTGGCAGCACATCACAACTATCCATTTGCAAGATGTAATTCAATTCTGAACAAATTGTACAGCAATTCCACCAATACATGTAACATATGTTGCTGCATGCATTATTTAAAGGCACTAGTGTGAATAGGTCATCAAGCTTATCTAAACCCCCAAAACAAAAATGTAAAACATTGCAATGTACTAGCAGGGTGGCCATTCATGTTTGGGGAAAGAAAAAAAACATTCAACCCAAGCATCACAGATTTGGTCCTTACAAATTAGATAGAATATCTTCAATGTTTGAGTGCATTGAATTTGGCACAAAAATTCAATAGAATCCAAGCAGAATGCATAATTATGTGTGTATAGTGGTAATTATGTTCATACAATTACCCACACACCTTTTAAAATCAGTGGGGTCTCTTTAATTTTATTTATAAACCAGTACAGAGCTGGTTTGTAATTCAGCAATATATTTTCACAAAAATTACATAAAAAGTACCCCACAGCCGTGGGGGTTCATAGTAATTAAAATATTAGAACAAATACCATGACATTCCCCTGAATATTCCAACCAGACCCTTATGCTTATGAATCCTGGCTGGTCTGGAATGGAAGTTCAGCAAACATTACAGCCTCCTTACCTCCTTCCTGTAACATCTCAGACCACAATGGAGAGTGTTTTGCAAGGTGGGGATGGCCTTGTCTTCTTCCCTTGCAAAGCATCCTTGTCCAAATGTTATTGGGGGGGGGGGGGGTTACAATGAAATGTGGAAGCCCCATTTACTTTAATATCAGGAGGTTACCAGATATCCACCTCCTCCCAGAGGAATCAGAACAGAGCATGGAAATGTAGCCTAATGGTACAGCTTTCAAGGACTCAATCCAGTCCCCAACATTGTTTTATGAATAGTCTGCCTATGTTCAAAAAGAAACCTTTCTTTACAGCAGTGTTTCTTTCACAAGGGTCTCCAACATCAAGCCTCTTAGCTATGTTTGATCTTCTCAGACTGACAGCCCCTTTAGCATAGACAACACTGTTTCTCTCAAGCCAGAACACCTACTGCTCCGGGGGGCTTGATCCTCAACTAGCAACCAAACAAAAAGAGCTGTACACAACTGCACAGTCAGTGAGGCTTGGCTACCATAAGATGCGGAACAATAAATAAAAGCTTTATTTCATCCAAAGCTCATAGGAGCCCCTAACCAGTGTAGATGAGAGGCCGAGGAGATGCATACAGTAAATATCATCTACGGCCCTGCCACCCAGTCTCACACCTGGTTAGGGAATCCCTGCATGCTAGACTGTGCTTAAATTGCCTCTTCTCACGGTGACAGAGTACATAACACAGCTGTAAGAAAGTTATGATTAAGCAAATTTAATTTTGTGAAACGCGTCAACTGTCTTGTCCCCAGTCTCTGATATTTTTGTCAACTCTCGAATTTTGGATTCTTCAATAAATATATTTGTATTCATCTTCAAGTCGGAGTGCAGTTTTCTACTTCTAATGAATACAGCTGCTGGGATTGCGGATCTAACGAGCACCCGACTTGGATGTTTTGGACACTACACCTGAGCGGTTTTCCCTGTGTATGTATGTAACAAAGGTGGCCTTAAACACTCAGCTGCAACACATGTTGTGTGCTGAGAGCATGCTCACTGCACTACCAGCACCTTGACCAAGATGTCACCGACAGCTCTTGGTCCAGGCTTCTGATGGGGAACCCATCCTGCTGTTAACATGGTGACAGCCAACCCTTTAGGAGGTTGATGTTCTCAGAAACAACTCAAGCATCAATCATGCCATCCATTGAGGTAATCTACGTCAATCTTAACTCTTTTCTGGTTAATCTGTAAATGCCACACTCCTGCTACTTAAGGCTCCTTTCACATGCTGCGCTGCGTGCTGCGGTCCGTTCTCTGCTCAGCAGGGATCGATCCACCGATCACCACTGAGCAGGCGGATGACAGCTCCGTCTCCGTACTGTGTGCGGAGAGGGAGGTGTCAGAGCCCCTCTGCTCTCTATGGGGAATCAGATGAGAGCGGACCGCCTGTCTGCTCTCATCCGATTCCCCTGGATGGATGGAAAATAGGTTTTCCATCCGTCCGGATTTGGACAGGATCGGAGGCGGATGGCAGCGGGTGTCAGCGGACATGTCTCTGCTGGCACCCACTGCCCCATAGTAATGCATGGAGGATCCGATCAGATCCGCCTAAAAAACTGACAGGCGGATCTGATCGGATCATTCGTGTGAAAGGAGCCTAAGGCTGGAAAATTGGGTCAATGACATTACCCAGGATTCCTGGTGGTAAATTACCGCAGCCAGAATATGTTGTTGAGCGGTGGAAGTATTGAATGGTGGGCAACAGGTCACCATGATATGGGTTAATTTGCTGGGCAATTTGAATGAAGAATAAATTGATGGACATCATGATTTCCACTGGATTAAGGGTCACTAATAACATCATGTATAAAAGGGACATCATTATCATGATAGAGATTTTAATAAACTCTAATTAGAAGTCTGGTAGGTATGTGCATTAGGTATTAAAAAAATATCTGGAGGGGCATGCGCGGCAGCTCCGGCGATGGACGCCTAGTCTGTGAGCTCCCACACCGCTCCATCTAAGGCTCCGGCTCCCTGCAGCTATATCGCCCGCTTTTAGTGGCATCCACCTCGGGCAACACAAGGGACTCCCTCTGCATGTCGGCGGGCACCAGAAGAGAAGTGTCCTGTCGGCTGAGTTTCGAAGGTCTGGCACAGCTCCCCTCCAAGATGGCGACCGCATCTCTGTCACAAGGAGACACAGCAGCGATAGAGAGGGAAGCTGACATAGCGGACATGCCATCCTTAGTCACGGATTCCTGTCTTCACCCATTGACCCCAGTAAGTGCCAATCTTCCTGCCTTTATTTCCCCTGCCTCCACGGAATCCCTGCTCAGCAGGACAATGGAACAGCTACAGTGATCTCCAGGGCCCTGCAGTCCACTAAATCACCTCATGATTCAGCAGGCCTCTCCCTGTACTCCTGGCCTTTCCCCGAACCTGACAGTTCTTATGGCCAAATTTTCTGAGATGCTAGCCAATGGCCTGGCCCAGACAGCCTCACAAATCACCACTGCTATCAAAGCAGACCTGCAACACTTGGGAACCCGTATCGATATGATCGAATCTGCGGTCGATCAAACAATTGCGCGGGCCAATCAGAATACTGCATGCATCCAATCGCTCCAGGACCAGCTAGACACTGCTCTCGCTAAATGTGATGACTTAGAGAATAGGAGCAGAAGGCAGAACTTCCGCCTCAGGGGGCTCCCAGAATCGATCACCGATATTCCAATCGTCATCCAATCCTTTATCAGAGACCTCATTCCAGACATCCCTGAGCACAAACTGGAGCTTGAAAGAGCCCACAGGGCCCTGCAACCCCCCCGCAAGTATGGTCTCCCTAGGGACATTATCATCAAACCACACTATTTCTCGATTAAAGAGGACATCATTAAAAAGGCCAGAAGTATGGACAATCTCACTATTCAGGGCCATACGGTACAAATTTTTGCAGACCTGTCTCCCACCACCATCCAATGCCAGAGGGCGCTTAAACCTTTACTGCTGGCACTCTCTAACAAATCTTTAAAATACTGGTGGTCCTTCCCATTCCGCGTGAACTTTACGCACAAGAATACGACTTATGGCTTCTCTAACTTCCAGGATGGGGAACGTATCTTACTCCAATTGCGCATCACCACACAGGAACCACAAGACATGTCCTCCTCCTCCAGGTTGAATTCATCCAAGCGTCCACCTCCAATCAGTCCTCTATCTTCTACATGGAATAAGCAGCAATCTAAACGCCATCGAGACGCTCATCCTCCTTGAGATGCAACCATGATTTCTTTTGTAGCACCTTCTCAACTCCCTTTGGGCAGGAAGGGATTTTCCCTACTACAACCACTTACTCGTGATTTTAGAGACGTTCCGGCCTTTCGCCCCTTTTCGGTTGGGCCCTCGTTTTTGCATCTAATGCTGGCCTTAATGACACGGTTTAAATTTTATCTCCCCTCCCCCTTATCTCCCCCCCCCCCTTTTTTTTTTTTTTTATTCGTGGATTCACCCTTTTCTTGAGGGCCTGCCAATTGCAGATTTCAATATGGATCATAGGTGTTTCTTTTTTTCTTTTTTTTGTATTAAGACCGGGCTGGAGCCTCCGGAGCAGAGCGGCCTGAGTGCGCCTCCTCCTGTCGAGCCCCGGAGACCATGTTGCTCACCGGCACTCCCAGAACTGTACCCTGTATTTTACAGGGTGCAGGTATTTGTTCTTTTTTGGCAGAGCCATGTCCCACTGGCCCTGTCAGTTCCTCCCCCAGGACTCTCTTGTACCTGGGTGTTTCCTCCCTTTCTTCTTCTTGCCCTTTCCTTTACTTACTCTTCCCCCTCTCTCTGTCTCTAGGTTTCTACATGCAGGCCCAGAACTCATCTCCAGAATCCATTCCTCCTGAAGAAGCGAAAGTTTTCCCAGATTTCCTTCATGCTGGCCTCCTGAAAGGATTCCACTTCGCGTCAAGTGTTTGCCCTCCACATCCTGATGGCTGACTCGGTGAGTGGGATTCTCTCTCTGCAGGTGGCATCTCACAACACACAAGGCCTTAATTCCCCAATTAAGCAAAGTATTCCAACACTACCACTTGCAAAAACTCGAGGTCCTCCTTTTACAGGAGACTCATTTCCCTGCATCCTATAGGCCCCGGTTTGTCCACCATAAATTCCCTTCATTTTATTTGGCCAACGCACCTACTAAGCACAACGGGGTTGCCATTTTCTAGCCAAGCACATTAACTTCTCACACTCTCTAACGATCGCTGATCCACAGGGACGTTATATTCTGGTCAAAGGACACATTGATGGGGTCCTCTTCTCATATATGCCCCTAATAAAGGCCAAGCCCCCTTTTTTTCCAACATGTTGAATCGCCTGTCCCCTCACCTCGAAGGTAGAATTATCATAGACGGCGACTCCAATATTGCCTTCGACACATCCATGGATAAATCAAACCCGATGCGACCCCATCCCATCCGGCCCTCGAAACAAAGTACCCGCATTGCCTGACTTATTCACGAACACGTTCTTGTTGACATTTGGAGGGAGGTTAACCTCTCGACCAGGGACTTCACGCACTACTCCCCACCCCATAAGTCTTTTGAGAGAATTGATCACATATTCATTCCCACCTCGGATATTCCCCAAGTGGAGAAATCATTAATTTGGGATATCTCTTGGTCTGACCACTCTCTAGTTTTTCTTAAAATCCAGACAAACCAGTCCAGGAAAAACCCCTCTCCATGGCGTCTAAATGAATCAATCCTCAATGACTCGATTCGCTGCGTCACTATAGAAAAAGCCATGAAGGAATACTTTACTCTGAACGACATTCCAGACACGGCACCAACGACATTATGGGGGGCACATCAATCTGTCATTCGGGGCCATTTCATTCAAATGGCTGCCAGACTCAAATGCGAAAAGCTAGAACATATCAGCAACTCGGAATTAGAATTCCGAAAATGCAGCAAAGCTAATAAACACAACCCCACGCCTGAGACCCATTCTCGGTTAGACACTGCAAAACTGGCCTTAAACTTAGCGCTAACTACAGATGCTGAGAGGTCCCTACGCTGGCAAACGGCCCGTTTCTATGTTAATAATAACAAAATTAGTCCATATCTTGCCCGTAAACTGACTCCTAAATATCGCCTACTTTCCCTGCCTAAGATACGTGCATCCTCAGGAGAGTTAACACAGAACCCTAAAACTATTATGGATACATTCCACCAATTCTACACGAAACTCTATGCGAAGGAAAGCCCCACCGACCGCACTGTGATAGACTCCTTTCTGGAGGGTCTCCCCCTCTCTGAACTCATCCCACCGCGAGTCCCTCGAGTCTCCCATTACCGACAAGGAGGTACTTGAGGTTATTAAGGGCCTCCGTCCTTCTTCAACACCGGGCCCAGACGGTTTCCCTCCTATTTATTATAAAACCTTTGCCGACACCCTTACCCCCTACTTGGTTAGGTTCTTTAATGCGATCCGGGGAGGGAAATCCCTCGACAAACACGCGAACCAGGCATACATATCTGTCATTCCTAAACCGGGTAAGGACCACAGCGATGTCGGCAACTACAGACCGATATCGCTGATCAATAACGATCTCAAAATCCTCACGAAAGTTTTGGCCAATCGCCTGGCTTCTTTTATTGGCATTTATGTGCATAAGGACCAGGTCGGTTTCATTCCTGGCAGACAGGGGCCCGATCAAGTGAGGAGGGCGATTGATATTGTCTCTCTGACGGGATGGGATGGGGGTCCTTCACAACAAGGTCTTCTGCTTTCCCTTGACCTCCAGAAAGCCTTCGATTCAGTTTCGTGGGAATACATCTTTGAAACTCTTAAAAAATGGGGCTTTGGCCCAAATTTTTTGTCCGTCCTGAACGCACTTTACGCTGAACCTTCGGCCCAAATTAAACTACAAGGTTTATACTCCGACCCCTTCCCCATTAACAGAGGCACTAGGCAAGGTTGCCCCCTTTCTCCTTTAATTTTTGCGATAGCGATAGAATCCCTGGCGATCGCGGTCCGCTCCCACCCAGATATACATTGGATTAGTTGCGGACATTCTACACATAAATGCGCATTATTTGCGGATGACATTCTCCTCTTCGTCTCCTCCCCTCTAGTTTCAATGCCGAATATCCATAAAATTCTGGAGACCTTCGGCAAAGTTTCGGGCTTGCGGGTGAATTTTAAAAAATCTATGGCCCTCAACGTTAATCTTCCTCAACAATTGGTTGACCGTCTTACTGACCATTTTCCCTATTCATGGCACCACGATGCTATTCCCTACCTGGGTATTCAGTTGACCCCCTCCTTTGACCAATTATACAATGCCAATTACGTTCCTCTGTTTAAGAAACTTCTATCAGATTTGGTAACCTGGTCTAAGCTGGGTCTATCCTGGTTGGGTAAATTGAATGCTATAAAAATGACCCTTCTCCCAAGAATCCTCTATTTATTCAGGTCACTCCCCATCCCTCTTCTCAAAGCCCAGTTAAACAAGCTCCAGTCAGCTATCATCAAATTCCTGTGGGGTAAGGCGGGGCACCGCGTCAACAAGTCCACTCTGTTTCGATGCAGAAAACAAGGGGGCCTGGGTCTCCCTAACCTCTGGCTTTATTATTAAGCAGCACAACTGGCTCAGATTTCCAGTGTCTACCTCAGGGGAAGCAAACCAGATTGGGTTCATATGGAAAGGCAAGCGGTCCACCTCTATACCATAGACTACCTTATTTGGAAACGCCCTAAAGACAGACCGTCCATTCTTTCCCCCACCCTGTCTCACTCCATTTCGTTATGTGACACTATCCACAGAACTAATAGAGTAATGTCCCCATGGCACCCGCTCGCACACATCTTCCATAACCCTGACTTTCCTCCTGGAGCAAACATCAAGGCCTTCAAATGGTGGACGGACAAGGGCCTTTACAGGATCGGGCAATTTTTCAATTCCAACGGCCCACTCTCTTATAGCTATTGTGTCTCTCAACTTAAGATGCCACCTGCAGAGAGATTTCGTTTCGCACAACTTCACCACTTTCTAAAGAACATGGCTGGAACAGAATCTCGTCCATTGCGAGTCACCCAATACGAGCAATGGTGCTCGAAGCTACAAGAGATGAGGGGGGGAATCTCTCTCATATATGCCACTCTGGTGGATAGTTCAGACAAAGCAGCTTATATGCTAAAGTGGTAACAGGATTTAGGCTTCACATGGGACCTGCGGGTTTGGCATCAATGTGCTGAACGCACGATGAAAGGCATCTAAATTCCTCACTCCTGGAGGCTAGTACGAAGGTCTTCACCAGATGGTACTTAGTCCCATATCGCCTAGCAAAGCTTTTTCCTAACTCTACACCATGTCTTCTGGCAATGTGCTAGAATCAGGGGGTTCTGGAACCAAATCTTCCGTATGACTCGAAAGATCACTGGAGTACCGATCCCGCAATCTCCTGAGCTGGCTCTCCTGAACCAGAGGATCCCTAAACTCCATAAATCTACCCAAGCCTTAATATTCTTTATTCTTTTGGGGGCCAAAATAACCATTGCTCGCCATTGGAAACAACCGTTTATTTCACTCACCCAGGCTAAACGGAAGATCTCCTGGATTATGACCCAAGAAAAATCGGCCAGTATTCTCCTGAACACCAAAGATAAATTAGAGGAGAGCTGGCTGCCCTGGGCCCAATACATGAAGGTCAACTTATGATTCATGGGCTTCTAACCTCATTGCTTTTTTGATTTCACACAAGGGTGGTATATTACCTTTGCGCAGAATCCTTTCTACATTTTTTTATGGAGTTTACGGACCCCCCTCTTCTTCACCCCGTCTCCCCCCCCCCACCGTTCTTGTTCTCTTTTCTTCATTTTATTTCTTTTCACTCTCTCTAAACCCTTAAGATTGATCGTATCAGTTGTTATTTTGTTGTTCAGCCATGGTATGATAACATCTGAAAGGTCCTCCTCAGTTTCCAGGAGGTCTCTCAATCCATGTTAGTCGATCCTTTTCGGTCCACCACTGGGTCTTTTCCTGCTTTTACAGCGCTCATGGGCCCATGCCATGGGCCCATGCATGAACATGCCTTTATATATGACTGTGCTTGGACACTGTTATACTCTATTGCCGTGGCCTATTGCTTATAGTTTTTTTGACTTGTTTGTTTTCCTTTGAAACCGATAATTATTGAAAGTATAAGAAATGAAACACTAAAGATAAGTTAAATTCCTTGATGGTCAGACAAAACATCAAATTGGGTGCGCTGCCCCCACACGAGACACAGTTTGAACCCATTGGGGTGTCCGTTGGGGCTGGGCTCCGCACCGATTGATAACTGATATTGAAGGATATGACCACTTACTTATTGGATGTTTAAGAAAGTATTAAGCACTGTACAACTGTTTGGTTCATGTGTATTACACTTTGCTGTTTTGAACTGTACTTTGTTACCAACTGTTAATGTGAAAACTTTAATAAAAATCTTTAAAGATAAAAAAATATCTGAACCCAAAAATCTATAAGCCTTTCACCTATCCATGAATGATGTTGTAGCATGTGTATTTTTAAGATATATTTACTAAAGATTTAAAAGGCCTATTCCTTTCATTAACTTCAGCTACTTAAACAAGCTGACTCATATTTGTCAGTGTACTTTATGAACTGTGTTTTTCCTCCACAATATTTATAGATTAAGATCACAAAAGGGGAGACAATAGCTTATTAATGGGTCTGTCTTAACTTTCCAGCTCATTTATGCTTGACTTAAAGCATATGCTATTGTTTTAAGTTATTGCAACTTTGATGTCAAGCACCATCGGTACTATACAACATAGTAGAGTAATAAACCTATTTAAGTGTCTTTGTTGGTTATTATTTTTCTGCTTTTGTGGTGTTAATGTGCATAATATATGAACTATCTTTCTACTTTGCTTTATGCTACATGGCAAAATAGAGGTATAAGATTAATTAAAAAAAAAAAAAATTGCAAAGTAATCTTTGTCTCCTTGTAATTCACAGAATTATTCTGAAATTATGATTAGCAAAAAATTTAGGATTAACATTCTCCAGAGGCACACTGGATTAGTTTTGTGTAAAGAAGTAAATGATAGAAGAAAATTGTATATTTAGAAGCTTTGATTGTATGCTTAATTACATTTTCATATAAAAAATAACAATGCAATAACATTGTGGTGTCCATGACTGTTTAGTTATTATATGTATACATTGTGTAAGTTATTTTAGGACTGGTGACATAAATCTAACGCACATTTAGCATATTGATAGACCTCTTTAAAGACTCTTTAAAACAAAAATCTTTATTTAGAAAAACTAAACTATCGCTGCTCTTACAAGGATAGTTGGGATCTCTGTCTTTTGCTTGAAGTCTTTCAAGTAATCTATTTAATTACCTAATCCATTTAATGTATCTAGCAAAGCCAGCTGGCATGCTGGATCCACTCACAGAATGACACCTGCCACATCAGCACCTGTTAGAGTACCTCCCAGTAGAACTGCTTCCTGCACATAGGATGGCAATGCGTTTCAGGGCTCCACCCCTTTTTATTACCTTTAGAGAGAGTTGGGGCCCTGAAACACAAATTTATGCACAGATGTGCAAGCTTCATTTTGGTAAATTTGCGATGGGTACCACAAGACCTTGTTCTGCCACTGCCAGAAGCAGCTGAAATATCACATAGTCGTCATACTAGTCCAGTGATAGGTGAACAAATGTCTGCGTGTGTGTGTTTGCGTGATCAATGTTGTCCTCATTGCTGAGAAATACAGACAGATATTTATCCATCATGCCATACCATCAAGGAGGCATATGATTGGCCCCAACACAGTGACCCCAAACATACAGTAATAAGTCATTCGGAACTATCTTCAGCATAAAGAAGAACAAGGAGTCCTGGAAGTGATTGTCTAGCCCCTACAGAGCCCTGATCTCAACATCATTGAGTCTGTCTGGGATTACATGAAGATGCAGAAGGATTTGAGGCATCTACAGAAGATATGTGGGTTGTTTGGAACAACCTACCTGCTGAGTTCCTTAAAATACTGTGTGCAAGTGTACCCGAAGAATTGATGCTGCTTTGAAGGTAAAGGGTAATCACACTAAATATTTCATTTGAGGCAGCCTACATCCACAGAAAGTATGTGATTAGTTTTCTAAGATGCTTGTAACTAGGGTTGATCGAACTTTTGAAAAGTTTGGTTCGACCAGAACACCCGAACCTCCCGAAAGTTCGGGTTCGGATTCCAGAACCCCATTGAAATCAATGGGACCCGAACTTCGGTAATCAAAAAACACCATTTTGAAGCCCTAAAACCCAATAAATGCCCCTAAAAAGTGCGTAGTGTTCTGGGTCATGCCCCAGGGACTATTAATCACACAAAAAAAAGTTCTTAAAAATTGTCGTTTTTGATAGAGAGCCAATTATTGAAAAAAAAAGGAGATTTCTTTGGATTTAATGTCTGGGGGGTCTAAAACGTGTACCTGTGAAGTTTCAGCTCTGTAGAATGTCCAGAACCAGAAGAAAAAAGATACATTTTCTTAGAATTTTTATTAGCGCAGGGATGTGGCTCCCCTCCTATCACACCTATATGTGTTTGTGTATACAGTATATACATATGTGTGTGTGTATATATACCCCTATACAGAAGTTCAGATGTTATGCCTGCCTCCAAGGACGCCCAAAAAATGCCCAAAAAAATGCCTGCAACAACACACCTGGGCGTTTTTGTTGCAGGCGTTTATTGGGCATTTTTTGGGCATCTTTGGAGGCAGGCATAACATCTGAACTTCTGTATAGGGGCATATATACACACACACATATATGTATGTATATATACACATACACACATATAGGTGTGGAAGTAGCGGAACCCCATCCATGCGCTAATGAAATTATTTGCAGGGATGTGGCTCCGCTCCTATCACACCTAAATGTGTGTATGTGTATATATACATATATGTGTGTGTGTGTATATATACCCCTATACAGAAGTTCAGATGTTATGCCTGCCTCCAAAGACGCCCAAAAAATGCCCAAAAAAACGCCTGCAACAACACACCTGGGCGTTTTTATTGCAGGCGTTTATTGGGCATTTTTTGGGCATCTTTGGAGGCAGGCATAACATCTGAACTTCTGTATAGGGGTATATACTGTATACACACACACACACATATATGTATATATACACATACACACATATAGGTGTGATAGGAGCGGAGCCACAACCCTGCAAATAATTTCATTAGCTCATGGATGGGGTTCCGCTACTTTCACACCTATATGTGTGTATGTGTATATATACATATATGTGTGTGTGTATATATACCCCTACACAGAAGTTCAGTTGTCATACCTGCCTCCAAAGATGTCCACAAAAAAGCCCAATAAACGCCTGAAACAAAAACTCCCAGGTGTGTTGTTGCAGGCGTTTTTTTGGGCATTTTTTGGGCATCTTTGGAGGCAGGCATAACATCTGAACTTCTGTATAGGGGTATATATACACACACACATATATGTATATATACACATACACACATATAGGTGTGATAGGAGCGGAGCCACATCCCTGCAAATAATTTCATTAGCGCATGGATGGGGTTCCGCTACTTTCACACCTATATGTGTGTATGTGTATATATACATATATGTGTGTGTGTGTATATACCCCTACACAGAAGTTCAGATTTCATGCCTGCCTCCAAAGACGTCCACAAAAAAGCCCAATAAACGCCTGAAACAAAAACGCCTAGGTGTGACAGGAGCGGAGCCACATCCCTGCTCTACTAAAAATTCTAAGACAAACAATCTTTTTTTCTTATGGCGGTCACCCTGACATGGATGAATTCGGTCACCCTGGCATACAAGGAGCGGAGCCCCATCCCTGCTCTACTAAAAATTCTAAGAAAAATTATCCTTTTCTTATGGCGGTCATGGAAGAGTTTGGTCACCCTGGCATAGCAGTCAGAGTGAGTTCACCCTGCACTACACTACGGTCACCCTGACACTTAACACTTTCCCCACAGAAACTAGATTATTAAATCTAACTATAGTGGTATATAGAACCCTAACTACACTAGATATTCCTTTCCTCACACTAATAATTGCTAAATGACACTTTTGCAGCGGGAGTTACAGAACTGCTTCCACTCTCTTCCACAGCCCCTGTATTACAGTGCTAGAGATTTGGCGGGGCTATCTTATATACTGGGGGGCGTATTCACTACTGATTGGCCTCTGGACCCCCTAGTCACTCCAATCACATTCCTAGCATCCTCGTGCCCCCTCAATTGGCTTTTACTGATGTTTCTGGTCCAATCACGGGCTTTTAAAGCCCAGTCCCTGTCCCATTGCATTTTGGTCGGTTCTGGTTGCCGAATTCCGAACTTTATCCGCAAAAAGTTCGGAGTTCGGCCGAATTTCGAACAGTCACTGTTCAGGTCGAACCGATGGTCGACCCGAACCGTTCGATCATCCCTATTTGTAACAGCCTACCTGCTTTAAAATCTGTGTGCACAAGCACCGTGTGTACTGTACCTAAAAGAAGTGACGCTGTTTTGAAGGCAAAGGGTGGTCATGTCAAATATTGATTTGGATTTATTTTCTGTTCATTTAGTTTCCATTTGTTTACTGATAAAAATAAACTATTAACACTTCTATTTCTGAAAGCATTCTTAATTTACAATTTTTTTTTTTACATTTGCTTAAAACTTTTGCACAGTAGTGAACGCTGATAATAGGTTCTGTACAGGTGCTTTATTTCACCCATATTTTAATTGTGGTCCCTTTAAGGGGAATAGTTTTGGTGTACTCAGGGGTTCTTACCAATGCAGGTTGAGAGGTTAAGGGACAGTTGTATCATACCAGAGAGGACTGACTTACAGTTAAGCTACCCTCCAGGAAGTAGCACCTAAAAGACAGGAAGCTCCTAGTATAAGTGTGGAGAAGTAAGGAGGTTGGGAAGGAGACACTTGTCTGAATGCTGCCTTTCTGCAGGAAGCTGCTAAAACAACCTGGTCTGAACTTTCGTAAATATGGGTAAAATCCTTATGTGGCATTGTTATATTTTATTTGTGCTTAAGATAAGTGGACTGTTGTTTTCTTGCTGAAGTTAAGCTTTTTACATGCTGCTGAAATCCCTGTTTTTGCTTGCCTTGAAGAAAATAAAGACATGTTATGTTTACGAGAAACCGCTTTGCATGTGGTCTTGAAGCACTATCACAGTAGCTATACCCCTAAAAATTTGTGTCTGTGGAAATAGTATGACCCTCGCATTGTTGACAGTAAAGTAGTATGGCTTTTTTTAATGGTGTCAGTATAAGTTGTATAGCCTTACATTGTAATCAACGGGAGTAGTATGCCCCTTACATTGGTGCCCGTGGGAGTAGTTGCCCCCTACATTGGTGTCAGTAGGATTAGTATTGCCCTTGTTGGTGGCTGTAGTATGGACCTATGTTGATGTTAGTGGGAGAGGTATGTTTCTTACATTGATATCAGTCGGAGTAGCTTGCCCCTTACAAATGTTAGCAGTATGCTATCTCCACTGCACTGACATGAAGGTGATTAATTGTTGTTTTAGCTTATAATATCTTTTTTGTTCATTGACACAGCAAGTGTATTGAAAAGTGGAAAAATCATTTATTTCAAAGGAACATAAACATAAAAATAACACATTTTATTGATCTGCAGTAAGAAAATGTGTGTGCGTGTATATATAGATATATAGATATATATCTATATATATATATATATATATATATATATATATATATATATATATAAACGAGTAAAAAAAATGGTTCTATTTAAAATGATATGGGTTATGGACAAAGTGTAAACCCCCTCTAGAGAACAGTACTGCATATATGAAAACCATGTGCATGAGATGGTATACACCAGAATATTCACATATCCAGCGGGTATTGAGGTTGCACTTGTCCTCGGTAAACCTCTTACAGTTTCTCTCTACATGTTTCGCAACCTAATCACTTCTTCAGGAGCTTTTAAATTATCTATTCAGATAAGAACATATACATGTTAGAATACATTGTTACATACAAATAATCTCATACATACACCGTTTATTTAATCAAAAGCACTCACTCGCAATTAAATACAGGGATCAGAGCACTCACCCCCGATGTCAGGTGAGGGACCCAGGCACGGCCGCAATATGGCTCAATTGTCAGATGTGGGGACATACAGATCTGCTAAGAGGATTGCAAGAACGGCATGTAATAAATACTTTCATTGACATTCAATGAAACGTATAGTGTTTGTACAGTATATGATGCTTGCATATATTCAGATTAAGGAGTTCATCACATACACCTGTTTGAGGGTAATATAGTTCCCTGAAGTGGCCCAAAAGCCTACAATGTAAAATTATAATGTAGTCTGTCTGTTCGTATGTATTATATCTCTATGATCCCCTTAAATAGCAGTTAGTAGTGAAATATACCTTGGTCCTAAGTTTGCACCAGTGTGCGGGTATTACAGATGTTAGGATTGATAAAAAGCCCCAAATATGTGGCAGGTTTTTTTGTGGGGGAAGAGAGGAAAAAATGGCCAGATATAAACGAGCAGAGATGCAATCCTCTAGATACCGAAGTGGGAGCAGTGCCATCTTAGGAGCATTATAAAAAAAGCATCGCTATATGAATCATATATAATAATTATAGGCCCCTGGGCAATGCAGTGCATTGCGGGCCTGCCTACACAATTACCCACGAGAATAAAAATGCAAATTATCGATAAGGCAAAAAAAATAGAATGCACTGATATCTTTAATGAATTTAGGCATCAATTGTATACCAAAAGTGACATGCAGATGTTTTGCCTTTCTGAACATACAAAGACAATAATAATTTCTGCACATAAAACAAAGTTAGTACCTACCTTTTCTGTCTTTCCTTCCTTTCTGCCATGCTGGCTTCCACTTTAGGCTTTTAAAGCGGAGTTCCGGGCACGGAATTCAATTTCTACAAATTACTGCATTGTGTTCCTGAGCCTTCGCTGAGCCAGAATTGGATATTCCCATTTTTGTTTTTTTACACTTACCTTTTAATTGAGGTTTTTCTACTCACCATTCAATGTACTTCCTCCCTGCAGAGCCGCGGCTCTCCCCGTCACTTCCGGGCCGCAATGCGTTCTGGGAACTCTTACTCGGCGCTCCCAGGATGAATTGCGCAGTGACGTGGGCGGGCGACCGCTCTTCTCATCGCGTTATTTCCAAACAGGAAATGACGCGATGTTAGGCGGAGCCCAGCGCGGACGGCGCCATATTTAAATCTGTATACAAAGTACATTGCCAGTAATTGCCTTTGTTATGGTTAGAGAGACAGAGCGTTCCTAGCGTTCGGCGGTCCTACTGCAAGCAACAATATTAAAAAGCAACAAAGGTATGTGCCATCAAATCTAATATATCGATATGTTTAAAGGGTCAACAACTGTGAATTTGATTACATAAAATGGGGCAACAACATATAATTTGATTTTTGAAAAGGGGGCAATAACTTTTTTTTTTTTTTTTTTTTTTTTTTAAGGGGACAACAACTGTTACTTTGTTTTTTTTAAGGGGACAACAAAGTTTATTTTTTTTTATTTAGAGTGGATAAGAACTGGTACTTTTTTTTTTAAGGGGAATTTTTTTTTTTTTTATTTTATTTTTTTTAATTACTTACCGCCCGCCCGCCGTCATATGACGGCGGGACGGTGCGGCTATTATCCTGGGCGGACGTCATATGACGTGACCCAGGAAATGCACGGCAGGCGCGCGATCGCGGGCGCGCCGCCGTGCACTGCCGGTGTCCGGGTGTCCCCGGGACACCCCCCGTCACCGGCAGGGGGGAAACAGCCACTGGGCGTGGCTGTTTCCCACGTGATCGGCTGTGTTCCAATGACACAGCCGATCACAATGGAGGCGGCCGGGAGATGACCGCGCATGCGCGATCGGGAGCGCGCAGCGCGGTCATGTCGGTGGCACTGTGTTCCGTAGGAACACAGCTGTCACCGGCAGTAGTAAACAGTCACTGACAGTGACTGTTTACTATGTGATCGGCTGTGAATCCATTCACAGCCGATCAGAAAATGTAAACAAAGAGCAGTAACTCAGTGTTACTAGCTCTTCTCTCCTCATACAGTTTCCAGTATGAGGGGAGAAGAGCTAGAAATAGTGAGTTACTGCTCTGTGTACCTGCAAAAGTAAAATCACACTAATAAAGGTCCCCCCACACAGTCCTCAGCCCCCCCCCCCAATGTCACCTGTCACCCAACAGTCACCTCATCAGTGCCCAGAAATTGACACCCATAACGTTCACATGTGAGCGCAGCGATCGCGGGCAGAATCACCACGATTCTGCCCGCAATCCGGAAATCATTGCAAATTGCGGGACGCCTGTGCGTTGCCCGTTTTTTGCAATAGCACCCTAAACGCTGTGCGATGTTGCCACCATTTCCGCCTGCCGAATCGCGGTAACATCGCGCAAACAACGCATGACGCCCAAAAAAGGTACAAGAGCTTCTTTGGGGCGTCATGCGTTGTTTGCGTGATGTTACCGCGATTTGGCAGGCGGAAAATCGCAGCAACATCGCACAGCGTTTGGGGTGCTATTGCAAATCACGGGCAACGCACAGGCGCCCCGCAATTTGCAATGATTTCTGGATCACGGGCAGAATCGCAGTGATTCTGCCCGCGATCGCTACGCTCACATGTGAACATAGCCTAAAATTCATCGGTCACCAGAGACTGCCATCAGTACCGCCGTGCACCATCGCCCGTCACCTGTCACCCATCAGTGACCATCGCCCGTCACCTGTCACCCCATCAATCACCGTCACCTGTCACCCCATCAGTCATCGTCACCTGTCACCCCATCAGTCACCGTCATCTGTCATCCTATCAATCATCGTCACTTGACCCCCCATCAGTGATCGTCACTTGTCACCCCATCAATCATCGTCACATGTCACCCCGTCAGTGATTGTCATCTGTCACCCCATCAATCATCGTCATTTGTCACCTCATCAATCATCGTCACCTGTCACCTCATCAGTCATCGTCACCTGTCACCCCATCAGTCATCGTCACCTGTCACCTCATCAGTCATCGTCACCTGTCACCCCATCAGTCATCGTCACCTGTCACCCCATCAGTCATCGTCACCTGTCACCCCATCAGTCATCGTCACCTGTCACCCCATCAGTCATTGTCACCTGTCACCCCATCAGTCATCGTCACCTGTCACCCCATCAGTCATCGTCACCTGTTTGCCATATGCATGCAATCACTTACTGACCGCCTAACGACTATATGCGTCGGCCATTAAAAGCTAAATACTGGGGTTATGGCAGCAGATAGCCCCCATAACCCCAGTATTTTTTGAAACGGCGGGCAGTCGGCTTTCAGATAAGGGTGGTCCCAGTGGCGGATTCGCCGTGGAATTACCCTTACGGGGCAGGGGAAGAGGTGCCCCCCCCTCCTGCCGCTTCCCAGACGTTTTCCCAGCTTACCGAACCCGCCGGCAGCGGGGAAAACTATCCGGTCCCGGATCCTCAGAGACAAGAAGTCGAGTGAGGGCAAGATGGCCCTCATTCAACTCTATGGTCTTGGAGGACCGGAGCTACGTCAAAAGATGTTGCCTAGCAACCGGTTTAAAGGGCCGCTTTTTTTTTTTCTTTTTTTTTTTCCTCTTTCAACAATTTTTTTTTTCTTTTCTTTTTTAGTGTAGTTGTGAGGTGTGAGGTCTTTTTGACCCCAGATCTCACAATAAAGAGGACCTGTCATGCCTATTTCTATTACAAGGGATGTTTACATTCCTTGTAATAGGAATAAAAATGATCAAAACATTTTTTTTTTAAACTGTGTAAAAATAAAAAAATAATAAATAAAATAAATAGGAACAAAAAAAAAAAAAAATTAAAGCGCCCTGTCCCCGTTAGCTCGCGCGCTGAAGCAAACGCATACGCAAGTCCCGCCCACATATGTAAACGGTGTTCAAACCATACATGTGAGGTATCGCCGTGATCATTAGAGCGAGAGCAATAATTTGAGCCCTAGAGCTCCTCTGTAACTCTAAGCTAGTAACCTGCAGAAATTTTTAAAATGTTGCCTATGGGGATTTTTAAGTACCAATGTTTGGCGCCATTCTGTGAGCATGCGCAATTTTGAAGCATGACATGTTGGGTATCTAATTACTCGGCGTAACATTATCTTTCACATTATGGAAAAAAATTGTGCTAAATTTACTGTTTTCTTATTTTTTAGTTCAAAAAAGTGAATTTTTTTCAAAAAAATC